>NW_012108630.1:1171574-1231046 GCF_000951045.1 Mandrillus leucophaeus
TAATCATTGGTGAAACAGGGGCAATTGTTCTTATTTTTTAAATTCAGTTAAAAATGATATGTGTGAAGTATTTTGCATAGTATGTATTCTCTTTAAACATTAATTAATATAACATAATTAGGAAAAAAAATTAGATAAAAATAATTGACATTCTTTTTCATTTTTCTTTGCAAACCTTTCCAAACACAGCAATGCAAAGGCACACTACTCACAAAACGACTTTTCATTTGCTGTGGTTCACCATTCCCTTGTAACTTAACTCTCTCCCTCCATGAAAAGCAAAGCATACAAAAAGATTTTAACAAACAATATTAGTATTGGTTTCCTTAGAGTTTACATTTTGTTATGCCTGAAATCTTCCATTCCAGCAGAAATATTTAATCATTTTTTCCGACTGAAAAACAACCTACTAACAAATCTGCAACTCTCTCAGGAGTGTTATATAGTTTCAGAAATTTTTTTTTTTAATTTGGTTTAGCAATTCATGTTTTTTCATGCTTATCACATCCAGGCTACTGAGACAACTGGAAAAAGAAACTTCTGAGTGGCCTCGTTATTTTCTCTTAGCTAGTATGTCAGATTATGGAAACCACTTGATACTGGGCTGTAATTAAACTATCTAATAAAAAATGTATACATTACATTACATATTTCTCAATTCTGGTGATGTTAGTGAAAATGTTTGTACAAACAACTCTTGTAATACAATTATATTGTATATATTTGAGTTGAATAATCTCGTAATCTGATGACTAGGTTTGTACATCTGATTACTATGTTTTGTTTTATCATGAAGAAGAAAAACTAAACAGTCAGTAACTATATAAAGTAAAGTTACCAAATGAGATAGCATTGGTTTCTCACAAATACTATTCTGTGATTGAGATCATATCATTCTGTCAAGACTACATTTATAAAATCATCAAAATTTATATAAACATTTTTATTAACATTAATCTAAAACAGGCTTCACAAGGAACAATATGATCTCAATCACAGCTTCAAAGGGATTGAACTGCCATCAGCTTAAATTTTTCTGAAACTAAATAAAATTAGAGCTTTGTTGAGGAGGATGATAATGACTGATGATGATCGTGATAGAATTGTTAGACGGGTCACATATTAAAAGAAAAAATATTAAACAGAGACTATTTGTGTTCCTTTTACAACTGTAGACGACTGCTCAACTTCCTTTTCCTTATTGTGCTGTTTATGAGTGAGTCAATAACAGCCGTCACTGACTTCCGAGTCCTTTACAACTAACAAAGAAGCTGTGGTTTTCATTGATCATACCCTTGGGTAAGCCTGTGAAATTGGAAAGTTGTTTTAAAAAATTCAGTAACACTAAAAACTGCGTAAGTACCCAAGGCTGTTATCGGAAATCACATTTATGTAGGTTTCTCTACTGGATTAATTTGTCAAGGTTGTACTAAAAACCAAGCTACACACTCATGGGTCTTTTTATAGGAACTGAATAATATCTTTAAACAAACTAGACTCAGCATCCCTTTTGTACCTTAGAACTTTGTCTACTTGGAGCAAAAGAAGACAAGATGGGATAGACCGGAGGATCAAGACCCTACACTCAGCTGGGCACTGTGGTTCATGCCTGTAATCTCAGTGCTTTGGAAGGCTGAGGCAGGTTGAGTTCGTGACCAGCCTAGGCAACATGGGAAACTTTCTCTACACAACATTTCAAAAATTAGCCAGGCATGATGGTGTGTACCTGTAGTCCCAGCTACTTGGGAGGCTGTGTTGGGATGATTAGTTTGGGTGTAGGAGGTCAAGGCTGCAGTGAGCCATTATCATGCCATTGAGCTCCAGCCTGGGCAAGGAAGCAAAACCCTGTCTCAAAAAAAAAAAACAGAGCAGTAGAGGTTGATAATCACTATTTAAAACTGTGAGCTTACTCTTGATTTTCCAGAGCAAGACTCAGTCTCAAAAAAAAAACTAAAAGAAATGTATTAAAAAAATAAAAAAAAAAAAAAAAAAAAAAAAAAAAAAACCCTACACCCTGTAGAACAGAAAGCATTGCAGAGGCTGACACCACTCCTTCAGATAAACAGTCAGAAACTCTAAGACAGAGTAGAAAGTACTCCAGGGAGAAGAAATAAAAAAGAGGTATTAGCCAAGAATACAAGGCCACAGAGAGTCTCTTCGTAAATGCTATAACTCAGACCAACTGAGAAAGGAAAGTGGGCACTCCTCATTATAGGACAGGGGAGCTCAGCACTTGCAAAAGTAGGACCTCAAACATAAGGCTTACAATAGAATTCAAGGGCAAATTTAAAAAATCCTGTGCTGCCTTCTATGCCATTGCTGGTGATAGAGGATTTTATACTTGCTATAATTTAGACAAGGAATCAGCAAAGTTCTTCTGTAAAGAGCCAGAGAGTAAATATTTTAGACTCTGTCAGCCATGTTGTCTCCACCACCATGAACAGTTTGTATGAATGGACTTGACTGAGTTCTGATAACATTTTAGTTACAAAACCTGGAGAGCGGGCCAGATTGTGGCAGTGGGCTGTCCTTTGCAGACTCCTGATTTAGGTGCTAGAACATAAATGTTACTAGTCGTATGACAACTTAGATCAATATTAGTTAGGCTGAAGTGGTCAGCATAATTCCGTGCTGGATTTTAGATCCAGTGGAAGTAAGTGCCAGGATTAAGGAGCTACCACACCCTCTTTCTTCTCTGGCCTCATTTCCTACTGCCTAACCTCTTGGTTGTTCCATTCATTCACACTGGTCGTACTGTTATTCGAAGATCCAGGCAAGGTATGATTTCATTATTAGATCTTGGTGTTACTTCTGTCCAAAACAGTCTCCTCTGAGATACTCTCCCTTAAATATTTGTTTAAATATCCTTATATTTGTAAGGGATGCATCAGAAAACAGATTTCATCCTAGACGTTCACATGGATATAATTTCATCCATAAGATTAAAGAAAGACATAAAAAATGACACAAGAGCAGGAAGCAAGGCTTAGAGGTAGAGTCACAGTACTCTGGAATAAGAGACCAAGGGGAGAGTCACAGTAGTTGAGTGCAGAGTAAGAGTGGAGTAGACAGTGGGGAAGGGGTAGAAAGGTGTGATATCTTTCTTCACACATCATAGGGCCATGGCTGACACTCCTGTAATGAAAGACAGAAATTAACAGGAGAAAAGGATAACAATCTATTTAATCAATTTTTTACATGACACAGGAGCCTTCAGAAATGAAGGCCCAATGACCCAGAGGGAACTGTCTATTTTGATACTTAGGCTCATGAAGAATAGGTATCCATGTAGAAAGCTGACTGGACAAAAGTGTATAATCCG
Source organism: Mandrillus leucophaeus (assembly GCF_000951045.1). Classification (NCBI taxonomy): domain Eukaryota; kingdom Metazoa; phylum Chordata; class Mammalia; order Primates; family Cercopithecidae; genus Mandrillus; species Mandrillus leucophaeus. Next base: position 1,174,897 of record NW_012108630.1, read on the forward strand.
TTGGTAATAGACTGAAGGGGGAAACACAATAATGCCTTTCTATTTAAATATTTATTAGCCTCTTTGTGTTGGGTTTCTTCCTCCTAGGTATGGTCAGTACCTTTCTAGAATAAGGGTCTTCAAGGGATAAGGGAAAAAAGTTAGAATGAGCCTTCTAGGTTTTATGGCTTGCTTTGGAGAAGAATTTTTGTTTCCATGAAATACCTTGGGGAAGAATTATTCTAGTTTCTATGATCCACCTTGGAGAAGAGGTGTTCTGAGTTCTATGACTAACTTCAGCAAAGAAAGAGAAGAAGGAAACAGGAGGATAACAAGTCAGAAAGACCTTGCTTCTGAGGTCCTTCCAATCTCCTTTAGTTCAAAGTGCTCAGCACACCACATACCAAACTTTAGGGTGTTGTGTTCAGAGCCCTAACACTGAGGTCGATTTGGGAAAAAGTAGTGTAGATGAACACATGGAATCAGGTAGAAGGAAGATGTATTGTTATTTTACATCAATGCCTATCAGAGGATACCCACTGAAGAGCAGACAGTAAACAACATAGTGGATGGGATGTCTTTTATCCAGCAAATGCCAGCTAGTATCTCTCCTTAGCCATCCCTATGCATACACAAGGCTCTCATACTGGAGGTAGCCAAAGTGGCTGCTGGCAAGCCAACAGCATAGGCCCCCTCTCATCCAGGTTTCTATTGTGACTGCAGGATATCCATCCTTTCGTCATCAGAAACCATGATCTCAACAGGACACTCTTCTATGGGGAGGCCAACCAGCCACTTGGTTGCAAGTTGAGCATTTAGGAGCATTCTAAAAAGGGGAGCAGTTGGTTTTGAGTAAGGCTCATGTAAAATTTGCTTTTCTTGCTAATAATGGCTAGGACCATACTGCTACTTCAGGATGGTGTTATTAACAGATGTACTGACATGGGACCCTGCATTATATACTCACAGGCCAAGAAACCTGTTTTATGGTGAAAGAGGTGTGTTAATGGACACAAGACAATTGCATACTAAACACCATATCTCTCAAAAAGGTGAGGCCTGAGAAAACTAAAAGTGAAGTTAAGCATAAGCTTGGAAATAATATGCGTGAGATTGTAGTGTAGAATGTGCATTGACCTTACAGTCATTTAACCATTAAGGTAGACTGTATGAGTCCAAGAACCAAAGAGTAAAAAGTGGAATGCCCTTATTTTCATGACTCTGAGAAGCCCAGTGCTTAAACTTCTATGAACCAGCCAGGGACTAGTCCAGAAAATAGGTATTTATTGGGAATGTGGAAGGTTTGAGCAATCTCAGCTATTGGGTTAACCCTCCTTTGCACAGTTATTTAGAAATTTAGAGGTAAATACCAGGTGAACACACACACACAAAAAAAAAATCGAAAATCTAGGAAATGTAGAAGTGTTTGCTTTTATGTGATGAAACTAAGGACATGCAAAGGGTTCAGCACCATACTCCCTGTTTAAGTAATAACTCTTATAAATGACAAAGCCAGAGGCATTAAGTTTTAACCATAATAGATACAGTTATGTGTTTCTCTAATATACATACTCTAAATTATTTTCTCTTGCATATTGTTGATTGAAATTAACATCTTTAAAATGCTCTTCTTTCTTATAATAGTTAAATTTAAAAGAGATGAAACGTTTCCCATGCCAAATTATTTTAATGTGTTTACCACACTAGCAATTTTCTAGATGTTTTCTCATCGCTTTCTTAATTCTGCTTCCATTTATGCACAATATATTATTTTTATGGAAGGCCAAAATGACACTTTGGCACTTTAGCATGTGTTAAAACTTTTCTGAATATTTTTAAACAACCGTGTGCTATTTAATTAATCTTCATTAAATATTGGTGTTCTATGCTCTTTAAGCAAAATTGCTTAGATATTTAATATTATCAACACTAAGTTATAGAAACCTTTTTAGAAAATAAGTATGTTGTTAGAAAGTGTGTCAACAGAAAACATTCCATTTGAAGCCTTTCTTTTGGCTAAATGCAACCTATAATCTAAGACTCTGCCACACTACTTGTCAGAGTGTCAAACATTTGCAACTTAAAAGACACTGGTTATGTAGAAAAATAAAAGTCGGCCAGGCGCAGTGGCTCACGCCTGTAATCCCAGCACTTTGAGAGGCCGAGGCGGGCGGATCACGAGGTCAGGAGATCGAGACCATCCTGGCTAACATGGTGAAACCCTGTCTCTGCTAAAAATACAAAAAATTAGCTGGGCGTGGTGGCGGGCACCTGTAGTCCCAGCTACTCGGGAGGCCGAGGCAGGAGAATGGCGGGAACCCGGGAGGCGGAGCTTGCAGTGAGCCGAGATGGCGCCACTGCACTCCAGCCTGGGCGATGAGCAAGACTCCATCAAAAAAAAAAAAAGAAAGAAAAAGAAAAGTCATGAAAATGTAGCTATGCAAATCATACTGTCAGAGAAGAGTCTTCTGTTGTTTTTTTACTAGCATAACCATTTCTTTTGCCAGCAAATTTTATTTAGCATTAGATAATCAAATCTTCATTTGCCACAAAGGAAAGCAGGGCTTTTGATCTCTTCGCAGTGACAAGTTTCTGTTCTGTTATGGAGTAAAGCTCTAACTAGATCCAACAAAGGTATTATGAAAGTTTGTTCATGTCCAGTTTAAATGAAAAAAAGAAATAGAGAACTGCTATTGTGGCTTGATGATATATTTTTAAATGTTTTTTTATAATCAGCAATTATTCTTTTACAGTCTTTTTCTTGTTTTATAACATTTATTCAGCCTTCTCTAAGAATACGAATACTAAAAGAAATGGGCCTTCATGATTTTAATATTTATATTCAAATGTGAAGAAATAAGGCTGAAACTTTGATGATAATGCACAATATTTTAATTCTGCTCTTATGCATTATATATGTCAAAATAGATTTCTAGAGCCAAATATTTATTTCAGAAAATAATTTTGTCTTAATTCCAAGGACAGAAGTTCTAATGATATAGAGACTCATCTAATTGCTATAAAATGCTAAAACTCACACACATTGAAAAAAACAGGTAGGTTTCTTAAGAGAACAGGATTGCTGGCATGTTGAATAGTTTTGTGGTTTTTTGTTCTTTTATTTTTATTACTTTTTAAATCAATTTTTTCTTTCTCCCAGGTATTCACCTGGTATCTAAGCTAGTGAGTGTAATAAGAATAAATACAAGCTTGAGGCAAAAAACGAACTCTGGGAAATTCTATAAATGCTGGCATGCCTTTGCTTCTTATGAAAGCTAATCATCTGAATGATTAAGTAAACCACCTCAAAGCAAGAAAAGAAATATTTATTGGAATTTCAGATGTAAAATGTTATCACAGAAGCAGCAAATGTAATCCCCGTTTAGTTCAATGTACCATATCTTCATTCCAAAAGGTTTCCTCCACGGAAAGAGAAAAATAAGCACTTCAGATATGTTACAGAAATTAAATCTCCAGTTACCAGTGACTTCATAATGCCAAAGTTTGTGAAGAGTGAAATTATTTTCTTCTATTAGTGTATGTTTTAATAAATAAATGATTTTTCTTTTCATTTGCAAGGCAGGCGAAAGAAGCATAAAATGCAACTTAGGAAAACAGAGCCAAATCAAATTTGCATAAATGAATAAAAAAACCTCCACCATTGACCAACATTTGTGAAATAGTTTAGTATAACGTCATTCTGTTCTTGTTTCATGACTCTCTAGGAAGATGAAAATTATTTCACTTCATTTCCAGTAAGAAAATATTCATTTTGATATCAGGACATTGGATTATTAAGAAATGTAGGCAAGCAAACAAATGTTTTCTGGTATTATTGAGTCAGCTTTGGGGTCATGAAAATGACTGATACAGATTGCTATCACTATAAATCATTATAAAAAGCAACTTGACCATGTCACTATGCATAGTAGTGTTGCAGCAAAATAAATATAGCTTTGCTTGACCATAGAACTGTGTATCTTTTGACAAATAACTACAGCAGGAAACAAGGAAGGAATTCTTTTATTTTCTTTTTCTTTTTTTTTTTTTTTTTTTTTGAGAGGGAGTCTTACTCTGTCTTGTGGCACAATCTCGGCTCACTGCAAGCTCCGCCTCCCGGGTTCACGCCATTCTCCTGCCTCAGCCTCCCCAGTAGCTGGGACTACAGGCGCCGCCACCACACCCGGCTAATTTTCTGTATTTTTAGTAGAGACGGGGTTTCACCGATTTAGCCAGGATGGTCTCGATCTCCTGTCTTGATCTCCTGAACTTGTGATCCGCCCACCTTCGCCTCCAAAAGTGCTGGGATTACAGGCGTGAGCCACAGCGCCTGGCCAGTAAGGAATTCTTAAATAACATTTACTCTTCCTTATTTTACAACATCACAAAATTAAACTTCCTCAGATAAAGATTGACAGTAAATGTAATCTGTATTTCTGTTCATGCCATCATTGGTAGTGAGTTATTTAAATATATAAAACATTCTTGAATAACCTGTAACAGAACAATTACTTATCTAATTTTTGTCCTTTATGAAACAAAATGTAATCTCCACCTAATAATTTAAATTGTTTTTACAAGCTGGCCTAACAGGAATGTTTCTTATTCTTCCATTTAAAGAAATAATTCTTAATTATCTATATTCTTAACAGACTTACTTTGTTTTTACTTTTTGTCATCTTTATAAAATCACAGATCTCCTCTACATTATGTATTTATGTGAAACATACACTTTTCTTGGATTGTCAAAACGAACTCTCTCCCTTAAAAAACATTGTAATATTTAGCTTTAATAGCTTCTCCCCAGAATGAAAGAAAACTTTATTATTTCTTACTATAAAAGCAAGAATGTGTCTATGGCAAAATTTCTTTAATAACTGGGACCGGTTCTCACTGTCTTTATATGAACCAAGGTCAAGGGTTCATGAGGTTTAATAGCACATAACATTCTCTCCTAGGGAATAAAACTGTGAAAGGTATCCTGAGTGGAAAATCCACTTTATGATTACTTTCAAAGTAGTTTTGATAGTATATTATCCTTTTCCCATCAATCAGGGATAATATGGATGTTTATATTGATTTTACTGACACTGCATTACCCTCAGAAATTCTACTTCAAAAAAAAATGTCATAATTCGTTTTGTTTTGCTTTTGAAAGCTCACATGTACATTCCAAAGCATAGCTATTATCCAAGGCAGCCACTGAAAGACTTGGGGAACCAAGTAATAAAATGGAAATGATATTTAAATTATTTGTTAACTGAGCATTAAGTTTATCTCAAACTTTCTCATAATAGTATATGAATTAACTTCAATTATATCTTTCAAACTTGTAGTAGTTACCAATAGTCTGAAAACCAGAGCCTTCTGATGATCTTGATCAGTATAAGAAAATTGAAAGAGACAAAACAATCATATAGATATATATAGATATATAGATAGAGCAAGAGTGAGTCAACTAACAGTTGTATTTTTCTGCATTAGCAAAATATATTGCCCAGGATGCTACTACTCCATGAGGGTAATTGTCTACTTTATATTTTGACTAGGAAGAGTTTCCAAAATCTTTGCTTGCTATTTCCAAATATCTAATTATTTTAGACAGAGTTCTCCAGAGAAACAAAATCAATAACATATATAAAAATATATAGAAAGAGAATTATTATAAGGGATTGGGTCATGTGATTTTGGAGGCTGAGAAATCCCGTCAACTACTGTCTGCAAGCCAGAGACCCAGGAAGGCAAGTTGTGTAGTGCTGGTCCAAACCTCAAGGTCTGAGAACCAGGGGAATCAATGGCAGAAATTCCATTTTGAGTCCAAAGTCCAGAGAACCAAATAACTGATGTCCAAAGAAAGAAAAAGATGATGTCCCAACTCAATCAGAGGCAGCCAGTTCTCCCTTCCTCTGCCTTTTTGTTCTGTTTGGGTCCTCAATGCATTGGATGATCTCCACTCACACTGGTAAGGGCAATCTTTACTCAGTCTGTCAAATTGACACCTTCACAGACCCATCCAGAAATAATGTTTTACTAGCTATTTGGGCATTCCTTAGCCCAGCCAAGCTGACCTTAGGAAAATTAACCACCACTTTGTCTATGCATGTGCACACTTCAAAGGTTCCCAGTCCTGGAGGAATGAGCTGTCTTTTCTGTAATCACGTCAGATTAATTTAATAGGGAATCTCTCTTTTCCTACTAATATGTTTAATTTAAAGCCTTGGTTAACCTCCACACAATGTTAGGAGTAGAATTAACAATAATAGTGAGGATGCAGAAATGGCCAGAGGGAAGTTGTTTGATGGAGTTCTAGATCCACCTTTTCCATGAGCACACCAATTATGGGCTTAGTACTTAAGGAAGACTACAAATAGTTAGGGGAAAAACATTTTCCTCTCTTCCTCCCCAAAGGCTTTTGAGTATGAGAATTGGTGGATTTCAATAGCACGTTAGTAATCCATACATCTCTCCCACCAATCCACACTTCCTCCACCAACACTTCTCATATGGGATTCCTTTAACTTACCTATACCTAGATACTTTCTGCCTATGTGGCTCTCATGAAGCTTCAGGATTTTTAACAGTTTATGTATCAGGACATCGTGCTGGGCTGCTCTTGGCCATCTTTCAAGTTAGACAAATTCCAAACAAAATTGTATAAATCTTATTTTTCAATGATTTCAGACTCCTCATTTTGAAGTGGTAACTTTACAATAATAATATTTTTGTTATTATACTATCATATATATCACACATAATACATTATAACATTTAACAAAATGTTGCCATGTATTGAATCTATATGTATAGGAGTAGGTGTGGTGTGTGTATAAATATGTAAGTATATATTAATATATACCAGGTACTATTAAACATAGTATAGGCATACTTTCATTAATAGAGCAACTTTGTAAAGAAACTATTGTCCGGAGGCAGTAAATCAATCATGAAAAATGAAAGTTTACAGCTGTGGTAGATAATGTACGTGGCCCAGTCCTTCTGAAGAACTTTCTCCAACTACTGAGAGTGCTGCCAGCATAAAACTCTCAGCTGTCAACTTTCTTCAGAAATTGTCCTCAGCTGAAAAGTGCTTGCTGAAGAGCACTCCTTTCTTAGGGCCAGATCTCATATGGTGAGTGGGATGATACGTTGATATCATGGCTCAGAAACTCTTGTTCCAAATGGAACAACACCAGAGGGTCATTCCAGCTTCCAAGGTCCCTGTGGGGTTTGCGGAGGATCTTGATTTTTTTTTTTAACCCCCTAAGGTGTAGATCCAGAAACTATTCCCCAATTAACTTCCCACAAGCTGATCTGTGACTTCAGAGTCAGCTTCTTGTAAAACCCAACCTTCAACAATGACCATCTAATCTATTGTCAAATCCGATATTCTGGTTTTTGTAAGTGAAAGAGTGTGCTAATCAGATGGAATGAATGCAGGTACAATAGGCACACACTACAACAGTCCCCAGTGAACTGAGATTTTATGGTCACTCCAGGTTTCAGGTAATAGAAACACGGGTTCAATACACTTCTCAAAAGAAGACATTCATACAGCCAACAGACACATGAAAAAATGCTCATCATCACTTGCCATCAGAGAAATGCAAATCAAAACCACAATGAGATACCATCTCACACCAGTTAGAATGGCAATCATTAAAAAGTCAGGAAACAACAGGTGCTGGAGAGGATGTGGAGAAATAGGAACACTTTTACACTGTTGGTGGGACTGTAAACTAGTTCAACCATTGTGGAAAACAGTGTGGCAGTTCCTCAAGGATCTAGAACTAGAAATACCATTTGACCCAGCCATCCCACTACTGGGGATATACCCAAAGGATTATAAGTCATGCTGCTATAAAGACACATGCACACGTATGTTTATTGCGGCACTATTCACAGTAGCAAAGACTTGGAATCAACCCAAATATACATCAGTGACAGACTGGATTAAGAAAATATGGCACATATACACCATGGAATACTATGCAGCCTTAAAAAAGGATGAGTTTGTATCCTTTGTAGGGACATGGATGCAGCTGGAAACCATCATTCTCAGCAAACTATTGCAAGAACAGAAAACCAAATACTGCATGTTCTCACTCATAGGTGGGAATTGAACAATGAGAACACTTGGACACAGGAAGGGGAACATCATACACCGGGTCCTATTGTGGGGAGGGGGTAGCGGGGAGGGATAGCATTAGGAGATATACCTAATGTAAATGACGAGTTAATGGGTGCAGCACACCAACATGGCACATGTATATATATGTAACAAACTTGCAGGTTGTGCACATGTACCCTAGAACATAAAGTATAATAAAAAGAAAAAAGAAAATTAAAAAAACAAACAAACATGGGTTCAATACCACCTTACTAGTTGTGGAATGTTGGGCTGATTATTAACCTTGCTAAGTCTCACTCTTCTCATTTGTAAAAGCAATGTAATAATGCCTGCTCTACTGGAGAATTGGAATATTGGGAAGATAATATGTATAAAACATTGATATATTGCCCGGGACTTACATGGGAGATGTTATCATTATACTCAATTTATAGATGATATGAAACTCAAAGAGATTAAGTAAACCCAAAGTTCACACGTCTCATTACGTGGAGCAGTCGAAATTCAAACTCAGTTTTCTAATTCTAAAAACCATCTCGATAATCTATCAATTTGTTACACTCTTTTTCTGGTCATTTTAAGAATTTAGTATTTGAAACTTAAAACACTACTCCTTAACTATCTGATGTATTGAGTACTCTTTTGATTATAATTGACAAAAACACACACATTCAAACAAGCATAATCAACAAAGAAATTTATTCCCTCGTGTAGTGGAAAACCTCAGGGGGTGCTCTCTGTACAAGCCTGACTGCTCTCATGCCCTGCAATGGGAATGTAAGAATTTTGCCTTTCTCATTCCATATTTGATCTATTATTTTCTGTGTTGACTTTGTTTGCAGTCTGACTTTTCTACACATTTGGAAAGATGACTGTTAGCAGCTGCAGGCCAATATAGCATGCAATTCCAGATCTGAGAAAAGCAGAATTCTTTCTTTTCCACCATTCATACTAATCCTTTAAAAGACTTTTGGGGTCCTACCTGGGATATGTACCTTTCTGAGGTACACTTTGACCTCTCATCTTAAACCTCCAAATTTTTCTGCCCTTCCCCTCTCAGCTAATATTCTTGTTTTTCATTTTACACGGAAAATGAAAGCAGCCAAAAGAGAATTTCCTGATGCTCCCATCATCAAATTCATCAGCATACCTGCATCTGAAATCACATTCTTTGCTTTCCTTCCTTTGAGAGTGGCTGGTCTGTCAGTATTTCTACCAAAGACCACACCACATCCTATCCTCTTACCACAGAACATTTTCTTGAAAATGACCACTTCTGTGTTCCCCCTTATGCTTTCCCCTCTATTGAACCACTCCGATTATCATTTGTTTCAAATGAAGAATTATAATTCAAGTATTTCTTTTAGTGCAATGAGTGAGAGATAAAGGTTACAGTTAACGTTAAGATGGTTCAGAAGATAAAAGTTCTTTTTACACCATGTTGGAAACTATTGGAGTACTATCTTCACAATATAACTCTCCGTACATGCACTTCATTGCTCCTAAATTTTTCTACCTTTCAACAACACAATACCTGATACTGCCCTACTTTCTATTCTCTTGTATCCTTGTTTTTTTCCTAATTGAGAGTGAACAGTGTTAAACAATTGAGTGAAAACCAACTCCTGTGATAGTGCTAGATGCTTAGGTAACATCTTCTGCTCGAGTTACTGAGACTTCACCTACTTTGAAGCTACTGATCTCAAAGAAGCTTAAGGGATAATTATTGAGGAGATAATTTTAGGTAACTTTGAATTTATAAGGAAATGTTGTCCAGGAAAATTACAGGGCCCATTTTTGACCAGGCTTGAGACATATTTGGTACAGAGAATATTAGGGAGTGGTTAGTCAGAATGGCCACTTTGGAAAATGAATTTAACTGTAAGAAGTCTGTTGAGTACATATAACAGTGGAATAAAATGGTGGTGGAGGTGAAAGTTCAGTTCATATGATACATTTTGGCTTCAAATTTCTAGTCTCTGATGATTGAGAAGGTACCACTGAAGAAATGTTTGATTTTCAAAGAGAAGCACCTAATGTCCCATGACACCATTAATTACAAAAAAAAAAATAGATAACACTTCAGAGTTTGCAAAGTTCATTTATTTTGGTTATCTAATTCAAAAGTGACACAACCTTATGAGGTAGCAATTGCTATACTTTAATAAGGAATGGAAACTAAGAGAAATTAAGTAAGATTTACCTTGGATTTCCAAGATAATACAATAGATGAGTCAAACTCAGGCTATAGATAAAGAAAGTGGCCACTCAGTTCTAGAATGTATATGTTCAACATTGTAGAGTGCTGCTCTCTTTTGAAAAATGGCCCCAAGTGAAACATGCTGTCCAGTATTCACTATTTTGTATAGTTTTTAACCAAAATAGATGGGGGCTTGTGCTATGTAAACAAGAGAATGTGGCATTTTTCTTTCTTTCTCTCTCGTAATGTGTACTCTGTAGGAAGCCAACTACAGTTTATGAAGTTCAAGAACACTGAAGATTCTAAGTTTGAGAGAGCCCAAGCTACGCATATGAAGAAGCCACATAAAGAAAAAGAGCTATAGTGTCTGCTCTTTTAGCAATCCCACCTGAGGTGTTAGACATGTGAATAAAGATGCTTTCTTGGTTGTCCAGTCCAGCTGAACTTTCAGATGACCCTAGATTCTGCTACCATCTGACCAAAACTCCAGGAGATATCTCAAGTGAGAACCAGTAGAGCTCAGTCAACACACATTATCATAAATAATTATTTTGGTTTCCAAGTTTGAGGATGACTTTTGGTGTAGCATTAGATAAAACCCTGCTTATCTCCTAATTTGGGGAAGGGGAGAAATGAAAGGATCACATAAGGTAAGTAAGGGGTATTGCTTTGCAAACTTTGAAAAATACTATATAGTATGTATGGATGTAGTGAAATATACAGAGACTCAGAAGTCATAAGCCCTGAGTTTGAATCCTCCTCTTGATAATTTCTCACTCTGTGACTCTTGGATAAATCATACTCAATTTCTCCTGGTCTAAATGTGATTATCAATAAAATTATGGTAATAAAGCCTTGCTCTGTTTAGAGTCTTAGGTGAGAAAATGTGGTGTGTAAATGATTTTGTAAATTTTATAAAATTATACAGATATATTTCATATTGCTATTATTATAATTAAAAATACAGAGTCAAGATAATGTGGTCCTGTGCACAAGAGGCAGATTATATTTGAAATAATCAAATAGAATTTGAGCACGGGAATCATTCACTCCTTCATTCAACATGCTATTTAGCACTGACTGTGCATCAGAAACTGTGCTCAGATCTTTGTATCTGACACTGAAAAAAAAAAACAGATAAAAACACTGTCTTTGTGGAGCTTACACTCTATTATCAAATAAGTGATGTCCATTTAGTTGGCTTCTATTAACATTATAGGAATCAAATTATGCTCTGATTTTTCGCAGTCATCATAGTGCTGGTGGTGGCAAAGTGACGACTTTTGGGGTGATAGTGCCAGAGAATTTTTATTTCGAAGCAGTCATAGCATAATTAATTATTAATTCTTGTGAGAATGATTGAAAATTCCATCCACACTGTTTGGCAAAGGTGGAGGGGGAAATTCAGCATCATATTGTTCTTGGAAAATAACAATTTCCTAGGTTTCTTCAGTTTAAAAATAGTGAAATATGAAATCTGATGTTTCTTGTGAAAATGTAGTAAAACAGAGACTCATCTGAAAAGGTTACTTCCCTCCTATTATAAGCACTTGAGGAATCAAACATGGACCAGTTTTCCATGAAAATAATTTGCTTTAAGTTATTGGAAGTGCCTGAAAAGGAAAAATATATTATTAAATGGGCCTATCACATAGAAAAATACAAAATACACTTTGTGGACATATGAGTACTGCCTTTCTAGGTTTACAGCATGAAATGTCAGAAATAATAGCACTTGAAAAGATACGAATTTAGAATGGTGTGATGTAGCCAAGGTGAACAGTATCACTTACATGCTTACCAGCAACCTGCAGATTTGAGATAAAAAGGAATCCTGTTTCAATTCCATGAAAGACTATGCCTACTATATATCATGTGAATGAATTTCTAAAAACTTATATGCTTGATAGTTATTTCAGGATTGCTAAACCTCAGAAAGAAGATGACCACAGGAGTCAGATAATTCTAAAATATAAGGGAGTTGAGAGAAAAGACATTTGTTGAATCAAATGGGTAAGGAAAGGAAATGGATCCAATTCTTTACAGCTACATTGTGTTATTTAGGAAGGTAACGCTACCTTCTGAATATTGAAAAGCATTTCTGAAAAGGTCAAGTTTAAGGCTGAATCTTGATCTTAAATTGTATTTACATTACATAAGTAATAGAAATCTTGTTTCTATCTTATTAGCAAGTGCTCACGAAAACATTTTTATTTCTAGTGATAGTACATTTCACCATAATATGAAAAAGAAGAGAGTGATAGCAATACAAATGATGATGTGAGGGCATATGGAAATTATCTCCTCCATATAACAATTAAAAATGTGCAAAAATAATCAGAATCAGCTCTTTTAAAACTCTGGAAATTAGCCAAATGCTTTGGGGAATCTAAAAATAATTTATTTGATAAACAGAAAACAGAGAAAGAAAGGCTAAATTACGGTAAAAACGGAAAGCTTTGTAGTATTTTAAGCTGCCTATTCTCATCATCGTCTCTCAAGTTCTACAGTTACCTTGACTTCAATCGCTGACTACTAGTAGCCTGGCAACCTTCAGCTTAGTTCGCTGAGAATTATTGTTTGAACTGGAGCATGGCTTATTGCAAGATACCACTTATAAAACTGTCTTTATTTGACCTCATTTGTAGCTGGCCCATGAAAGTCTTTTTAACTAGTATACTTATTGAAAACATTGAAAGGCAAATTTTTTACATTTTTTAAGTCTGAAGTGGTAGATAACAGTTAGGGCAAATAATGCGGTAGCTGTAAAACTTAAAAAGCTAGGAGATGAAATGTAAATAGGAGTTTTGAAGACTTCTGACATATTACTGGCACTATAAAAGGTCACACATGTATGACTGTGCTCGTTCTAAGCACAATGCTTATTCTCAAGAAAGACATGAGAAGGCCCTAAGCTTTCACCTCCAGATGACTATGAGGCTATGGGAAAGCAGAATGTGAAGACTAAGGCAGAGCTGTTAACCAACTGGCTGGGTGTTAAAGGTGTGCCCCAAAATGCACACAGAGTCACTAAGCAGAGACCAGAAGAGTTACGGGTTCCAGGCCTTTAATGAAATTTCTGTCTATTCTTTCACTGACTAGTAAGTTAAGCAAACAGAGACTTCAGTGTTCAAACATGATAAAAAACAAAAACTTTAGACAATTAGTTCAGAAAAGTCACTAAAGAAACAAATTACAACAAAAAAATAGCAAAATCAACAAAATTTGAAGGGAGTAAAATATAATTTTCAGAGTTGTCACATTTTTATTATTTAAAATGTTCAGTTTTCAACAAAACCTTATAAGGCATACAAAAAATAAGAAAATATGGCTCATACACAGGAAAAAACACACAGTCAATAAAACTGTCCATGAGAAAGCTCAAGTGTTTGGCTTACTAGACAAAGGTTTTTAAATACACCATGATAAAAATTTATTTAATAACTAAAATAAACTATTTCTGAAAAGCTAAAGGAACATTTGAGAATAATGTCTCACCAAATAAATAATACTAATAAACAATTGTATAAATAAATATTAATTATAGAATTAAAATGTATAATAACTGCATAAAAAATGTAGAGTGACTTAACAGCAAATTTTAGCAGGCAGGGAAAAGAGTTAGCTAACTTAAATATAGGTCAATGAGATTATCTGATGCAAGAAACAGAAAGAAAAAGAAATAAGGACAAATGGACAAACTTAGAGATAGCATCAAGCATACAAAAAGATGCATAATGGGAGTCCCAAAAGGAGAGGGAACAGAGGAAGAGAAATGGGGCATAAAAATATGTGAAGAATAATACAAAACATAGTTAAAATCTTCCAAAACTTGATAAAGAATATTAACTTGCACATCCAAGAAGATCTATGACTCCCAAGTAGGATAAACTCAAAGAGATTCACATTTTTTAAAAATTACAATTAAACAATGAAAAGAAAATGACAAAGAGAGAATCTTGAAAACAAGAGAGGAGCAACTCATCATGTGCAAACGAGTCTGAATAATTTTTCACTGATTTTTCATTAGAAACCATGGAAACCAGAGGCAGTGAGATGACATTTTTAAAGTTTTGAAAGTAAATGACTATCAACGAATAATTTCATAATCAACAAAACTATACTTCAAAAATGAAAAAGAAGTGAAAATATTCTCACTTATTAAACCAAAACTGACAGAATCTTTTACTAGCAAAGTTTCCATGCAAGAAATATTAAAAGAGGTATTTCGACATGAAATAAAATTACACTTGACAATATCTAGAGTCCATATAAACAAATGCAAAACAATAGAAAAAGCAAAGATTAAAAATATATGAAAGAGAGTATAAATATATATTTTTTGTAACTATTTTCTTCTCTCCTACCCGATTCAAAAATAAACTGCCTAAGGCAATGGTTATAAGTAATGTACTGATTGGTATACAATGAATAAAGATGTAATGTGTATAAGAATACAACGAAGGAAGGAGGAGAGAACAATGCTATTTAGAACCAAAGTTTTGTATGCTATTAAAATTAAGTTGATAGTAAATCTAACTAGATTTTTAAAATTAAGATACTACTTGTAACCCACCAGGCAACCCTAAGAAAATAATTTACAGGCTGGGCACGGTGGCTCATGCCTGTAATCCCAGCCCTTTGGGAGGCCGAGGCGGGCTGATCAAAAGGTCAGGAGATCGAGACCATCCTGGCTAACACGGTGAAACCCCCGTCTCTACTAAAAATACAAAAAATCAGGCGCGGTGGCGGGCACCTGCAGTCCCAGCTACTCGGGAGGCTGAGGTAGGAGAATGGTGTGAACCCAGGAGGCGGAGCTTGCAGTGAGCTGAGATTGCACCACTGCACTCCAGCCTGGGCAACAAAGCCAGACTCTGTCTCAAAAAAAAAAAAAAAAGAAAAAAGAAAATAACTTACAAAATATAATTAAATCAGTGATAAGGGGATTAATATGGTACATTAAAAAATTGACTAAAGAAAAGGCAATCTTGGAAAAATAGAGAAATAAAAAAGCAGAAGACATATAGAAAACAACTGGTAAAATGGCAAACATAAATTCTATGTATCAGTAATTACATTAAATGTATACAGATTAAAAACACCATTTGAAATAGAGTTTGCAGATGGGTTTAGAAAAAAACAAAATCTAACTATCTGTTTTATTTAACAGACACACTTTATATTCAAAGACACAAACAATTTGAATATAAACGATTGAATAAGATAAATCATTCAAACAGTAATCAAAAGAGACCTGGTCATAATAACACACAAAATAAACTTCAAGAGATAAATTGTAACTAGTAAGAAAGAGCATTCAACAATGATAGAAAGGATTAATACATAAAGAAAACATAACAATAAGCACATATTCACCTATCAAGAGAATCCCAAAATACATGAAGGAAGAAATAAAGTAGACAATATAAAACTTCCCTCCCCCCATACACACATATTTCCTAGAATAGATGGCTTTATTGATGCATCCTACCAAATGTTTAGAGGAGTTTACACTAATTCTTCACAAACATACTCAAAAAGTAGAAGAGGAGGGATTATTTTCCAACTCTTTTTATAAGACCAGTAAAATCAGACAAATACATCGCAAGTAAAACAAATTAAGAATCCCTCTGTTTTTCCCAAGGTGGCAGATTAGAGGCCTTTAGGATGCCTCAGCCACTTGGAAATAGTAAGATAGTGCATAAAGATCAACTCTGTGAGCTTTAATTGAAGAAAAAAATGGGAAAACATCAGAATTGTGAAGGACACTCCAGATCCTGTGGAGGAAAAAGAACACTGACAGACAGTCCCCATGATGGTATCTCTCTGGTAAAAGTGATTGAAGCCCCAGGAGAATATGAGAGAGGCAGAGAACCTCTCTGCCTATGTGACTCATTTTTCCAGTGGGAACTCAAGTGACCCAGGTAGAGGGACAGCACTTTCTCCCAAGCCCTACAGCCAACTTGGGGAGAGATTTGGAGATATTTTGAGGGAAAGACATTAGGAAAAGCTGCAGACATTTTCCCAGACCTGGGACCAAGAACAGAATACCATTTTGAATCCTGGCACACATGAAGTCAGGCATTCTTTGGCAACTTGGCAGCATGACCACTGAGGAATTTTAGACTTGGGCCGGAGATTGGGGTACCTGCTCTAGAGTGGGATAAGGGCCTCCACAACCAGAGCTATGGAAAGCACATCCAGAGTGGGCGCTGGAACTGTGCTTTCCCGTGTCACAAGCCTGGGGTAGGAAGACTGCTGCTACAGCTGCAGTTTCTTCTGGGTGGTGAGATTTGCAGCCAGGGCCAGCCTAGTGACCTGGAATTGGTCTGTGTGTGCCATTTCTAGGTGTCTCCACCTGCTCTACTAAGACAATAGTGCAATGGGGTCCTCTGCTCAACCCCCAGGCAAAAATTCAGGCATTTGGAGCAGCTGCTTGCCTGGACCAGCAGCCTTAGCCACTCAACTCTTTGTGAACATAGATTGTGGTGCAGAGCAGCCCTCTACACTTTATGCCAAGGCTAATCTCCCAGCATTAGGAGCGCCTGTTCACTGGGTTCAGAGTCTAACTTGCTCCAACCTTCCTGTGCAGAGATCCTGGTGCAGTGGGGCTCTCTCTGGTGCAGGGAGGCCTTCTCTGTTTCATGTCTAGGCAGATCTCCAGGCAGTTAAAGCACCTACTCTTCTGGTTCAGCAGCCTGAGCCACCCAGCCTTCCTGGACATAGATCATGGTGCAGCATGGCTCTTTCTGCTCCACACTCAGGCAGATGTCCAGACATTCAGAGCATCATCTTGCCTGGATCAGCAGCCTGAGATGCCCACCCTCCCTGGGCAGAGATCTTGGTGCAGGGGTCTTTGCTGCTACATGCTCGGGTAGATCTCCAGGCATTCAAAGCATTTGCTTGCCTGATTTAGCAACCTGAGTCATCCCACCTCTCCTGTGCAGAGATCTTGATGCAATTGGTTTCCCTACTCCTAATTCAGGAAGGTGGGTGTTCTGAATGCCCAGAGAACTTCTCACAACCCAGTTGTATTAGTCTGTTCTCAGGCTGCTAATAAAGACATACTTGGGACTGGGTAATTTTTAAAGGAAAGGGGTTTAATTGACTCACAGATCCACATACCTGGTGAGGCCTCACAATCATGGTGGAAAGCAAAGGGGAAGCAAACATGTCTTATATGGCAGCAGGCAAGAAAGAGTGTGTGCAGGGGAACACACCTTTATCAAACCATCAGATCTCATGAGTCATGAGACTTATTTACTATCACGAGAACAGCATGGGAAAGATCCACCTCCATGATTCAATTACCTTCCATTGGGTCCCTCCCACAACATGTGGGGATTATGAAAGGTATAATTCTGGATGAGATTTGAGTGGGGACACAGGCAAATCACATCATTCCACCCACGGCCCCTCCCAAATCTCATGTCCTCACATTTCAAAACCAATCATGCTTTCCTAACAGTCCTCCAAAATCTTAGCTTATTTCAGCATTAACTCAAAAGTCCATAGTCCAAAGTCTTATCTGAGACAAGACAAGTCCCTTCTGCCTATGAACCTACAAAATCAAAAGCAAGTTAGTTACTTCCTAGATACAATGGGGATACCGGCATTGTGTTCCAGATGGGACAAACTGGCAAAATGAAATGAAAACAGACCCCGTGCAAATCCAAGATCCATCAGGGCAGTCAAATCTTAAAGCTCCAAAATGGTCTCCTTTGTCACCATGTCTCACATCAAGGTCACACTGATGCAAGAGGTAGGCTCCCATGACCTTGGGCAGCTCTGTCCCTGTGTCTTTACAGGGTACACCTCCCCTTCTGGCTGCTTTCATGGGCTGGCATTGGGTGTCTGTAGCTGTCCCAGGTGCATAGTGCATGTTGTTAGTGAATCCACCATTCTGGGATTCGGATGATGGTGGTCCTCTTCTCACAACTCCACTAGGCAGTGCCGCATTGGGGGCTCTGACTCCACATTTCCCTTCCACTCTGCCCTAACAGAGGTTTTCCATGAGGACTCTGCCCCTGCAGAACACCTCTGCCTGGGCATCCAGACATTTCCACAAATCTTCTGAAATCTAGGTGGAGGTTCTCAAACCTCAATTCTTGATTTCTGTGTACGTGGAGGCCCAACATCACATGTAAGCTGCCAAGGCTTGAGACTTTCACCCTCCAAAGCAATGACCTGAGTGATACACTGGCCCTTTTTAGCCATGGCTGGAATGCAGGGGACCAAGTTTGGAGAGTGCACAAAGCAGTAAGGCCCTCGGCCCAGCCTATGAAACCATTTTTTCCTCCTAGGCCTCTGGGCCTGTGATGGGAGGGGCTGCCATAAAGACCTCTGACATGCCCTGGAGACATTTTCCCCATTGTCTTCGTGATTAACGTTTGACTCCTCATTACTTATGCAAATTTCTGCAGCCAGCTTGAATTTCTTCTCAGAAAATGGGTTTTTCTTTTCTATCACATAATCAGCCTACAAATTCACCAAACATTTATTCTCTGCTTCCCTTTCAAACATAAGTTTCAACTCCAAACCATACCTTTGTGAATAAATAAAACTAAATGTTTTGAACAGTACCCAAGTCACTTCTTGAATGCTTTGCTCCTTAGAAATTTATTGCAGCAGATGCCGTAAATCATCTTTCTCAAGTTCAGAGTTCCACAAATCTTTAGGGCAGGGGAAAAATGTTGCCAGTCTCTTTGCTAAAGTATAACAAGAGTCACCTTTGCTTCAGTTCCCAACAAGTTCCTCATCTCCATCTGAGACCACTTCAGCCTGGACTTTATTGTCCGTATCACTATCAGCATTTTGGTGAAAGCCATTCAACAAGTCTCTAGGAAGTTCCAAACTACTATGTCATTTTTTTTTCTGTAAAACCAGAAAAAAAACTATTTAATAATTCATATGAAACTCCAAACAGCCAAAATAGCCAAAGTAATCCTAATCACAAAGAACAAAGCCAGAGGCATCACATTACCTGACTTCAAAATATACTATCAGGTGATGGTAACCAAAATAGCATGGTACTGGTGCCAAAACAGCATGGTACTGGTACAAAAACAGACATATAGACCAATGGAACAATAGAGAACCCAGAAATAAAGCTGCACACCGACAGACATATGATCTTTAACAAAGTTAAGAAAAATAACCAACAGGGAAAAGACTACTCCCTATTCAATAAATGGTGCTGGTCTAGTTGGTTAGCCATATGTAGAAAAATGAAACTCAACCCCACCTTTCACCATATAAAAAAATTAACTCAGGTTGGATTAAAGATTTAAACATAAGACCTAAAACTATAAGAATCCTAGGAAACACCATTCTGGACATTGGCCTTGGGGAATAATTTATGACTAAGTCCTTAAAAGCAATTGCAACCAAACAAAAATTGATAAGTGGGATCTAATTAAACTAAAGAGCTCTGCACAGCAAAATAAATTATCAACAGAGAAAACAGGCAACCTATAGAATGAGACAAAATACAAACTACACTTTCAACAAAGGTCCAATACCCCAAATCTATAAAAAAAAAATAAATTAATAAGCATAAAACAAATAACCTGAATAAAAACTGAAAGACAGGGAGGAATTCTGAAAATTCCTTGTGGACAAAGAGGAGTTGGAGAGAGAAAAACTTGTGCACTCACTCTTCCAGACTGTACGAAAAGAAATGAAGTCCTTTTTTACTTTTATTTTGTTTTCAAGTCATTATTTTTCAATTAAACTCCTCTGATTGCTAGTGAAGTAAACATTGTTCCCAAGTGACTTTAATTTCCACAAATTACAGGAGCTATAAATAAACATTCACAAATGTTGCTTTAATATTATCAATTTGAGTAAGATATTTTCATACAATCATATTTAAATTGGGTTTGCTTATTTGAATAAATTTCATGAACATCTTAGTTCAGCTTAGCATTTTAATGCTATGGAAATGGTTTATCAGAAATAATGGGCCTAATTATGAACTCCTGGTATGTCACCGATTTCTGGATTTTCTCCCAAAATCACCATCAAGTCTATGAAAAGAGCCATTGAATCACTTGTTTTTGAACATAAACCAACCAAACCTTTCTAGGAACTGAAAATTGTATTTTCCCATTAATGTGATCATTTCAGGAATTTTACTAAATAGGAGATCAATATAAACCAACAAAAATTACCCACACTCACCATCAAGAGGTAGTCATGGTAACTTATTTTTATATTTCCTTCAATTCTTTTCTAAGCTTTTTTTTTTTCAACTTTTATTTTAGAATTAGGGAGTATGCATGCAGATTGGTTGCAAAGGTATATTGAGTGATGTTGAGGTTTGGAGTATGAATCGATCTGTCACTGAGGTAGTGGGCATAGGACCCAAAAAATAGTCTTTTGGCCCTTACCTCCCTCCCTCTCTCCATCCTCTAGTAGTCCCCAGTGACTATCCTTTCCACCAGTATGCCCACACATACCCAATAGTTAGCTCCTGCTTATAAGTGAGAACATGCAGTATTTGGTTCTGATTCCATCTTATCTTGCTTAGGATAATGGCCTCCATATGCATCCATTTTGCTGCAAATAACTCAATTTTGTTATTTTTATGGCTGTGTAGAATTCCAGTGGTATACATGAACCACTTTTCCTTTATCTACCAGAAGATCTTTTAAATAACTACTTTAGTGGAGAATCAAATCTCCTTTGGTCAGAAAAGATGGACTCTCAGCAAAATTTTAGAAAGGGCTACAGAAGGAGATTTGGAGCATGTAAAAATATATAAAATAAGAACACCATTGTCATAATCTAAATTGCAGGTTAACCAGATTGCCCGTAGATCCAATTTATTTTGATTGACAAGAAGTAACCTTCATTTCCCATCAGATTATTGGCAAAAATGTATTTATTGCCAACCTTGGCCACATTTTGTCTTTGAGCTTTCTTGATAAAGTTCAGGCATTGAAAATGGAGTAGGGGTAAGAGGAACAATCTCAAAATCCGAAAGCAAAATGAATTTCTCTTTCTTTTTAAATCTGTCCTTGGGACAGGCCAGAGTTGTTAGGTATAGTAGGTTCAACAGTGGCTCCCCAAAGATACGCAGCTGGAATCTCAGAATGTAACTTTATTTGGCATAAGAATCTTTGTAGATGTCATTAAGGTTAGCATCTCAATTTGAGGTAATGCTGGATTGAGATAAGCATAAAATACACCAATGAGTGTCCTTATAAGAGACAGAAAAGGAGAATACAAAGAAACATAGGGAAGAATGACATGTGAAGACAAAAGTAGAGACTGGAATTACGCTGCCATCAGCCAAGCAACGCTTGGAGCCACCAAAAGCTGGAAGAGGCAAGGAAGAATTAAAATTTTTCCCTAAGGCTTTTGGAAGGAACAAGGTCCTCTGACACTTTGATTCCAGACTTGTGGTTTCTGCAGCTGTGAGAGAATAAGTATCTGTTGTTTTAAGCCACCAGCTTGGATGTAAATTATTATGGCAGCCTTGCAAAACTAGAAGACTAGATACGTGGTCTTCTTGTTAAACCCAACCAACCAACCAACCAACCAACAGACAAACAGCATCCAACATGATCTAATGTTTTCTTCATATTCCTCATGATGAAAGGAAGATACATAGAAAGAACTGGAATTATCCTGAGTTAATCCACTCACCGACACTCTAGCCCAAACTTGAGGGGAACCATCCAAATCATTGCGAGTGGGTCACAGGAGGATGTCACATGTCACAGGAGGATACTAATTCCACCATTCACAATGTCTTGGCCCAGGGAATGGAGTCTGTTATGAGGCATTATACCACCTGGGCCTACACTAGGCAGGAATTGGCCTGAAAGTACATCCTACATATATCTGCTGCCTGTAGCATGTATGATTCACTCAAAATCTTAAGAGCCCATGGTTTTGCATACAGATATAAGGTTTTTTTATATAATCGATGGATAATAAGGAAATTATTAAAGCCACACTGTCCCAGGCTGGGACACAGTTTGAGAACCCAGCACTGCACATCTGAGCCTAAACACAAAAACTGGCCATCCTCTGTCAAGTCAGCCAGCAAGATGTTGCAGGCTGCAGTTGTTACGTGAGACTTAAAGACAGAAAATTTTCAGTGGCAAGACTTAAATAGGAAAATGTTCATTGAAATCTTGCTAAAGTCTTAGAATGCAATCTGACTAAAATTGTAAATAAATACGTAAACAAGCAAACAAAACAAATTATCCTTGCCCCTGAAAAATAATCAATCAGAAGTTCTTTGTGCTACACTTCTACTAAGAGGAGATAATAGCTAAGTGGTATTTACCCTCATGGTAAAAATTTCCTCAGTGCCTTCATAAAATATTACCATTTACTCAAGAGAGAGTTCAACAAATGCTCTAGGATGCAAGTGAAGGCAACACAGGCTGAAGAACTATTGTGTCCTGCCTCAGCATCTGCTCTCCTACTTCTATGGAAGAGGATCCAGCTATCCTGATGATCTGGCTATTTCTACAGAGGAGACACAATTCACTGATGGTCTTATCCTTCTTTCATGTATAATATGCATAAGAGGAGATTTTACATATTTTGTGTTATTAAAGGGCTTTGACCACACAATTCATTTCCAAGGTGACTGTAGTTACCCTGTGAAATGATAATGAAACCACAACAACAAAAGTCAGCAGTGAGGATTAGCAAAGAAAAAACTGGGACCAGGAGTGGAGGTGCTGATTGATGTACTGTAGTCACCATGTACATGTTGCTATGGAAATTATGCAAAAATGAAAGAAAAAAGGAACTAAATAGTTGTATTGAAAGGATACAAATGACATGGCCTGTCTCTGATAACATTATTGAGGAGACTTCTTCCATTTCCTGAGACAAGCATCTAGAATCGTTAAAAATGGGAAATGAAGGGGTTCGGTTAGATGATGAAGTTAGCACTACAAACCTCTCATAAAATAAGAATCGGCATCTATCCCCAGTCTCCTGATGAGATTTTTTGGCACTGTGTTTACATCTCAAGTTCAGAAAGTCCCCTTGCAATCCTCATGACTAAGCTAATTTCACTGACTTGGTTAAAAGGATATTTTCCTTTTTTTTTTTTTTTTTTCACAGCACAATCTTTGCTAAAGAATGGCTCCCAGGGTTTAATCTCTTATCCTAATTCGAATCACACAGTCCATAATTTCCTGGTATCCAAACAAATTCAGTGGGCAGGCATGAACAAAATTTGGCCACAAACACTAGTAATCACCATTTGGTTTCAAGCTTTAATAAGAGATTGTGGCTACAATGCTATTTGCCAATGGACAGAAGTCCTCATATCAACCTCGGCCGTGGATATGATTTATTTAAAAAAGAAAGAAACCAGGAGCCATCTGGGTAAAATTAACTGCCTGTGGTATGAACTTTGAACAGCCGACCAGAACCACCATCTAGCACCAAAACCCTTGAGTAAGTCGAAAACATAAGAATAAAAAATAGAGAAAATATAGGCAAAGAGAGAGAAAGCAAAACTCTTCCAAAACTCATGTCAAAGTTAATAGTCTTTAGCAGTGAAAAAAAAAAAAAAAAACTTTTTTTCCTTGAGAGTTAATTAGTTGCTTCACTTTCCCTTGTCTAGAAAAGATTGCTGTAGTAATTATTATTAACACTCTTAATAATAATGGTAAGCAGTAATAACAATTGAGCCTTTTTACATCCCAGGGTTAGTATTATAATTGGTGCCTTATGTATTAACTCTTCTGATCCTCACTAGAGGAAGCTCACAAAGGTGACTGGCTAAGCCTCTCATAGCCAGTAGGCGGTGGCAGCCTGAAGAACCCAGATGGTTCAGCTGCTGAATCCTTCCTCTTACCGATATGTTCGGCCACGTCTCACATAACCAGTGGGAACCTGCACAGCAGATGACTCTTAACTTTGTTCTGTAAAAATTCCATAGTAGGTAAAATAAGCTATCACCCAAGGGCTTTCTCTACTCTCTAGTACAGAAAATGGATGTTAGCCTAGTGATACCAAAATGCTACTGTTCTTCATGTGAAATCCTAGCCAGTTGAAACCATTAAAGGGAACAAACGTCGCTGAGCATCTACTGGATGCCAGACATTGTTTCATGAATTTCAATGTGATTTATCTCACTTACTCAAAAATATATATATACATATATATATATATATATGTATATATATGGTAAGTTTGAAGACTAGTTAAAGAAGTGGGTGAGCAGCCTTGGCATTTTCTCAACTCTAATTTTTTTGGTTGTTTACTTTGTCTTTTGTAATTAATAATAAAAAGTTCAATAACAGCTCACTTTCAAAATTTATGTTACTCTTTAGAATGTACTCAATCACTAGTTTTTGCTACATGTGAGTTGTTCCTTTATTTTATTTTATTTTGTTATTTTTATTTTTTTTGAGACAGAGTCTCGCTCTGTCGCCCAGGCTGCAGTGCAGTGGCGCGATCTCGGCTCACTGCAAGCTCCCTCTCCCGAGTTCCCGCCATTCTCCTGCCTCAGCCTCCCAAGTAGCTGGGACTACAGGCGCCGCCACCACGCCCGGCTAATTTTTTGTATTCTTAGTAGAGACGGGGTTTCACCACGTTACCCAGGATGATTTCGATTTCCAGACCTCGTGATCCGCCCACCTCAGCCTCCCAAAGTGCTGGGATTACAGGTGTGGGCCACCATGCCCAGCCGCGAGTTGTTCTTATAGTGGCCAGAGTCCCTCTTCAAATAGGTGATAAAACATCTCAAAGTATGTGAACATTCATATGTCTCAAGTTCAGTTAACAAACAAATATAATTAGATTAAGCCTTGATATTTCTAATAGACTTCTCTAATGTATATTCTTAATTTCTACTATTATTAATGCTTCTTATTTAAAATTGAGGATGTGATAAATAAGAAACAAATATAACTAGATAGAGCCTTCATATTTCTAAGAGTTTTCGCTAATAAATATATTTCCTTAATTTCTACCACTATTAATGCTTCTTATTTAAAATTAAGCATGTGATAACTATTTGTTGCCACCTCATGCAAAATAAAATAATGTAATATTAATTATGCTTATTGTGCATGCGCTTTGTGTCAAGTTAGGTGTAAGTTGTCTATGAGCTCAGTTAGCCCCCACTTGCCAAATTATGTAGCTGCTATTACTGTCATACCAAATTTTTTTTTTTTTCAGATGGATAAAGGGAGGGAGGAGGGTTTTGTAATCACAGAGCTTAGTCACCAGAAATGAACAGGACCAAGATTTGAACCTGACAGTTTGTCTTCAGAGTTGAAATCTTAATCTCCATACATACTTGAGGTTTTGGGATCGTCACCAAATGTTCAGTTATCTAACTTAAATACGGACAATGTGAAGGTCACAAAATTGCTTTCAATCATCTCTAAGATAAATCGCAGAGAGGTAAGCAATTTTTCAGCAGATGAAATATAATTAAAACAAGAGATTACGTATCTTCTGGTCCTGTTGCCAAGAGAACACTGGTTTCCCCCAAGGCTTGATCTATTCATGAGGGCAAACTTTGGGATACTTTGAATTTCTCCTCATCTAGGTAAGTTTCAAGATGCATTATGGCAACCAGAATAATTTTATTCAGGAATAGGAAAGGCCAGCTAGTTTAGCACACTTAGACATGAAATTTATTATTATCATATTTAATTCAATCTTATTTTTTTCTATTTTAATTTACAGATAGAAATTATGCAGTAGTTTTATAGGCTGACCTGTGTAAACTCCTTCTCACAATTTTTTAATATAGTTCTGAGGATTATTTTATCATACCAAAGTCCTATACAATAATATAATTGAGTTTCCTGCCACTCAATGAGTAATTGGCCTTCAGGTTTCTCTTAATGATTATAAATAAGACCTTATGATTTCCTTTGTTTTGTGTAAGAATATTTACTAATGAAAGTCTCAATCGCCGGGCGCGGTGGCTCAAGCCTGTAATCCCAGCACTTTGGGAGGCCGAGACGGGCGGATCATGAGGTCAGGAGATCGAGACCGTCCTGGCTAACACGGTGAAACCGCGTCTCTACTAAAAAGTACAAAAAACTAGCCGGGCGAGGTGGCGGGCGCCTGTAGTCCCAGCTACTCGGGAGGCTGAGGCAGGAGAATGGCGTAAACCCGGGAGGCAGAGCTTGCAGTGAGCCGAGACCACGCCACTGCACTCCAGCCTGGGCGACAGAGCAAGACTCCGTATCAAAAAAAAAAAAAAAAAAAGAAAGTCTCAATCTACCACAGTGTTTAACTTTGAAGAACAAGATATGAAAAAAATATACTCTCAAAAACTTAAATGTTGAATTATTCCTTCACATGTAATGTCCTGAAACTTTTTTTTACAGCAAACACGGAGTAGGTATTCAAGATGATTGCATAAATATATACAAACTAGAGACTAGGAACTGGTGAGGCTTGTCCAGATGACAAGACACTCTTTGCTAAAATTAACATTCTCTCTCACCTCAGAGGTTTCATCATTGCTATTGTTGTTGTCGATATTGCTGTTTATTAAAACTGTGTTCTGTAAATTACCGGTGAGAGTGAGTGGTTTTAATATTGCTTTGGTGTCCACATAGAAATTCTTCAGCACTGTGAAGATAAGACCCCAAAAGATTGCTCACTGTACAGGGACTCTTGGCTAGCTTAAAAAAAAAAAAGCTAAATATTTCCATTGCTGCGATGTAAATGAAGAATTCTCAAACATTTGATGTATCTGTTTAATGTCTGAAATAAGAAGTTCAAACCTTTCACTAACAACTTGTGCTGTGAAACACATAAGTTTAAATGAGTAATTCAACAGTTACTGTTTGGATTTACATAGAAGGACTTTGCCCAAGCCGGTACTGAACACATACCAAAACAATTATGCCTGGTATATACACAGTGATAAGAATATTTTCTTTTGGCATCTACTAGAGGAGATCCTTAGAGCAGCACGACTTCCTGCTGCTGCCCTTGGGTCCATGCTGTGGTAGTTATTTACCTGAATTGTCCTCGGAGTAACTGCATTTCCTTGTATATGAAATGGACCTAAAGTAATGGATTTGCCCGTTAGTGAATACTATTAGAAACAATTTCAATTGTAATGCAATTCCTGTTCAATTCCATACAATTTCTGTATCGAAACACAACTGAAAGAAAAATGACAACCAATCAACCAGTAAAACTGCAATAAATACTTTTTAGGTGAGAAAACAGTCAAAAGAATGTGGATTTGGAAGTCTTTCCGTTTTGCTAATTATAGATATTTTTTATCTCTCTGGATACTTGTTAATAGTCATTAGGTTTATACAATTTTCTCTTTTCAATGCATCAAATAAACACCAAATAAGAAGAAGTAAATCTGTATAATGGGACATCTAACCATAACCTACAGCCTAAAATAAAGAAGAAATATATACATGTGCAGCTTTTTTTGACTGACTGTATTATAAAATATGCTAAAATTAGATTGCAAATGAACTCTTCTCACCTCCCAAATAATAGCAAAACATACAGTGAAACAAAATTGTACAAGTTTATATTAAGGCTCTCAAATTTAAACTAAACATAAAAACTGAGCAATTTATCTTGGGATTCTTAAAAAAAATGAATCCAACAAATTTCAAATTGACGATACCTGACATGTTGTCATCATATAACAGTAAAAGTAAATTCTCTGAAGAAATATCAAGTTTTAATAATAAATGGGAACAATACCGAACATCATCTAAAGGCCAGTTTCTAGTTTTCTCAGCACCGTGAGTAACTTTTGTAAGAAATGAGATAATTAGATTTACTGCAAATGCAATTTTGATGACGTGCTATTGAAGAATAATATTCTATGAAATCCCTTGTTACCTTGAAAGGCGCTAAATGACAACGGCTTGATTATTATGGGAGATACCTTTAGGTTTTTTCCTTCTAAATTGTGGGTAGTGACTATTTTGGTATTTTCTGTAATGGTATTTTCTGTAAGTGATATTACCCAGCTTTTAGGTCCAGATCTTAGTCAGATCACTTCCTGAAACCTGACTTTACTACAAAAACCTTCTTTGTTCTTCCTTAGCCTGTGAATAGTGGCAGCATTTAACATTAATACCATGCAATTACCTTGCTCTATGATCATCTTTCATATTTTCTCTTGTTTTCTCAAACTCTTCATAACTATTAGGTCAAATTTCATGCCCTATATAGTTCCCTTCCTTTTGTATCACCTTTATGTAGCTAAGATTATAGTAAGTTCTTAACAAGAATTTATAGATTCATCGGTCAAATTATTAACCGTTCAACAAGAAGACCAAAGCCAATGTAATATTTTAAAAAGTATGGGTTAAGAAAATTAACCTTTGGTATTATCCTTAAAGAGAATTTTAGTCCTCATTTTCCAGTACATACACTCAACTATACTTCCCATTTGTAAGAAAACCAGCTGCATTTGGGAACATTTCTTAAATTGTTGAAGTCTTAACATTGATACCTTTAACTATTTAGTTACAATCTTTGTGAATATTATGCACGATTTTCACTAAAGATAACTAAAGAGATTGTACTCCACACTTCAGATGAATGGCTTTAAAATCTTAGTGGGTAGAATTCACCAGAATTTTTGCTTAAAGTGCAAACTTCTCAGTTAGTTCCAAGTCCTGAGATTCTGATTTAACAGGCATAGAACAGGACCTGGGAATCTGCATTTTAAATAAACTCAAGGTCCATCTTAAATACACTCAGAAATAAGTGATTTTACTACTTGAGAAATGTAACTTGAGGAGTTTAAAATCTGTCATAAAAATTAATTATGTGCCTGTGCGCAGTGACTCACGCCTGTAGTCCCAACACTTTGGAAGGCCAAGGTGGGTGGATCACAAAGTCAGGAGTTCAAGACCAGCCTGGCCAATATGGTGAAACCCCGTCTTTACTAAAAATACAAAAAACATTAACCAGGTCTGGTGGTGGGTGCCAGCTACTTGGGAGGCTGAGGCAAGATAGTTGCTTGAATCCAAGCTACTTGGGAGGCTGAGGCAGGAGAATTGGTTGAACCCAGGAGGTGGAGGTTGCAGTGAGCCTAGATTGTGCCACTGCACTGCAGGCTGGGTGACAGAGTGAGACTCCATCTCAAAAAAAAAAAAAAAAAAAAAAAATTAAGTATGTGCTTTGGCACTTTAAAGAGAAGTACATAAATGAGTCGTTCTTGGTTTCTGTTCTGTCCATCTCTGCTAATTTTTGTTTCTTTCTTTGTTCACCTTGGCTGGTCTGTGCATTTACATGTAACTTTCATGAAAATTCCATCCATCTTCATCAATACACATAATATATACCTTGCAAGGCCCTATTTAGATGTCCTATTCAAATATTTCTGAGCTGGATGAATCAGTCTGTATTAGTCTGTTTTCATGCAAATAAAGACATATTTGACTGGGTAATTTATAAAGAACAAGTGATTTAATGAACTCACAGTTTCACCTGGCTGGGGAGGCCTCACAATCATGGCAGAAAGCAAAGGAGGAGCAAAGGCATGTCTTACATGGCAGCAGGCAAAAGAACTTGTGCAGGGGAACTCCCATTTATGAAACCAACAGAGACTTATTCATTACCATGAGAACAGTATGGGGGAGACCGTCCCCATGATTCAATTATCTCCACCTGGCCCCACCCTTGACATATTGGGATTACTACAATTCAAGGTGAGATTTGGGTGGGGACACAGCCAAACCATATCACAGTCCCATAATCTCTTTCGTAGTGATAAAGATCACTAATTTGAACCATTCATGATATTTTCTTATACTATAATTTTTGAAAGATTTATGGAAGATTTACTTATTTCATTTTATATCTCCTCCACCTTCACTACTGCAATGGACTAAATGGTTGTTGTTCTCCCCCCACCCAAATTCATATGTCAAAATCCTAACTCATAATGTATGGTACTAGGAGGTGGGGTCTTTGGAAGCTAATTAGGTCATGAGACTGGAGCCCATGTGAATGAGATTCCCACCCTTATAAAAAAGACCCCAGAGAACTCTCTTGCTCTTTTTCTATTGTGTGAGGATATAAAGAAAAGATGGCAGTCTGCAAGTCAGAAGAGGGTCCTCACAAGAAACCATCCATGCTGGTACTCTAATCTCATTTTTCTGAACTCAAGATCTATAAGAAATAAATTTCTGTTGTTTATAAACCCATCCAGTTTACAAAGTTCCTAGTCTGGTACTTTGTTGTGACAGCCCAAGCTAAAACAACTATATTTCTAGGAAAAAATAAATATACACGTACACACATCTATAAAATTCTTCAACCTGATAACTGAAATAACTTTTACTTTAATGGTATTCATATAAGAAAGAAATGTATGAAGCCAAAATAAATCTTAAAATTAAGGGGGAATATTACTTAGTAAAATGCATGTTTGCTTTGCCAAAGCCTGAAATTTTTCTCTTTTAAAGCAAATTGAAAACCTCAAAGATTTCAACATTTTTTATTACTTATCCTAGCAAAATCATTCAGACCACTTATTTTTAAAATTATATAGTCACTGATTTATTTCACTTTTATGCAGTTAGGATAGGAAATGGAAGTCAATTGGAAAATAGAATTACAGGAATAGGACCATCATGAAATGATTTTTTTAATTTATTATCATTCATCAGAGCATGTATACTTGTTTGTCATGCATTCAGAAAAATGGAAGAAAGGAGGGTAGAGAATGAGTCATATGCCTTGAAAATTATTATTCAGTTTTAAAAGGAGTGCCCAAAACTATGGACACTATAAGACACTGAATTTGAATATTTTACATTTCATTATTCTATTAAAATTCATTGAGAACAAAAAGAAAACAAGAAAAAATAAGAAGATAAGCATCTTCAGAGAAACAACTATAGCCTGAAACCATAAACTGAGAAGCAAACTTGCTAAATACTGTTATATTTCAACTAAAACAAGGAGTGATCAGAGTGAGTGCTTTCACATGTATAATCATTACATGTTCAGGATGGTCAATTTTCCAGATATCATTGTTGCTATTCTGGGAGATGTAACTCAAAAACTATTTTTTGGAAAATTATAAGATTTCATGGAATAATGTGACCATGATATTAATAAAAGTAGGAAAGTCACTATAGAGTAACTCAGTGTTGTCTAACCATAAAATGGAAGGAATTTGAAGTTGCAAGAGAATTCAGGCTGATGTACTCTATTCAATAATTTCATATACTCTGAGCTCCAAACAGAATGAAGCTCACAGAGGTGTAGAGGAGCAAAAGAGAAAAGCATTAACCAGCATGTGACAATATAGAGATTAGAAATGTAGATTTAGAAACCTAGAAATCTAAATCTGGGCCACATTACCTTTAAAAAAGTGAACGCTGATAGGAGGAGAAACAATTACCCAGTACTTAGGGAGTAGGAAAATTAGTGTGACAGTATTCCATTACAAAAACATGGATTTAAAAAAATGATGCAAACTGCAACGCCACACCACCCCTGCCCCAGAGGATCCCTTAGGTAATACCTGGATCTGTTCTACGAGGAATGCAGAGAAAAAAATCAGTAAAATATATATGCCTGTGTTCTATTTTCCAAATATGAAAAAGAACAAAAAGCATAAACAAGATGCAGTTGCTGAAACTACATCGCAAGTAGAATTACCAAAGTACTCAGAGAACAAATTGAAGTTAATTTAGAAATTGAAGTGAACAACTAAGGAATTATGTAAGAAAGAAATACACAAGCACTATACATCAGCAATTACATCCAGAAAATGGTGAATATCTAGAAGAAACCACACAAAAGTAAATTATATGAAAAGACAAAAGGTATAATAAAATTCCTTAATATGATGTTGGTAAATATAGAAGCATGACAATGGAGACTCAACCTCTGCCTACTTGATGTTTTGAAGAATAAGAAAGAACATTTATACTGGAAACATTACTTGTTGAAAACTTCAAAGAGATAAAATGACACTTGATCTATAGATTAAAATAGCATTCTGTTGTTTAGACAAAAATATAGAGATACTGATCATCACTAAGACTGACTTTGATTCACTTACTAGATTTGAAGAATAAAGAAATAGGATAATTGTCATATAGGCAGTTAAACAAGTCTAGAATTCAACTGTTGCTGATGAAGAATTAATGACTACCAGAATTATGCAACTTTTGTAAACATTTAGAAATCCAGAACAAGTATATAAACTGTTTTTATTGCATGAAAAAAATACGCAGCACAAAACTGTGATCTCTGAAAGAAAGCAAACAATATATACCCTTTATTGTGCCAGCATACTCACTGAAAGTGATTTCCAGCCTCCAGCATGGTATGAGACAATCTGAGAGAGAATATCATGATTTGCTGAATTTAAGAGCATGATATCAAAGTTTATGGCGGTCAAGGTGACTGGAATCATCAAGGTAGACTAACGGAGAGAAGAGAGCTGCACAGAGAGAGAACTGTGGAGATTTACATAGAGGTCCTCTGGAGTTCTTGAGTGAGAACTGAACTGTGCCTACATAAAGTAAAGCTCCACGAGATAGAAAAATGAATCTTCATTAGCAATGGGCCAGAGAAATTCCTGGAGGCCATATGGGCCTTAGAAGAACCCGTATGTGCTCCAGCCAGAGTGAAAAACTTATAATATCAGATAGAGTTCTCAGAATAATCACACCTTAGTAGGGGGGTGAGTCAGGTCTAGAGTCAAGGCTCTGAAGCCATTACAATCACATTTAAAAGCAAACAATATCATCATTGATCTCAGGTAACTTAACTGCATTCGAAAACAAAGTTCATCTCTCTTTAAAGAAATAAAACAAAATCCAGATCCTAACAACATACAATTCAGAATTTCCCTTAGACATTAAAAAAATACCACAAATGCATATAAACAAAAAAATCTGATCCAAAACAAGACAAAAAAGTAATAGAAACAGACCAAGAAAAGACAGAAATTATGGAATTAGAAAATATTAAGCAGCCTAGCAACACACATAATTGAAATCCCAGGAAGTGGGTGGAGGGTAAAAACTATTTGTAAAGGTAGTGGTTGAGATATTTTTAAAATTTGGTAAAACTATAAACCAACAGGTGAAAGAAGTGCAGTGGACTCAAAGCAAAATGAATAAAAGGATTAAGTAGAATAAAGCTATTTTTAGAAAGAAAACTTAAAAACAGTTGGAGAAAAAGAGACGTATTTTTGACAATGCAACTAATGGAATAACTACTTTTTATGATAAGCATGTATATCAGAAGACAGTAGCACAACATTCTATTACTTAGAGCAAAAGTCAACCTAGAAATTCATTCAAGTGAAAATTCTAAAAAAAAAAAATCAGAAAATTACAACAATGAAAGCAAATAAAGTTATTTTGACAATAAATAGCTGATAGATTTTATCAACAGCATACTGGGACTGAAAGAAATGGTAGACAAAAATAAAGTAACAGGATGATAATTCACATTTTTAAAGAGAGATGACTTACGTTAGAAATAATACATAGGGCTGCACGTGGTGGCTCACGCCTGTAATTTCAGCACTTTGGGAGGCCGAGGCAGGCAGATCACAAGGTCAGGAGTTCGAGACCAGCCTGACCAACATGGTCAAACCCTGTCTCTACTAAAAATGCAAAAATTAGCTGGGTGTGGTGTCACGCACCTGTAATCCTAGCTACTCAGGAGACTGAGGCAGGAGAATCGCTTGAACCCAGGAGGTGGAGGTTGCAGTGAGCAGAGATTGTGCCACTGCACTCCAGCCTGGGCAACAGAGCAAGACTCCATCTCAAAAATAAAAAAAAAAAGAAAAAAGAAATAATACATACAAAAGACTTTTTTTCATGTTTTAAGTAATGTTCAAGGCAATGGATTATTTAAAATCAAAATAATAATTATTTCTGTGGTATTCAAAATATATATAAAGAAAGGAGGAAAACCCTATGACAGTAGGGCAAAGAACTATAGAGAGAAAATGGATAGACAGTTATAATATTTGCTTTTATTATTTGAACGTTTATTTTAAATTTATGGAATACATGTTCAGGTTTGTTACATGGATATATTGCATGATGCTGAGGTTGGTGGTATGGTTAATCCCATCACCCAGGTACTGAGCATAGTACCCAACAGATAGGTTTTCAACCCCCGTCTCCCTCTCTCCCTTCCTTTCCCTCTAGCAGTGTCCAGTTTCTCTTGTTGCCATTTTTATGTCCGTGAGTACAATGTGTTTAACTCTCATTTACATGTGAGAACATGTGGTATTTGATTTTCTGTTTCTGCATTAATTCACTTAAGATAATGCCTCAAGTTGCATCCATGTCACTGCAAATAGATGGTTTTGTGCTTTATTATGGCTGTGTAGTATTCCATAGTGTATATGTACCATATTCTCTTTATCCAGTCCACTGCTGATGGACACTTAGGTTGATTCCGTATCTTTGCTGTTGGGAACAGTGCTACAATGAACAAACAGGTGCATGTGTCTTTTTGGTAGAATAGTTTATTTTCTTTGGGATATATAATCAGAAATGGGATTATTAAGTCAAATGGTAGTTCTGTTTTAAGTTCTTTGAGAAATCTCCAAACTACTTTCCCCAGTGGCTGAACTAATTTACATTCCCACCAACAGTGTATAAACATTCCTTTTTTCTATAGCCTTGGCAGGAACTTTTCAACAAAATATATTATTAAACATTTTTGGAGTTTTTAATAATTGCCATTCTGGCTAGTGTGAGATGATATCTCATTTTGGTTTTGATTTACGTTTCTCTGAGATTAGTGATTATGAGTATTTTTTTTCATGTTTTTTAGCCACCTGTATATTTTCTTTTGAGAAGTATCTGTTCACGCCTTTTGCTCATTTTTGTAATTAAGTTATTTGTTTTTTTGCTTGTTTAATTGTTTAAGTTCCTTATAGATTCCAGATATGAGACTTTTATTGAACATGTTGTTTGTGAATATTTTCGCCCATGCTGTGGGGTGTTTGCCTACTCTGTTGATAGTTTCTTTTACTGTGCAGAAGCTCTTTAGTTTAATTAGGTCCCACTTGTTAATTTTCGTTTTGTTGAAATTGCTTTTGAGGACTTAGTCATAAATTCTTTCCCAAGGCTGATTTTCAGAATGGTGTGCCCTAGGATTACTTCTAGGATTCTTATAGTTTGAGGTCTTACATTTCAGGATTACAGGTTGCCAGGTTTTAGTATCATAGTAATGCTGGCTTCTGAGTTGCAATATTTCTAAACTATATAGCAAGTATTATAAATATTATTTGAAGGTTGAGTGTTTTAAGTTAAAAAAATGTATAGATGGTACTCTTCATGCACTCAGTGCAGGGCCATAGTAACCACTGTGCAAGTTTAAACTGGGCAAAGTTATCTTAATAATTAATGGGAAAACATAAACTTGTTTCTGCAGTCATTAAAAACATTTGTCAATCAGGTGCAGTGGCTCACACCAGTAATTCCAGCACTTTGGGAGACCAAGGTGGGCAGATCACTTGAGCCCAGGAGTTTGAGACCAGTTTGGGCAACATGATGGAACCCTGTCTCTACAAAAACTATGAAAAATTAGCCAGGAGTGGTGACATGTACCTATAGTCCCAGCTATCCAGGAAGCTGAGGTGGGAGGATCACCTCAGCCTGGTGATCTAGGCTACAGTGAGCCTTTTTGATACCACTGCACTCCAGTCTGGACAACAGAGTCAGGTCTTGTCTCTAAATAAAAGAATAAATAAATAAACACATTTGTCAAAATATTAAAAATGTCTTACTGTTGGTTAAATAGGTATAGAAAAGTAAAAAATAAAAACAACCCTAAAACTAGTATTTATATAGTACACTATAATTTAAACGTTGATAATTAAAATAAATATTTAATATATTTCTTTGAAATGTATAGAGAGTAGTTTGTACAGTATTTGCACAACTTC
Organism: Mandrillus leucophaeus; assembly: GCF_000951045.1. NCBI lineage: Eukaryota > Metazoa > Chordata > Mammalia > Primates > Cercopithecidae > Mandrillus > Mandrillus leucophaeus. Next base: position 1,211,092 of record NW_012108630.1, read on the forward strand.
CTATCATGTGACTCTCAATATTTTCTATGCTTTGGTGAATTGCCATACTTTTTTATAAATTTGATTATTTGTTCAACATTTTGTTGTTTGTGCATTCATTGTCTTTAAACATCTTAGAGAGTTTCTTCAATGTAATTTTTTTTTTCTCAGCATCACATCTTCTGGGAAAACTTTAATCTTTTCCCTGCAATCAGTTTCTTCATTTAAGTTGTTAATATGTGTTCCGTAAGTTCCCCTGACTGCATATATGAAATCTCTTGGATGGTAGCTGTGTCAACATTCTCACAATTAACTATTTCTTCTATAAATCCATCAAGATCCAATTTGAATTTCACTTTCACTGTTGACACTTTTCATTTATTTACTACACTTTCATTTTTGTTGGCCAATTTTCTGTCATTTATCAATTTTTGTATAATGTCATGCCTTTATCACTGAAAGACAGAGAAGCAACACTACTGTATGCTTTCCTGTCTCTGTATGAATACAAAACACAGTATTGATTATTGATAGATATTGAGAAAAGTGACATGACTAATCATGGATCTTGATGCAAATCTGAAATAGTTTTATGGACTGAAGAGTTAACAGAAAAAAAAATTGTACTTCAAGTCATTAGTCCCACTTAATACACTGCTGTACCTAAAATTTAAACTGTTTTGTTTTGGAGCTTGTGCTATGTAATTAAAGCATGATAACTAAAGCCTTTGCATATCAAAACTAAGGAAAACAAGAACTGTCTATTTTATGAACCCTATATCAATCATTAAAATTAAAACAAAAAAGTATGGCTAAAAGTTAATAGTGGAGATAAAAGTGGATCTTAAAACTGAATTCTCAATTCAAAAGAAGGCAGAAAATGGGGGAAAATGAACAAAAATTATGAGACATTTAGAAAACATATAGCAAGAGAGTAGTTATAAACCCAATCATATTGATAATTGCATTAAATATAAATTGACAAAATATTCTTATTAAAAGGCAGAGATCATAAAACAGGATTAAAACACCAGACTCAACTATATGCTCTTTATAAGAAACTTACTTTAACCAAAACAAACAAACAAAGCAAAACCAACTAAAACTGGGATGAGCAAAGTAGACATCAGAACAGGGAATATCACTGCGGATGAAGAATAACATTTCATAATGATAGAGGGGAAAATACATCAGGAAGACATGTAAACAATAAATATGTATGCACACAATAGCATTACTTCAAAATACATAATACAAAACCTATTAAAACTAAAAGGTAAAATAGTAAACCACAATCATCCATGGGGATTTCAACAGTCTCCTGCCAGAAATTCTTAAAATTTGTTAAACAAAAAATTGGTAAGGCTAGAGAGGATCTTAAAAATATAATTAGCCAACTTGATCTAATTGAAACTTTTAGAGTAATCTAAGGATGAGGGATGAGGTAGCAAAGAAAGAAAAGGCAGACATCAACAGTGACGTTAGTGTTTCAAGGCTATGGGAATACACCAATCATGGTGTGTGTGTATGTAGATGGTAAGCTCAATCTTAAAAATGTTGAGTTTTAACTGACAATTTATCAGGAGAGATAAGAGGAGATGATATCTAGTGAGAGACTATATGACTGAACTCTAAGAGAGAGGTCACTGCAGAAATTGTGTACTTGACAGCTCTGTAAGGAGTCAGTCAAAAATAAGTCAGTGATGAGTTCTCTGGTGTAAAAGCAGAGGAATGAGGACTAGATTTAAAACACATGGAAGCAGAGTGATTTACGATAAAAATATGAGCTTGAAAATCCTGTAGACATGGATTTAAATCCTGGTTGTGATATTCTGCTTGTGTAGGCAATAGTGATACAAACACAACAACAAAGAGAGGTAAAGAGCACTTTCCTTTAATATAAGTAAAGGGCATAACTTATTGCACATATAGGTATTAAACTGAGATTCAACATGTTTCTCTCATTGAAACAGCAAGCTCTCCTGGCCTTCATGTTCCCAATGAGGTAACCCTTCTGATGATTATACCCACCCTCCCTCATTGCAAAGCTCCCATTGTTATTGTCCTGGTTCTGGGTTCCCTCAAAACTAGACTATGAAACAAATATTTGGGGACAGATACTTTAATCAGAAATTGAGTGAGAAAGCACAGAAATGGAGAAAATGAAATAGAATATGAAGCCAACGTGAATGAGTAGTTACTGCTATGTGCTCAGTAATGATGGGGGTATGGAGATTGTCTCAAAATAACTTTACAAAGAGCTGGGGATGCCGGAATCCCCATCTCTTACTGCTTAAGGATTGCCTTAGAATCATTAACTCTCCACCCCTAACTCCTTCTTTGTTCCTATGTGTGATTGAGAAGCACGGTTAGCTTGAAGAAGCTTGCAGGCAGGCCCAGAATCAGAAAGACAGGCATGAGGTGGGAAACTGTCAGTTAGCTGGAAACAGATGAATTTCTGGTGAACACATTGGGTCCAGGACATAAAAGACAAGTCATCAACAATATCTGCTACAGCCAGTTTTCTTTTTCTTTTTAAGAATATATATACTTTTTATTGGGGGTCCCCAAGTCCCCCTTTGGTTTGATGATTCACATAACTCAAAAGAGCTGATTTTTTTTTTTTTTTGTGGTTATAGTTTCTAACAGTGAAAGAAACCAGATTAAAATAATCAGAAGCATAAAAGCACATGTGTTTGAGTCCAGGACAAACCAGATGGGAGCTTCCAGGTGTCCTTTCATAGTGGGGACTTCACACTGACTAATTTTCTTTACAATGGTGTGAGACAACATGTGTGAACTTGCTGCCAACTAGGGAAGCTCACTCGGCCTTGAGGACCAGGGTTTTTAGTAGGATTCCATCACATATGCATTGAATGCCCTGTGACTGAACTTAGTTACTTAGTTCCCAACCTCCCCATGCCCTAAGAGAGGTCACATTAATATAGCATGACACAAAGTTACAGGCATGCAGAAACAGGTGCTCACAACAAATCACGTTGTTAGCATCAGCTATTTGGTATGATATGTTTTCAGGTATACAAAGACCCTCATCAGGCAGCGTATACCAAGGGCTCATAGATTATCATCTCCCAGGAGCTTGTCGAGAGCCAGTCCTGAAGACCTTTGGAATGCACAAGGTTTTGGAAAACCATGTCTGTAGAATTAACCCTTCATTACACACCTTCCAAGAATTTTTTTTATCTTTAAAAATGTTTTTTGATCTTCACAATGTACCAACCAAGGCTGAGTAATTAGTAACAACAGTGTACTCCTGAGTACTTCTTCAGGTTTGAATCAGAGAGCAGTTTTCCTGATCTATTGCTCCTCTGTATTGTGCTACTTCAAATACGGGCTTTGGATTAGCAGCAATGGCTTTATGGAGGAGCTTGTTAGAAATGCAGTATCTCAGGCAACCACCTGAACTCATTTCATCAGAATCTGCATTTTAAAAAGATCCCCAGATTCTTTGCATGCACAGTTAAAATTTGAGAATCACGTCCCTAGTAGGCCCATTGTTTTCTAACCACTGTGAGATATATTCTAGTAGATATTTAGCAGTGTGATCATGAGCAATGTGTTTAATCTCCTTGAACATGGTATCTCATCTAAAAAGGTTTATTTTATATACACTCAGACTGACACCTGCATATACATATATCTTGAAGTGATATGTCAAAAGATCAATTTTAATGTATATAAGGGGTCTAGCACAAGTATTGGTTTATTAATGATAGTTATGACAAAGATGATAATGATGGTCATAATAAAAACGTAAAGATAGAGAACCAAAAGAAAAGGAAGAGACACAAATAGAGATACTGCTGTACAAACAGATAGATGGACAAACACAATAGAAAAATGTAGGAGAGATCAGTAAAAGGGTTTTAAGGAGGAAGACTGGTAGTAGCTCATAAAACAAATAGTTTGACACTTTGGGAGGCTGAGGCGGGTGGATCACGAGGTCAGGAGATTGAGATCATCCTGGCTAACATGGTGAAACTGCATCTCTACTAAAAATACAAAAAATTAGCTAGGTATGGTGGCGGAGGCCTGTAGTTCCAGCTACTTGGGAGGCTGTGGAAGGAGAATGGTGTGAACCTGGCAGGCGGCGCTTGCAGCGAGCCGAGATCGTGCCACTGCACTCCACCCTGGGTGACAGAGCGAGACTCTGTCTCAAAATAAAATAAAATAAAATAAAATAAAATAAAAACACAAAACACACACACACAAAACAGAACAATAAAAAATAGTTTGAGAAAAACAGTTTTAAAAAAAGCTCAATGTATTTTAACAAACAGGACACTTCAGATATTTTAAAAGGCTTATTTCAATGTATTGATTTCGATATAGTAAAGCCCAAACTAGAAAAATGTTTCCTCTTCATCCCAAAATGAAGCATGTCATGAACCACTTGCTTATGACTCCCAGATGCACTTGGGCCACTGAAGCAGAGCCATGGATGTGTTGACTAAATGATTGTTTATGACCTGATTATGGCAATGCTTTTCTTAGATATCTATGAGTGAATATTAGTTACCCAGTAAGATTGTAAGTCTCCTTTCTCATCCTTGTGAATAATAAATCTAACTTTTCATAAAAAAGATAAAATGATGTTTTAAATTATATTGAAATACATGAAAAATAAAACAGTGATGCATGTACATCTAAAATGCTTTCTATCAATATAATAATTAATAATTAAATAGATTAGAATCTTTCAAATGCCTGTGTATTTTGCATGCTAAGATGTGAGAAAATGGTCCCTTTTCATTTTAACATAGTTTGAAAACAATGCCTACATGCATTGCAAAAGTAAAATTTCAAAAAGTTAAAGAAACGATTCTCATAGAAACAGAATAGACATGTGCCAAAAATGTATTCAACTGATTAAGAATGGACCAATAAGTTGGTAAAGACGGGCCAAAAATATTTGAGAAACCAGATATTTCTAGACATTTTGAGAAAAGAATGTTAGCATAAGACTTCTATGGAAGATGTGAAATGACAATGACACATAATCTTCAGGAATATAACCTCTTAAAAGGTTATATTCTTTCCTAAGGGAAGAAATCTTAAAGTTAATATGTAATTTCATAGTGGCTTCTGAGCAAATAATAAATCATTTTCAAACATAACTGTGTTATTATTAGAAAACTAAACAATCACACTAAACAATTGAAAAAACTATTTCACCTAATTTTTGTCTTATTTCCAACTCTTAAATAATTTTTTATATGCATTCAAATTTTCAGTACAATTCAAGTTATATATATTTGAATACCATAATAGATACTACAGGAGGACTCAAGAACTTAATTTTTTGTCTTTATTAATTTATCTTTTTTATCCTAATGTAGTGATTTTTAAAACTGTTTTAAAATTTATTTATTGTACACTCACAGAATCATAGACACGTCCTAATTTTGGGAAAGACATGCTTGATTAACTCAATGGAGAAATAAAATTAACCCTGCATAAAGAAAATGTGGCACATATACACCATCGAATATTATGCAGCCATAAAAAAGGGTGAGTTCATGTCCTTTGCGGGGACATGGATAAAGCTGGAAATCATCATTCTCAGCAAACTAACACAAGAACAGAAAACCAAACACCGCATGTTCTCACTCATAAGTGGGAGTCGAACAATGAGAACACAAGGTCAGAGAGGGGAACATCACATACCAGTGCCTGTCAGCGGGTGGAGGGCTAGGGGTGGGATAGCATTTGGAGAAATACCTAATGTAGATGACGGGTTGACGGGTGCAACAAACCACCATGGCATGTGTATACCTACGTAACAAACCTGCATGTTCTGCACATATATCCCAGAACTTAAAGTATAATAAAAAAAATAAAAAATTAACCCTGAATAACATGTTTATGAATGTTGTAAGATTGCCTTCATTTTCTAGGCCCCTGTTGAGAAATGAAATTGCATAAAATGTCATTAAATAGAAATTGCCTTTTAATTTCAACACATAATAAAATATTGTCAATTCCACACCATTCTTCCTAACAGTAAATGTATTTAATATACGGCCAAGTGTATTTCAAGTGTCATATTTTTTAATGAATTTAAGAGCAATTATCAGACTTTAACGATAAGACTTGGCATCACAGACTGTTAAAACTTCCTAGGGTATTTTAGTTCACAACTAGGCCTGCAGACCACTGTGATGTTCATCACGCTTCTTTACAGTCTTTGCTGAGGAGTAAATAATTGACTTTGGGCAGCTTTAGCTTTACCCAATGGCACCGGCCTTTGAACTGTCAGAACTCTGCACATTTGCAATGCCCAGACACCTTCTCTATAAAAACCCAGCATCATTTGTTCCATGCTAACTTAGTGAGACAAAAAAAAATATGACCACTCAAATATAATTTAAATGATGTCTAATTGTGGCACATATTTTTATATTTGCATTTTACTTGCTCATATATAAAATAAGTTGATATACAGATGAATTAAATACTCAGAAGTTCCATAAAGCAAGATGATTTTCTTGTTTGTATAAAAATAAATGAGATTAGGCAAATATAGAGAAAAAATAAAAAGTATGATGATAAAAAATGTAAAAATGAAATGCTATTATACATTGGAACTTTTTCACTTCTATTATGACTAAGGAAATATCTCAAGAAATAAACTGTATAAAATTACCATTTAATAATACATAATATTGGAAGAGGGAGATTATTTTCCCAAACTTACAAGACAGATAATTACCAAACAAAAAAGCTTGGCAATGTAATTTCAATGCCTTTAATTGTAGTAATTTTGACCTAGTCCTTCATCTTGTTTCTTCTTTTCTCTGTGCTTCTGCTTTTAAAGACAAGGCAAATTCTCAGGTATTAAAAAGTGTTTACATAAAGTGATGCTTACAAAATAAAATCTGAATTAAAAGTTGATGTTCGGTAGACATGAAAGAATATGCTAAATTGTTAATAATGAAAAAACAGCGTGTCTGCTTATTAGAACACGTATCCTGAAGTGGGCAGAAGCGGGTCCCATAAAAGCCAAGATTCTGCCTGCATTGGCTTAGAAGTTTATTGTAAAACATTTTTGAGCCAAGGACATTTAGAGGAACAATGCCAAGTTAGTTTGAAGGTGCCAATGCAGAGTAATCTTTAAAAGATGGATACTCCATCACTGAAGTAACTGAAAGTACAATTCATGTCATGTCAATTTAACTGAAGACATCTGTTACCAAGATACAGAACCATATCTGTCTATTAATTTTTAAGTAGAACTATTCAGTTTGTGCTCACCTACTTAGTTTTAATAAATGTTCTATAAATGCTTCTTTTCAATTGTTATTTTTTTATGAAGCCAAGTTTCATTCTATGTTATTCTTAGTCATTATTCCAATTGTAAAGTACAGGTAGGAAAGGAAAAGAGGAGTACAAAGAGAAAATCCTAAACCTTAGTGGAAGCTTGTCATTTCTCAAAACGTGATGTCGTCTCTTACCACAGCATTAATCTGAAAGCCTCCAAGTCACCTTAGGGCCCTGTGTATTCCTTGCTTGTCTATTTTGTTCCTTGTGAATTTCCTTTGAAATATTGCAGGTCCTAAGTATGTGTTTATTCAGTGACTATCAACGAAAACCCCAGGCTTTTTTTGAGAGTAGAAATGATGATGGGTAATAAGAGAGTGTCTGAAAACCAAAGACTCACTCAATGAGACTAAGAAGTGATGTGGATAGACAAGGAAATGCATTAACAGCAAGAAATTTAGTGTTTGGGCAGATAAGTCTTATATATCAGTGAGTCAAACCCCAAGTTTCAGGTTATAGTTTGTGCAATTTGTTTCTTTTAGCAGTTGATTTATCATTTAATTTGACTCAGTAAATGGCACATAAGTCACTTAAAGTAATGGTTCCTTTCACCACAGAATTTTTATATTCTATGATGGGTTCTATAACTTGTGGTCCAAACAATGAGTCTCATTATCTATAATGAGACACAATAGCTCATCCCTCCAAAAATACAAAGGGTAGCAATCATCCCAGAATTTTCTACTGTCTCTGATGGCTCAGAGATAATCTTGTTTTTAGTCATTGCTTCTGGCAAGTTCTATAGTGAAGGCATTGATTTTGGATAGGCAGCTTGTAACATGTACTACTCTCTTCTAATGTCTAATATCAATTCAAAGTTTACAAATTGTGAGTGCAGAAATTGCATCCACGTAGGATTAGTTTATTTGGAATATTTCAACCTTACTTGGAGGGGCTCCAATCGCCCTCCGTAGGTCCAATGTTGAATAGAGGATTATCTGATCGATTTATTGCAGGACTAGAATAAACCAGAAAATACTCTTAAGTATTCTTTGATTCTAGAAAAGATATTTATGAGTATAGTATTTGAGGTAAATACAATTATTTCAAAGTATCAATTGACCTTAAATTATAATTTGCACATCAGATCTATTTAGATTTTACATATTTCTGTTAATTAATATGTTTTTCCATTGAATATGAAACAGTATTGAGGAACTGTCAAAATCCAGGTTCTCTCAAACAATGATATTACTGGATATTGATTGAAAGATATTAAGTAAAAATCCATTTTTTTGGCTTCAGATTATAATGTTAAGGCCAAGTGTTTGAGAAGTTAATATTAAGTGTTAGATGACTGAAAACTGTTGTGTATTTAGTTACTAACAGTTAAATACAGGTTTCTACATTAAATTTAGTTACTTGGGCGGAAGAGTGACCTCAGATTTAGAAAAAAAAAAAGTGAACACTTCCAACTGCTTATGCAAACTATTGCTATGAGGCCAAGGCTAACTTAACAGAACAAGACACGAATTTTATAATTCAATAGTATTTACCAGTTTTTAAGCCAAAAATAAGCTTATATAATGAAGTAAAAGCCATATTTTAGTTTTAAAATTTAAGTATTATTTTAAAGTTAACCAGAAAATAAATTTGAAATACTTCTATTTACCCATTTTAAATATCAAATTTTAATTTAATTTCTTTCAAGCAGTTTTTGAAATCATATTTTAAACACTATAACTACACATTCATCAATACAAAGTAGCCACCAATTTCCATTTTTGAGCAGGACCTCTTCAACTTCCTTGGATAAATATATAAATTAATTATTTTTAATATTTTTTCAGAGAAAACACTATAGTAAATTATATGGAAAGCATTCTTTCAGGAAAAAAGACAATATCAAGTTCAAACTATAAATATAATTTTAACTATAGGTCCACTTTTTTATTAATAGGTGAATTATTTTATTGTGGCAATATTTAAAAAAGTAAACTGGCTCATGTTTCCAACTTGTGACTGTTTCTCTCTTATGCTATAATTGCCAAAACCACTGATGTCAGGAACAACAACTCGACTGTTCTCCAGTCTTCCTCCGGGACCTGGGACACAGAAATAAATCATCAGTTGCTCCTCAGTATGCAGAGTTGGAATCAGAAGTTGTCTTATTCTGTTTTCAAGAGAGGCACCCCACCACTAAGGTGACAGGAAGTGCTCCAAGTTAACCCTAAGTTCCGATTTAACCTCTAACATAAAAACACAGGTGTTGACATTATATATAACCTCTTATTAGAGAAGACCTAAAAAATGGTTTGATTTTGTTGTCTAAATAGCGTGTTTGGGGTGAAGGGAACAGAGGAAAGTAAAAGATACCATGAAATTTTATATCATTGTGAAGTTAAACGAATAGAAAAGACTGACATCAAAAGATACATTCAGAAAAACTTCTATTATTCTTAATTAAACTGAAGGCAGATACTGTTGAGAAAAATAAATTAGAGATCTCATTTTGTTCTGGGCTATGCTAAGATGGCAGATATTGGTCATTACTTTTCCCCAGTGTATTTCCTCTGACATTTTTTTTTCTTTTCTTTTCTTTTCTTTTTTTTTTCTTGAGACAGAGTCTTGTACTGTCGCCCGGGCTGGAGTGCAGTGGTGCAGTCTTGGCTCATTGCAACCTCCACCTCCCAGGTTCAAGCGATTCTCCTGCCTCAGCCTCCTGAGTAGCTGGGATTACAGGCACTCACCACCACGCCCGGCTAATTTTTTGTATTTTTAGTAGAGACAGGGTTTCACTACGTTGGCCAGGCTGGTCTCAAACTCCTGACCTCGTGATCCGCCAACCTCGTGATCTGCCCACCTCAGCCTCCCAAAGGGCTGGGATTACAGACATGAGCCACCATGCCCAGCCTCCTCTGTCATTTTTCAAATGAAGTGTTTGGTTCAAATAATCAATGACTCTCAAATTGACTTCGGTCAAAAATATGAAAGATTTCATGTTGGTCATTGTTTTTTAACTTACTTTATTCTGAATCTTTTTAAACAATCTTAGGATTTTTAATTCTTTTTCATGATCTCATATCTGACGAATATGGTTCTAGCAACCAATTATACTTTATTTGTTTGTTCAAGTTTATGTGTAAACTCAAAATTTTATGACAGAATGACATATATTTTACATTTTGAAATAAGTTTAAATCAAATGGGCAATATTTTGAGGAGATCCACTGAAATTAGGGATTGCAAATATGGCTGACTTCAAAGTAAAGGTTGTTTAATTTTATTTATTTTTATTAATTTTTTTTTTTTTTTTTTTTTGAGACAGAGTCTCACACTGTTTCCCAGGCTGGAGTGCAATGGCACAATATCAGGTCATTACAACCTCCACCTCCTAGGTTCACTTGATTCTCCTGCCTCAGCCTCCCGAATAATTGGGATTACAGGCGCACACCACCACACCCAGATAATGTTTTGTATTTTTTTTTTTTTTTTTCAGTAGAGATGGGGTTTCACTATGTTGGCCAGACTGACCTCGAACTTCTGGCCTCATGATCTGCCCTCCTCGGCCTCCCAAAGTGTGTTTAATTTTATTTTAGAGGTTATGCATGTAAAAGAATGGTTCTCCGGAGACTTTTCTCTTCACTCCCTAGGCAGGTCAGTGCTTTCCTGGGGAGATTGGTGAAAAATGACAGTGGCTAAATTCAAGTTTCTGTTGTAAGTTTCTTCAATGTTTGAATATCCTGTAATGCTTACCTCAACACAGAAGCATCAATCTTATACTGCTCCTTCCTCTGCTTTCCTAATTCATAAGGCAAGACCCTCTCCCCACTTTTAATATTTTAAAGCTGCTATTGTTAATTTGGAGAGATTTCTTTCATGTGTTCAAAATTTTGAATGTCTATTTAATGATGGTTTTTAAAACATTATGCTATTTTCTTTTCCCTTTATCTGATCCCTTGTAATGCAGTCCTAGAATACTAGATTAGATATGCTTTCACTATTAAGTCTAAGAACTGTATTCATCATTGAAATGTTACTGCTACATTAGTTGAACTTTTACTTTGCTATATAATGTAGTTCACATATGATGGAAATTAACATTAATTTAAATTTAATTTAATTTCAATATGTTAAAAAATCTTACTTTAGTTTTTGAAAAATAACAACTTTTAAAAATGAGTTTTATTTATTTCAAAAAGCAATGTATATTTTGTATAACAATTGAAGTAGTCATTGAAATATGTAGAAAGCTAAAGTTCATCACATCTTTTCAAAACAGTATCATATACTGTGGTAGATTAAGTTGATAAGTTAGATGTGCTTTTTCTTTGGTACAGCATTATATTTGCTCATAAAGCATGACAAGCATATGTAAAGTTAGGAGGAAGAGGTTGTTAGGTGTTTCTATAAAAATCAAAAGCATTTCTTAACATCAACAGTGAACAAACTGAAAAATGAAGTAAGAAAGCAATCTCATTAATAATGGCTACAAAAAAATGCCTAGAAATAAATTTAACCAAAGAAATTAAAGATCTCTCCAATAAAAACTATATAACACCGATGAAAGAAAATAGAAGAGGACATGCAAAATTGAAACATATTCCATATTCATATATTAGAAGAATTAATTTTGTAAATACTACCCAAAGCAACCTACGGATTCAATTCTAAAATTCATGTAGAAAGACAAAAGACTCCAAATAGCCAAAGAAATAGTGAGCAAAAAGAACAAAGCCGAAGGCATCATATTATCTGATTTAAAACTATACTACAAAACTGTAGTAACCAAAACAACATGGTACTCTCATATAAACAGAATGTAGACCTAAGAAATAAAATAGTAAACCCAAATATAAGTCCACACAGTTACAACCAACTCAATTTTGACAATGCCACAGATATATATTGGGGAAAGGAAAGTCCCTTCATTAATGGTGGTGGAAAAAAATTAGGTCTTCACATGCAGAATAATAATGCTAGGACCCTATCTCTGATGATAGATGAAAATCAAATCAAAATAAATTAAAGACTTAAATCTAATACCTGAAACTATGAAACTAAGAAAACATTGAATAAATGCTTCATTCTGTTGTTGATAAACAACAGAAAAAAGAGACATCCTACAGAATGGGAGAAAATATTTGCAGACTATCCATCTAACAAGAAATTAACAATCAGAATATAAAAATAACTGAAACAATAGCAAAATAATAATGATAATAATAATAATATAATTATTAGAAATGGCAAAAGGCCCAATAGAAATTTCTTGAAAGAAGACATATAAATTGCCAACAGGTACATGAAAATATGCTCAACATCACTAATCATTAGTGAAATGGAAATTACAAAACAATAAGGTATCATCCCACCCCAGTTAATATAGTTTATTAAAAATACAAAAAATAATAGATGCTAGTGTGGATGCAGAGAAAGGAAAACACTCCTAAACTGTTGGTGGAATTGTAAATAAATATAGCCAATATAAAAAACAGTATAAAGTTTCCTCAAAAAACTAAAAATAGAATTATGATATGATCAAGCAATCCCACTGCTAGGTACATCAACAAAATAAAGGACTTCAGTATATCAAAAAGATACCTGTATCCCATGTGTATTGTAGCACTATTCACAAGAGCCAAGATATGAAATCAACCTTAGTGTACCTCAACCAATGAATAGATAAAGAAACATTTGAGGTCCGGTCATTGCCAGCACCCATGTTATTTTCAGGGGACACTGATGTCTTAGACATCACCATGCCCTTGGGTTCCGAAAATAGAGATTCCAGCACTCAAACAATACAAATCAGCTCAAAGCCACTGATCAGATTGACTTGAAAGGCTATTATTATAAATTAATTAAGACTCAGAGCCCAAATATCCTCAAGGCTTTTACATAGTACAGTTGTTGGGCTTCCTGCATTTTACCTGAGCAATGCCTTTTATTTCTCAGAACAGAGAGGTAGATTGAAAGCTCTTTTATTCATAATTACTCGTAAAGAATTTGGTTTACATGGGTCTATAATGTCTCTACAGTCTTTGATCAGTCATTTGAAAATAAAGGAGTCTGGGGTTTTTTTGTTTGTTTGTTTGTTTGTTTGAGACGGAGTCTCCCTCTGTCGCCCAGGCTGGAGTGCAGTGGCGCGATCTCGGCTCACCGCAAGCTCCGCCTCCCGGGTTCCCGCCATTCTCCTGCCTCAGCCTCCTGAGTAGCTGGGACTACAGGCGCCGCCACCACGCCCTGCTGATTTTTTTGCATTTTTAGTAGAGACAGGGTTTCACTGTGTTAGCCAGGATGGTCTCGATTTCCTGACCTCGTGATCCACACGCCTCGGCTTCCCAAAGTGCTGGTCTATTTTGTTTTTGTAAATTTGTTGTGCTTCGTCTAATTTGGATGCAATCTAACCACAATAAAGCTACTTCAGATCACTTTCAGCCACATATAGCTTTAATCCTGTGTAAGAATGGAATGCCAGGACAGAAAACAGAGTATTAAGAAAAATTGAAGGTGTTTGGGTTCAAAAGCCATAATATACAGATTTGTAAGTGATCAGTGTGGAATGCCAATCATAAGTATTAGGTAAACTGGTTTAAGTGTCTCAGAGAATGTTTACTCTGGTGATAGTTTCTTTTCAAACATTCATTTCAAACATTTTGCAATATTTTAAATTTCAACTATTTCACTTGTAGAGGGACCTAATTCCTTCCTTGGTGATTTATTTGGCTTAGTGTGTTTGTGACTAACAGCCTTAAAATTTGAAAACATAACTTTTCTGAAGTCAAATGCTTTTTTATGGAACAAAATTCGGAGTCTTTATTAAATGATATCCACATGGATGCATTTTTATCTTCTAGCAAAAATCTCTTAAATGTGGAGATCATTCAGGGGGAGATAGAAGAGACAGAGCAGTTAACTGATTGATTTTTTTCTTCTGTATCTGAAAGGATAAACAGCCTGTGCTTTCCGGAGTGAGTTAGCATGCTATTTGATACAAGCCCTGGGTAATCTCGGATGTTTAAGTATTGCTTTGTTGTTGTTTAGTTTTCGTGATATTCTAGAATGTGTGTATCTCAGATATTTGAGAGGTATTCTGCAACCTATATTCCAGACATTGTCCTTTAATCATCATTTGGGCTACTCAATCTGTAATTGATCAGTGTGCTTTTCTGAAATCCAGGTTGATCTTTCTTTAGGAAATTATTAATTGCTTGACATAGATGACCCTATTTTGTGTTTCTTTGTTGTATTTTGTAAGTTAAAAATTGCCACTTCTACAATTAAAAAAAAATAAAGCACGTAATGGCTAGAAATAGTTGCCTTTGAAGAGTAAAAGAAACTATCAACACAGTAAACAGACTACCTACAGAATGGGAAAAAAATATTTGCAAACTATGCATCCGATAAACATCTAATATCCAGATTCTATGAGGAGCTTAAATCAACAAGCATAAAACAACCCCATTAAAAAGTGGGTAAAGGACATGAATGCACACTTTTCAAAAGAAAACAAACATGTGGCCAACAAGCATAAAAAAATGCTCAACATCCCTAATCACTAGAGAAATTCAAATCAAAACCACAATTAGATACTATCTCACACCTGTCAGAATGGCTAATATTAAAAAGTCAAAAAGTAACTGTTGACAAGATGTTGGCAAGATTGAGAAGAAAAAGGAATGCTTATACACCACTGGTGGGAATGTAAATTATTTAAGCCATTGTGAAAATCAATTTGGCAATTTCTTAAATAACTCAAAGCAGAATTGCCATTGAACCTAGCAATCCCACCATTGGGTATGTACCCAAAGGAATATAAAATGTTCTGCCATAAAGATACAGCCACACATCTGTTCATCGCACCACTATTCACAATAGCAAACACAGGAATCAACCTAAATACCCATCAATGGTCGACTGGACAAAAGAAATGTGGTCTATATACACCATGAAATACTACACAGTCATAAAAATGAATGAGATCATATCCTCTGCAGCAATGTGGTTGGAGTTGGAGGTCATTATCATAAGTGAACTAACAAAGAAGCAGAAAAAAAAATACCACATGTTCTCACTTATAAGAGGGCGTTAAACATTGAATACACATGGACACAAAGAAGGGAACAGTAGACACTAAGGCCTACCTGATGGAGGAAGATGAAGATTGAAAAACGACCTATCAGGTACTGTGCTTATTTCCTGGGTGGTGAAATAATCTGTACACCAAAACCCTGTGACACAAAATTTACTTATATAACAAAACTGCACCTGTACCACTGAACCACAAATAAAAGTTTAAAAAATCATTTTGGTTTTGCTATTACTTCTCTTTTATTAAATAAAAAATAGTACTTGAGTAATAGACTCCATCAAAATTCACAATATTTTTTACTTTTTAAAAATATGTTCAACTGCAAAAAGCTATTATTTGTCACATATAAAATGTCTTAACTTATTGCAAAGGAGATAGATGTATTATACGGTCACCTTTTAAATTTCACAATTATTACCCAATAACTTAAAATCATTTCTTAGTAAGGCATCATCAGACTGGGTTGGCATTTTAGATATAGTCCTAAAATGACCCTCAATGGCCCACACTAATATATAACCCTCTCATCTTGAATGTGGTCAAGACTGTAATTTCATTTTAACTATTAGATTATGACACCAATTATTGTAAATAACTTTTGTTATTATGTTATTTTATGTGGCAAGCATGAACAGATTTTTGCAGATATCAAGTTAATGGTATGGACAAATCTGACATAGTCAGTTGAGCCTATTAAAAGAGGATACAGAGATTAGGAACAAGTTGGAGACTGTCATCTACTTTTGAAGAAGCAAACTGTCACTGATCATGAATCTTCCTGGTAGGGAATGGAAGAAGACCTAGGAGCTGAGGGCTTTCAGTCCTACAATCACAAAAAAACAAATTCTGCCAACAATCATGTGAGCCTAAAAGAGGACCCAGAACCTCAATTAACACCTGCTCACCATCTGACAACTTGATTGCAGCCTGTGAGATTCTGAATAGAGAATCAAGATAAGCTATATCTGGATTTTTGCCCCAGGGATACTGGGAATTATTTTAAGCTTTTAAGTTTTTGGTGATTTGTCACACAGCATTGCAAACCAATACGACTCGATATGAGGACCCTGGAACAACTTTAGGCACCCACAACCTATACATTGAAACACATTCTATTTGATATTACAGTATAAAGCTGAGAAGGTTTGACTGTCTCACCACCCAAATCTCATCTTGAGCTGTAATCCCTGTAATTCCCACATATCAAGAAAAGGACCCAATGCAAAGTGATTGGATCATGGGGGCAGTTTCCTCCATGCTGTTCTCAAGATATAGTGAAGGGTTCTCACAAGACCTGATGGTTTTATAAGTGTTTGACAGCTCCTCCTTCACACTCTCACTCTCTCTCCTGCCACATTGTGATGAAGGTACCCGCTTCCCCTGCCACTGTGATTGTAAGTTTCCTGAGGCCTCCCAAGCCATGCAGAACTGTGAGTCAATTAAATCTCTTTCCTTTATAAATTACCTATTCTCGGGTATTTCTTTATAGCAGTGTGAGAACAGACTAATGCAAAACTGAAATTACATTAAAATTTATTGGAGATGTAAAAATAGATAGATGGCATTTAAGAAAAAGGAATGAGAAGTTATTTCTTAAGGAATCAGGATGCTTCCTGAAGAAGGCAGTTTTCCATGTGTTGGTGTAAACGTGAAGGAGTTCATCTAGTTATGTGTTGAAAGGGATTAGATCTGATGACTTCTATGAGTAAAGGTATATTCACATTGGCAGCCGCATGCAAATTAGGGAGCTGTTTACATGGCTTGAGCATAAAGTATTAAAGAGAAATAGTGGAAATTCAGGTTGAAATGTAGTTTGGAATCAGGTCGTACTGGGAGCCTTTCAGATATTAACTATATAGGATAAGTTATTACCGAGGATGGTTTTGACGTAGAGAAAGTTGAGATAGTTTCCCACTAACTACTTTTGTGATCTTGCACAGATTACTTCTTTAAGTTTCATTCATCTCATCTATTACATGGGTCAAGAAGAGACCTATCTTGGAGTATGGCTCATACAATAACAAAGGTACTAGTTGCTCAATACAGAGAGGGACTGGTTGTTATTATCTATGGGATCTCTGACGATAGCTTGGAGAATGAGTTGGAGAGAAGATAATAAAGTAAAGTTAGAATACACTGTGATGGTTCTAACTAACCTCTGTTAGCAGCAATGACAATAACATGTAAGCAATGGATATGAGAAGCTGGGAGGACACAAAGAACAAAGCAGACTTTTTTGCCAATATGAAACATTTCTAAAATCACAAAAGAAAGCATCAGAATATATTGAACAGTTCCTTTACTTTAACAAAAGTACAAAATCATCCTTGTTTCTATTCCTGAGTCCAATTGGTTGGTTGATGACATTATCATGTCCAATATTTTCATACTTAGAGTTGCCCCAGGGGAAATCGACTTTGTTTGCTAATGGAAGTCATTAAACGTTTTGAATCATCGAGTGATGTGGTTGTATCTGTTCTTGGAGAACATGTGTCATGACACATCAAGGGCAGATAGGAGCCAAAAAAGGCAGCACTGCACCATGTGTCTTATATAAGAGCCATGATGGTGAGAATATAAAGGGTGTAATTGGGTACATAATCCAAAGGCAGTTTGGTCAATGATTGAATATGTGATATAAATATTTAAGAAAAAAGTTGATTCCAGGAGTGTGCTGAGGCCAGTCTACATCAGCTCCCAAGGGCAAATTTTGCATATCTCTCCCCAGATTCCTGTCCAGTGATACCAAATTGTTTCTCAAATTAGCTATAGTATCAATAATCACAACAGTAAAATGTCCAACACTACAAAGTAGAACTTTTCTGGGGAGTGGGAGGAGTGCAGTTTTTAAAAAATTTAACAGCACAGAACTGAATGATTTGTACAGGTAAAATCTAAACAGCTAGGAAGATGGTAGTTCTGTGAACTGAGAAAGGTACACTGAGAGAAATAAAATTTGAGTTGAGAAAGGTAAATGAGGCCGGGTGTGGTAGTTCAAGCCTGTAATCCCAGCACATTAGGAGGCCGAAGTGGGTGGATCACCTGAGATCAGGAGTTCGAGACTAGCCTGACCAACATGATGACGCCCCGTCTCTACTAAAAATACAAAAAATTAGCAAGGCGTGGTGGCGGGCACCTGTAATCCCAGCTACTAGGGAGGCTGAGGCAGGAGAATTGCTTGAACCTGGGAGGTGGTGGTTGCAGTGAGCCGAGATTGCACCCTGGGCAACAAGAGTGAAAGTTCATCTCAAAAAAAGAAAAAAAGAAAGAAAGAGAAATTAGGTAAAATAAGGATGGCCATCTGGTGGAGATAGAGGAAAACAAGATGTTTGCTTGAGGGCTTCTTAGGTTTCAGCTTTCAGTGTTTTGCGCTGTATTTGGTCCTTGGTTCTGTATTCCACTGAGATTTGTTGAATGACTAACTTGTGTTTTCCCAATAAGGAAATCTAGCAGAAGGCTGGAAATTGACATTGGAAGTTAAGACTACACATGCAACTAAACACACACACACACACACACACACACACACACACACACACAATGGACTATAGAACCATCTATATGGGATAGTTATTGAAGTCCTCGTAAGAAAGGATACCACTAAGAGAATCTATGTGGTGTTATAAATATCAAAATAAACAACAGGATTTCGAGCAATTTATGAGTAAAGGCATTTGAGAAGAAGATAAAATGGCATTGTCAGAAAGCTGGAGGCCAGTGTTTGAGAATGGGAAGGTGGGAGCTGGTATAAAAACATGTCGGTCAGGCAAGTATGAAATCTGAGAATCTGTCAAAGAATGTGATGGTTGGTAATCTGGGAGATGCAATGATAGTCAAGAGGTTAGGGCAGAATTTATGTTTAAAGTTCCTCGCAATGTAGTCATTATTATAAGAATCCCCTGGAGGACTTGTTAACAACGCATATTCTGAGGCTCCCTGATCAGAGATACTGATCAAGTAGCTGGGCTCATGAGGGAAGTCTGAAGCCAGTGATTTCAAAAACACTGTGAAAGGTATTGAGGAATAAACACACAAGATGGGATATGGAACAGCAAGATGAAGAGCATAAGGTTCTTTTTCTTTCATTGTAGCACAGACTAGAGAAGAGAAAAGCACTGACATTTTGATAGGAAGTGGGATAACGAAGTATATTTTCAGGTTAAGAGTGAATTGAGTATGTTGATAAAAAGATGTTGACAATCAGGGGGGAAAAGCATTATGTGCAAGAAAAAGAGAAAAAATAAGTAGAGTGGGACCACGAAGAAGGGAGAAATTGTTACTTACTTTTCGAGATGGTCAGGAGAGAAAAGGTGTTGGCATTTAAAATAAGCAAGTTTGTTTAAGGAAGCACATGTCAAGCACATTGTCCCAACTTAAATGGATTAAAAGCAATATTTATTTAATATTTATTTCTTAAAACAAAATAAAATACAGTTGAAAGGAAAATGAGAAGTTTTCCTTTCAAAACTTAAACTTATTTTTCCACTACAGTTAAAAATTTCATTCATGTTAAAAAGAATTTTTAATGCTAAGTTTTTGACAAATAAATATAAATGAAATTAAAGCTCTACTATATATATATATATTTTTTTTTTTTTTT
>NW_012108630.1:1231171-1260587 GCF_000951045.1 Mandrillus leucophaeus
CCCGCCACCTCGCCCGGCTAGTTTTTTTTTGTTGTTTTTTAGTAGAGACGGGGTTTCACCGTGTTAGCCAGGATGGTCTCGATCTCCTGACCTCGTGATACGCCCGTCTCGGCCTCCCAAAGTGCTGGGATTACAGGTTTGAGCCACCGCACCCGGCTGCTCTACTGTATTTTTAAACAAATGACTATTTAATTAAGATATTAGTTAGTCAGGTCAGTAAGCACCAGTCTGGAGATTTTGAACAGAAAGATGTTTTGTGTTGGGAATTGGTTGGTAAGATGTCAGAAGGGTCGTAAGAACAAAGAGTAGAAAGAGTTTGGCCCAGTGTTAGAAGTTGCTCCCATCCTTGGATGAGCCCACAGCCTACACTTGTCACTGCACTAAAGGCACTGCCACTGAGCAGGGGTTACTCCTGCTGCCACTGCTGGAACTGCTGATGATGCTGGTACTCACAGTCCCCATCTGCTGCTCTGCTGGAGTTAGAATTTTGTCTCCCTCCCTCCCACTTCTTTCTTTCTTTTCTCTTTCTTTCTTTTTTTTCTGAGACAGAGTTGCCCAGGCTGGAATGCAGTGGCAGAATCTTGGCTCACTGCCACCTCAGCCTCCTGGGTTCAAGCGATTCTCGTGCCTCGGCTTCTCAAGCAGCTGGGACTACAAACACCAGCCACCAGGCCTGGCTAAGTTTTATATTTTTAGTGGAGACGGGGGTTTCACATTGTTGGCCAGACTGGTCTCGAACTCCTGACCTCAGGTGATCCACCCGCCTTAGCCTCCCAAAGTGCAGGGATTACAGTCCTGAGGCACTGTGCCTGGCCCCTCCCTCCCACTTTTAATATCTTGCAAGTATTTCCCACAAGCCCAACCCAGCTCACTTTCATTTTGTCAGGGAGTCTGGAGGAAATACAATTTTCAATCTTCCAACACGTGTGATACTGAGAAGAGCACGGAAAGGTCGGAATAGTCTCTCTTGTTAAGTGTCTCCAGACAACATCTGGCACACTCACCTAATCTTTCTAAGAAGAAAAAGTGAGATGCTGAAAAGCATGTAAGGCTAATTTGAGTAATATAAAAACTGCTATGAGAATAACATGTGAATTAGGCCATTCTTGCATTACTATAAAGAATGGTAATGCTCAGGGCTGGGCGCAGTGGCTAATGCCTGTAACCCTAGCATTTTGGGAGGCCGAGGCAGGCAGATCACAAGGTCAGGAGTTCGAGACCAGCCTGGCCAACACGGTGAAACCCCATCTCTACTAAGAGTGTACAAAAATTAGCTGGGCATGGTGGTGTGCACCTGTAATCCCAGCTACTCCGGAGGCTGAGGTGGGAGAATTACTTGAACCTATGAAGCCGAGGTTGCAGTGAGCCGAGATCACACCACCGCATTCCAGCCACAGAGCAAGATTCCGTCTCAGGAAAAAAAAAAAAAAAGAAGAATACCTCAGACATTGGGTAAGTTGTAAAGAAAAGAGGCTTTATTGGCTCTTGGTTCTGCAGGCTGTACAAGCATGGCCTTGACATCACTCGGCTTCAGGGGAGGACTCAGGGAGCGTTTACTCATAGTGGAAAATGAAGTGGGAATAGGCACATAGCATGGTGAAAGCACAAGTGAGAGAGGGAGAGAGTTGGGAGGGAGCTGCCACACACTTTTAAACGACCCGATTTCACAAGAACTCAGTCACTATTGCAAGGACAGCCTCAATCCAAGAGGGATCCGCACCCATGACCCAAACACCTCCCACCAGGTTCCACCTTCAACACTAGAGATTCCATCTCAACGTGAAATATGGGTGAGAAAAAAAGATTTAAGCTTTGTCAGCATGTTATGAGAGACTGACTGCATGTTGCTTGAATTGTAAGATACAGATGTCTCTTCCTGCCTTTTTTTCATTATCCACAGCTTTTCTCATGGCCAGATAGACACTGAACACACAAACATTTTCTGGCTAGCTATCATCTATCTATCTATGTAATCTATCTATCTATCTATCTATCTATCTATCTATCTATCTATCTATCTATCTATATCTATGCCTTTATATTACTTAGGCAGTATCTTTTTTGAGAAACTTTCAAAGAAGTAGCTTATTTATATGAGTCATAGCATACATATGATAACGCATTGAGTTGTTCAGAAACTATTGATGGATGGTTTGCTGTGTGTGTTGTGCCAGGTATGATGGGGGTCTAAACTCATTGATAATATCAACTAACATTTACTGAAAAGTGATTTGATGCTTGGAACATTTCTAAAAGTTTATTTGTAGCATCTCACGACAAACTTGCAGGTAACCTATGAGACAGGTGCTTTTGTCGTACCTACACCCCAGACAATCGCAGACAAAGAACAGCAACAAAGGAGGAATCACATAGGGTTTAAGGAACTTCTCAAGATCACATTTTATAACTGGTACAGTGGTCAGAGGAATGAGAATTGTACAGTATGTTAAGAGAAATGTAATTCATAAAACATTTTAACATAAAGTAAAAGCTTTTACATACCATGAAAATGAGAGAGAATGAGTTGAAGAAGTACTCACACAAAAATAACTTATTTCTCTGACAGTATGAATTCCAAATGTACAGTTATTATACAAATATCCTGGTCTACATTAAAATCCATTTACGAAATGTTTTCTTTAAAATATCTGAAAGATAAAAATGTGTGTGTATGTGTATAACAGAATAAAAGAAATTTTACAGGACAATTTTCTTGGAGTGTTTAATTCAGAATGATTGGAAATTTGCAGCATGCTTTTAGAAGGATAGTGACATAATGCTGGAATCATTATGGAATTTTTTTAAAATTTCAACTTTTACTCTAGATTCAGGGGGTACATGTGCAGGTTTGCTACATGGGTAAATTGTATGATGCTGAGTTTGTGGCATGGACTCCATCACCCAGTAGTGAGCATAGTACCCAATAGATAGTTTTCAAACCACACCCCACTTCCTCCCCTGCCAGTAGTTCCCAATGCTTATTGTTGCCATCTTTATGTCCACGTGTACTCAATGCTTCACTCCCACTTATAAGTGAGAATATGCAGTACTTGTTTTTCTAATCCCATATTCAGGCACCTAGGAGAAAGGTCTCCAGCTGCATCCATGTTGCTGCAAATGATATGATTCCTTTCTTTCATATAATGACATAGTACTCAATGCTGTATATGCACCACATTTTCTTTATCCAGTACACCATTGTTGGGCACCTAAGTTGATTCCATATCTTAGGTATTGGGAATAGTGCTGTGATGAGCGTGTAACTGCAAGTGTCTTTTTGGTAGAACGATCTACTTTTCTTTGGTATATACCCAGTAATGACATTGCTGAGTCAAATGGATGTTTTAAGTTCTTTAAGAAATCTCCAAACTGCTTTCCACAGTGTCTGAATTAGCTTACATTTCCACCAACAATGTATAAATGTTCATTTTTCTCTGCAACTTAACTAGCATTTGTCATTTTTTCAGTTTTTAATGATAACTATTCTGACTGATTGATGTGGAGTCTCATTGTGGTTTTGATTTGCATTTCCCTGATGAATAGCTATGTGGGGCATTTTTTCATATGTTACTTGGCCACTTGTATGTTGTCTTTTGAGAAGTGTCAGTTCATATCCTTTGCCTGTTGTTTAATAAGGTTATTTGTTTTTTGCCTGTTTTTATTTTTTAGTTGCTTATAAATTCTGGATATTAGACCTTTGCAGGTGTTTGTGTGAATATTTTCTCCAATTCTGTGGGTTGCCTATTTACTCTATATTTACTTTCTTTTGCTGTGCAGAAGTGCTTCAGTTTAATTAGGTCCCACTTGTCTGCATTTATTTTTGTTGTAATTACTTTTGAAGACATGGCCAAAAATTCTTTGCCAAAGCCAATGCCAAGAAAGGTATTTCTACTTCTTTTCTAAGAATTTTATAATTTGAGGTCTTACATTTAAATCTTTAATCCATCTTGAGTTAATATCTGTACATGGTGAAAGGTTGTGGTTCATTCTTCTACATATAGCTAGCCAGCTATCCCAGCACCATTTATTGTACAGGAAGTATTTTTCCCATTGCTTGTTTTGTTGACTTTGACAAAGATCAAATAGTTGTAGGTGTGTGTCTTTATTTCTGAGTTCTCTATTCTCTTCTATGGGTCTATATGTCTGTTTTTTTGTGTTGTGTTAGTACCATGCTGTTTTGGTTCCGATAGCCTTATAGCTCAATCTGAAGTGAAGCAATGTGATAACTCTGGCTTTGTTCTTTTGCCTAGGATTTCTTTGACGATTTGCTTTTTGTTGTTGTTGTTACTGTTCCATATGAATTTTAGAATTATTTTCTAATTCTTCGAAAAGTCACAATGGTAGTTTGATAGAAATAGCGCTGAATCTGTAGATTTTTTGGGGTAGTATGGTCATTTAAATAATATTGATTCTTCCAGTCCATGACCATGAAATATTTTTCCATTTATTTGTGTCATCTATGGTTTCTTTCATCAGTGTTATGTAATCCTCTTTATAGAGACTTTTCACCTCCTTTGTTAGCTGTATTCTTAGGTATTTCATTTGTTTGTGACCATTGTAAATGAGATTGTGTTCTGGATTTCACTTAGCTTGAACAATATCGGTACAGAGAAATGCTACGACTTTTTTACATTGATTTTGTATTCTGAAAGTTTACTAAAGTCATTTTTCAGTTCTAGGAACGTTTTGACAGCATCTTTAGGTTTTTCTAGCTATAGAATCATATAGTCAGTGAAAAGAGGTACTTTTACTTCTTCTTCGTTTATTATTTCCATGTCTCTTATTTCTTTCTCTTGCCTGCTTGCTCTTCCTAGGACATTTTGTACAGTGTCGAATAGGAGTGGTGAGAGGGGGCATCCTTTTCTTCTTTCAGTTCTCAAGGAGAATGCTTCCTGTTTACCCATCATGATAAAAACTCTCAACAATCTAGGCATTGAAGAAACATACCTCAAAATAATAGGAGTCATTGATGACAAATTCACAGCCACATTATAGAATTTCTAAGTTTAGAAAAAAATTTTATATATACTTTAAAGTTTGTTGAAGCCTTAACATCATGTGGCATACAGAATAGCCACCGAGCAGCAAATGATACCACTCTCTTCTTCAGAGAACATGTTACTCTCCATAAGTTTCTTCCTGTTGACCTTTTCATGCAAAACAGGCTTCCCATAGCTGTCTTAGGTAGCAACTGGTTGGTTGATTTAATACTTCCTGACAGTTCATGTAAACAACAGGTCCAGGTGTCTCAGACAAATTAACCAAATAAAATTCAACAGTAATATTTTTAATTATGGTGTTGAGGCAATCTTTAATCTTTACAATCTTTAAAGTGTTGTTTCAATTTTAAAACTGTGATTCCCCAAAATAACATATACACCAATTGATGGGGGCACATTTTGTGGGTGTTTTTTCTTTTTGAGGTCAATAACAACAACACAAAATCAAAACCAGAAACAGCTTTTTAAATGTGTGAGTCTTGTGGTGTCAAAGAATTTTCGTTAAGACTTGGGATAGGAGGAGGAGCTTAGAGTAATTGGTGGAAGATAACAAATTAAAGTGAAGGAGAGCAAGACAAATTTGGGCTTTTGGAAAAGAAGAATGTGAATGTGGGGTGGGGAGACGTGTGCATGCTGGTGTCAGGCTAGGCATGTGTGCAAGAAAATATTCAAGGTATATGTTTGTATGAGGATTGAAAATAATGAATAGACTTCCTAGTGAGGAAGAGAGATGGAGAAATTTCTCCTGAAATTTTGATATAATAACTGGTGTTTTGTTTTATTTCTACTGTTCCAAACCTTGTGTTACATCTTATGTATAATACGTAAGAATGAATCATTAAGTTGGAGAGTTTCTAATCTTAGAGAAAGAACCTCTTCTATTAAGGTGGGGCTTGAACAATTTTGACCAGTATAAGGGCCAAAGAGAATCAGTATTAATATCTGTACTGTTTTATATATTTCTCTGGGGGAAGCTTCACATCTGTTTTCCTATTTTATCCTCACAATAACTTTATAGAGTAGAAAAGACAAATATTACACTCTCCATTTTATAGACGGGAATCTGGGGTCCAGTAAGGTCAGAAGACTTGGCTAGAGCCAAACAGCCAAGATTAGAACCCAGGGCTTCTGGCTTTTCATCTGGAACTCTCTAATAGATCCTGATGCCTCCCATTTAGGCTTTGAAAAGCAGCTTAAGCTTAAGTGTAAGTCAGGTTTTTTCCTTTGGACAAGTTCTTTTCATTCTCCTGAATTTCATGAAGTAGAGAATTCAAGAGGGCTAACACCTTAGTGTATGTACAATGGATTTTTCCTATTAGGTAACGCTGCCCTTTGCTTCACCCACTGCACAGCTGGGCTAAGTAATTCTAAAGGAATGTTGTCATGCCAAGGACTCAAGGAAAACTAGGTTTCGTAAAATTCAATTTATTAAAACAAATCCAGGTTTTTTCATTGGTTACACTTTTTAAGAGTCCCTTGGTTAAACATTAAGGTGTTCTTACCACAGAAATAAATAATAATTTTATGTGTTTGGATATATAGCAAAAAAGTAAAAAAGAATATGCTTTCTGAAAATGACTGTTTACAAAGCCCTATAATACGTACTTTCAAAAAGCTTAGAAACCAAACTCACAAAAATACAAACAATGCTGCTTTGACAAATAAAAGCATTAGACTGCAGGAGAGTGGGTTGTTTTGACTATTAAATAATAATGTCATATTTTTTTCTTTTAAATCAACTTAGTTGATTTGTTTTGGAAGTTCTGTAGGACAACTCATGGAAATGAATTTATTCCAGGTATTCATTTTAAAAAGAAAGAGAGAGAGATATTCATCAAGCAAAGGTTAAGGGCTAGTGTTGTTTTTCTCTGGCCTAGAATTTGGCTTGTTTTGCTACACATGAGATGAAGCTCATGTGATTTTTTTTTTCTTCCCTGCAATCTAATCTGTCAGCATACAGAGAATTCATAGTAGCCAGTTCTAAAAGATCTGTTACTCCCAACAGTCTGTCAAATAGAATCCACTTGAAATAACACTGGGGTTTATATTTCACTCATGGCAGATTGACATCGACAAGTGAATTCGAGGACTAGATTTTCTTCGATGTTTCACTAGATTTACAATGCTGAGAGAACTGAAACCTGTAAGAGGACAGAATGATGGGCTGCTCTAATAAGAGACAGGAAAATAACGAGGGTATCTTTAATTGTCCAAGAACAGGCGGTAATGTGTAACCATCTCTAAAAATACAATGTGATTGTAGGACTGAATTGTCTACTAGATAATATTATGAGCTTTAATATTTGTAAAGCTGGGTCAGCAAAAAAGCAGTAGCCAGGATGCTCAAAGATTTTGAGATTCTAGACTTCTAGAATAGAGTTTAAAGAAAACAAGGTCTCAACGAACCGAGAAACATTGTTGGTCTATGTGTTTCTTATGTCTCGCTTGTCACATATTATTATATTCATTGGGTAAAAGAAAGAGAATATGAATTGAGCCACCAAAATTTAGCCTTCTGTTTTTTAAATTATTTTTATTTATTATTTATTTATTTATTTATTTATTTATTTATTTGAGATGGAGTCTCGCTCTGTCACCCAGGATGGAGTGCAGTGGCGTGATCTCAGCTCACTGCAAGCTCCACCTCCTGGATTCACGCCATTCTCCTGTCTCAGCCTCCCGAGTAGCTGGGATTACAGCTGCCCGCCACCACGCTCGGCTAATTGCCTTCTGGTTTTTAAGCAAGTAATAATCAAATGGTGAATTTTGCATTTCTATACAATAAAGTATGTTTGGAGGCACAACAGATGCCCCTTGGTGGTAATATGCTGCTATAGAGAAACATAGTTTTCTCAATAGATGCAAAACACATTTCTGTTTTAAA
Source organism: Mandrillus leucophaeus (assembly GCF_000951045.1). Classification (NCBI taxonomy): domain Eukaryota; kingdom Metazoa; phylum Chordata; class Mammalia; order Primates; family Cercopithecidae; genus Mandrillus; species Mandrillus leucophaeus. The sequence goes on from NW_012108630.1 coordinate 1,239,056, forward strand.
AAGTACAGGAAAATAATTCTCAGCTGTATGATTTCTCAACTCAGAAATCATAACTGGGAGTGTGTTTCTAGGAAATCTCCATGTTTCCCTGACAAAGAGAGTCTTAGCTGGGGATTTTCAAATTGTTGTGTTTGTCAAGGCATCCTAGCAACTTTGCCATAACAGTACCCGACTTCTCTCACAATATAAGGCCAATTTCTTCACTGAGGGCTTATCTTCAGTTTCCTGGCATTTACTTATACTCCTGAAAGGACCTGTATATGACATAGTAAGATTGGAGATTTTATGGTGGCCTGCGTAATAAGCACCCTGTTGAAACCACGGCATGGAGATCAGGGAAGTGCTGACAGCAAACGTTTGTATAGCACATTGTCCATGCCAGCCTCTGTTCTAATTGCTGCACATATATAACTCCCTGAATCTCTCACAGTGACCCCAGTTACAGAGGACGGAACTGAGACACAGAGGAGTTTGGAAGCTAATTAGTTAATGGCAGAATTGATGTTTCCTCCCAGGCAGTGGAGTTCCAGAATCTACACACTCGTCTCCTAATGTCCGCAGCCTCCCTGGCAAGGGTGAGAAGCAATCCCACTGTCTCTCCTGGTCTCCACATGGTCTCCGCTATGTCTCCTGGATGCCAGGACCTCTAAGTTGGCATCCGCTTCACCCTGTCTTCCACCTGGAACTTTCAACACCAAATCTGCCCTTTTAGCTACTCATATTCATTATTATTCTATCTCACGGAGGAGTTTTCGTTATTCAAGTGTTCCGTTCTGAAGAAATCCAAAGCATGAGAGAAAACTACTGCCTCATTAAAGTAGAAACAGAGGCTGCGGGGGAAAGCGATTCTGATTAAATGATTTCACCCCGAATGAGAAAGGTGACAGGCAAGCTTGTATTTGTAGTTTCAGAAGGAGTAAGAGTTACTAAATCAAGCTTTAATTGGTGAGATTTCAGGCAAACTACAAAAGGTTTAAAATACATAGGTATATTAGATGATTTGATATTTACTGGCCATTTTAAGGGAAAAAGGATCAGTCTTATTTAGTTCAACAAAATAGTCCAGGATCAAGGAGGAGCTTCTTGATGTCCTATAAAACCAAGTACATCCAAGAAAATTCTCCTGATGATAAAACCAGTGTTTAAAATCACTCTAAGTACGTGGGGGACTATATTTTCTAAGTCATCAGAATGCAGTTGTGGGAGCTGCCATCTTGTGGCACACATCACAAGGGACAGTAGAGTAGTAAATGTTCCAAGGGAGAGTAAAGTAATAAATGCTTCAAAGTGGCTACCTTGGGAAGTGGCTTTAATGAGCCCTGCTTAAAAAGCTGGGCCCTTGTTCTGATCAGAAAGACACTTCTTCAAACCTAGAATACTCGACTATGATTATCTGTTTACTAAATGATTTACCATCATGGAATAATAATTAAATGACATTTATGTTGTCTGAAAGAGATAGATACAGGTATCTTTTTACAAGGGTGCTGATTCCCTTTAGAGGACTCACTATTATCTTTTCTAATTCTAATTACCTCCCAGAGATGCTGTCTCTTCAAACAATCATAACACCTGACAAAGACAGTATGAGGCCAACTGAAAAAAAAAAAAAAGAAACTTCTGCAAGAGGCTGCTAGCAATACAATCTGCTGTTTGCTCAGCTATCTCACTCGATCTGTGGGAAATGCTTCTAGTCACGTTGGGATGAAATGATAAACCCGTAGTGGAGAGTGTAGAAAGATGTTTGTAAATTCGCTAACAGGAGACTATTCCATAATGCCTTTGAAAATCTACCATGTTTTAACTTGGTAAGGTTTAGATTCTTAAATATAAATGACTATGTATTTTCATGTGTGTTCTCATGTATACGTGTGTGTGCCTGTATATGTGTGTTTGTTTGTATATATGTACACACACACATACACTCAGATATGTATACACACATATACACATAGTCATTCCTTGATGTCCATGAGGGATTGGTTCCAGGACCGGCTGTAGATAACAAACATCTGCAGATGTTCAAGTTCCTTATATAACTAACCTGGACCACATGGCGATACTCTGTGTCTACAAAAAGTTTAAAAAATTAGCCTGGTGTGGTAGCACACACCTGTGGTCCCAGCTGCTCTGGCTGAGACATGACGATCCTTTGAGCCCAGGAGGTTGAGGCTACAGTGAGCTGTGATGGGGCCACTGCTCTTCAGCCTGGGAAACAGAAGAAAAACCCTGTCTTAATATATATAATACATTCTCTATTTCTTATAATATCTAATACAGGGCCTACACATCACTTCTTTGTGTGGTTTTCTTGTTTTTTGAAAATTTGTGGAAATTTTTTTATAGTTTTGATCCACAGTTGGTTGAATCTACGGATGCAGAACCCATAGTTACGGAGGGCTGACTATACGTATATATGTTACATATATATCTCACAAAAAAAGTTATACTCGAAATGACCCTAAAACAGAGATAAACATTAATGTATCCAGATGTTCAGCCCCTAATCTAGATTGTTCTATAGTATGTGCAATGATAATCCAACCTTCTAAGGATATGTCAATGGTTTTGAAATCCTATTGAATCACTGAAGAAAAAAATAAATGACATTCCATAATATATAAATGTTCACTGTATTTTGAGCAATGGTACCCAGGATTTTGAGTGAATTAAATTTTCATCTACTCATCACACTCACAGAAATTTCCTGAATCTGCCTTGATTTTTCAAAAGGGTCTTGGGTCTTGCCATTTTCCAAAGGTAGTTATGTTGCATCTGAGTATTGGATGCATGGTCCCCTGATGTCCCGCTCTGGCCTCAAGAAGACTTTCCTCCCCTGTCTTAGGGAATATTTTTGACTTGGTCTATAGTCCACAGTGAGGAATACATCAACTGCTAGGAATAAACATTTAATCCTATAACAAACTGACATCACCCAGCTGTGTAAGCAAAATTTATAGGCACAGAGTCAAGTAAATTATCATGAGTTGTATTTTATATGCATATGCATAAATGCACATATTTGCATATATGCGTGTGTGTGTGTGTGTGTGTGTGTGTGTGTGTGTGTGTGTGTGTATTCGCTCCAGTCAGGCAATTCCTCTATTAATCATGGTTTCTTTTAACACCTGATAGATGATTTCTCATGGAAAACATTTTCAATGTTATTCAGATATCATTGTTATCTAGTTATCTACTGAGATAACGTTGAGGTCTATACACATATTTAAAAAAAAAAAAGTTGGTTTATTGTTTTTTCCAAGTAAAGAAAGATGTCATTTCGCACATGTCATTTCTTCAGGCTTATTCAGAGTGGGGAAAGAGTTCTTTTTGCCTTTGAAAAAAAGTAAGGAAAAATCTATGACTCTGGCTTTTTTCTTTTTTTTCCCCTCAGCCCTGCTTTCTCAACCAAAAGGAGCATGTGGTAAAGTGCTTGTGGCACAGACACTGGCCTATTCTTTTTGTGGAAAAAGGCGCTGCTGTTTTACGGTGGCCTGGAGGCTGGGCGTGGTTCCCTGCCAGGGGCTGCGTTCTAATGGCTTCTCCAAGCAAGAGGCAGGAACTGCAGAGTCGCGTGGACTGACTCTGTTCACCACTTGTTTGGTGTCCAACCTGGAGCTGAGGATTTTTACTCTTTCCAGCCTTCCTCTCTCCTTCCTCTTCCCCTCTCTCTTTTCCTCATAACCAGAGGCTTTGCACAAAGTTTATTTGAGATTTCCCCTTGCAGTCAATAAGCACAGTTTTCTTATATTTTTATTCAGTTAACATAATGGAGATGAGCCAGGTTATTATATTTAAACTCACAGATTTTTAGGCTACATACAGGATCCTCATTCATCTGCTGTTGCTGTATTATTTATTGTTAATATTAGCCATATGATTTAGTGTGAAAAGTGTTTACAGCAGTGTTGGACTCTGAAACAAATCTTGGCTCTCCTATTTAAGGAACTTGTAAACTTTTCTGTACCACTATTCCTAGATCTGCAAAATGCAAGAGTGAGATAAATGTAAGATTATGTGGGAGAGTGACCAGCTTATACTCAGCTCTCAACACATTTTTTTGTTATTTGTGTTATTACGAAAGTAATTATAAAATATGTGCGATAAAAATGAAGATATCTTGTGTTTCTTTTAAAGTATTAATACATAAAATATTTACTCCATCTAAATGTACTTTTATTTCACTATAGTAAAATACTGAATAAGGATGTATTTTGGCACTAGTTAGAGAAATCAGGCTTATTTTAAATCAGATAAAATTTAGAGGATCATATAAATAATTTCCTAAAATGAAAGAAAAAAAGACAAGATTTGGGGAGGACCCTAATGCCAAGCACTTTATAGCTATAATTTGCAAATAGATTCTCAAGTTTAGAAATTTATTTTAAAATCTCAGAAAGTAAGAATTTGTTTCACAGGGCTAAATTCTTGGTGTTCAAAGCTTGGCCCCAGACTAGCAGTATGGGAATCACCAGGGAGCTTGTTAGAATCTCAAGCTCAAAGCAGGACCCACAAATCCGAATCTGGATTCAAAAAGTTCCCTAGGTGATTGATATGCACATATTTAGCCATATGCACAATATTACACCTGTAGATTGACATCCTATCCACCATTACTTGAATATACCAAATGATAAGAAAAGCTCTTTCTTGAGGCAACTCGAACCATTAGTGATGATCTAATTGCTGAAAATAACCTTCATGTTTGTAAGAGAATATTTCTTGTCTAAAGGATAAAAATGCCTGCTCTTCTGTAACTTCTTCTAATTTAGTTATGTTGTCCTCTGACTTCTCAACAAACGGCCACATTACCTTTCAGAAAGGTGCCAGTAAGGAATAAAGAAATCATATCTTTAATTAGTTATTTTTGTTTTATTCAAGGGATGGGCATGGTACTGCCTGGGGGCAACATATGACTAGCTGCCTCATTTTATAAATAAGGTTGTATAGAAACACAGCATACCCTTTGGTTCACACATTGATTCTGATTGGTTTCCTGTTATGTGTAAGAGTTGAGTAGCTGCAACACACACACTGTGGCCCACAAAACCTAAAGTATTTGCTTTCTGTCCCTTTATATTAAAGAAAAAGAAAAAAAGTTTAAAAAAAAAAAAAAGTGGTATGGTTTGGCTGTGTCCCCACCCAGGTCTCATCTTGAATTGTAGCTCCCATAATTCCTATGTGTCATGGGAGGGACCCGGTGGAAGGTAATTGAATCATGGGGGTCAGGTCTTTCCTGCACTATTCTCATGATAGTGAATGAGTCTTACGAAAGTGGATGAGTTTAAAAACGGGAGTTTCTCTGCACAAGCTCTCTTTTTGCCTGCCTTCATCCATGTAAGATGTGACTTTGCTCCTCCTTCGCCTTCTGCCATGATTGTGAGGCCTTCCCAACCATGTGGAATTGTGACTCAATTAAACCTTTTTCCTTTATAAATTACTCAGTCTCAGGTATGTCTTTATTAGCAGCATGAGAACAAACTAATACAAAAAGTTTACTGAATCCTGGTCTACACTAAGCATTGTTTCTTCTACAACAAATCTTTATGAAACCTCATGTGTGTCTCAGGCACTGTGCTAGAGAGAGCCTGGGATTTCAGAAATGGAAGGAGTCTACCTTCAAGAAGATCATCCTGAGCAATACTCCTACTTGTAAATATCATCTTAAAATATGTAATGCCTAGCGTTAATCTTCAAATGAGATGCAATGAATATAGAATATCAATACCTTTATTAATACAGAATGTTGTACACAAATACCCATTCTGATATGGATTTGCTACTTTTAGTAAAATCTACTATCATCTTTGTATCTTTAGCTTGCAGTGAAATTTCTGATAAGCAAAAATTCCAATTAAGAAATGTGTGTGTGTGCGCGTGTGTGTGTGCATTCATGCACGTGTGCATGTTTGTGAATCTATTTGTCAGCTCCTTTTTATTCTTTGTACAACTAGTTATTTTTTAACTAAGTACAAAGTAGTTAAATAGAAATAACTGGTGGAATAACAGAAGCCTATACGTGGAATGAGGTTTAATGTACTCCTTGGTATTTGGACTTTGGGGGAAAATACTGCCTAAGAAATCAGTTTCCTGGCATATATAGAGATTGATGATAGCAACTCCTTTGCAAGATTTTGGAAATGAGCAGTTGAGATGACACCCACATACAAAGAACATTTGCCTGGCCCAGCAAGACCTCAATAAATAGAAGCTACGTTAATGTGTTCAGTCAATTTTTGTCTACTCTGTGATAATGGCGAATCTTGCATGCTAACTCTGTTAGTATTGTATGCCAAACTACATGAGTTTGTCTTCCAGATATTCATTCACTTTAGTTATAAATGTTTACTAAGAAAAGGCCCAAGGACAGAACGCTGTCAAGCATATTGACTCTAGCTTTGTTCTGGGTCAGTGACTTTTTTTTTTTTTTTTTGAGACGGAGTCTCGCTCTGTCGCCCAGGCTGGAGTGCAGTGGCGCCATCTCGGCTCACTGCAAGCTCTGCCTCCCGGGTTCCCGCCATTCTCCTGCCTCAGCCTCCTGAGTAGCTGGGACTACAGGCGCCCGCCACCATGCCTGGCTGATTTTTTTGCATTTTTAGTAGAGACGGAGTTTCACCCTGTTAGCCAGGATGATCTCGATCTCCTGACCTCGTGATCCACCCACCTTAGCCTCCCAAAGTGCTGGGATTACAGGCGTGAGCCACCACACCCGGCTGTGATTTTTTTTTTTTTAACCTTTTATTTTTATGTAATTGTGGGTTCACATGCAGTTGTAAGAAATCACACAGAGAGATCTCTAGACCAGTGACTCTGTTTCACACAATGGTCATATCCTACGTTGGGCATAATATTACAGTCAAGATGCATTCATTTGTGTGTGTGTTTAGCCTTATGCGCTTTTATCACATTTGTAGATCCGTGTGATTACTCCCACAATAAAGAGATGGGATCCTTTCATCCTGTACTGACTTTTATGTAGTCACATTCACATCTCTACTACCCCCACCTTCTAACTTCTAACAACTTCTAATCTGTCTTCCATTTCTATAATTTTGTTATTTCAAAAATGTTACAGAAATGAAATTATACCCTGTGTAACTTTTTAAAGCTAACTTTTCAGTCAGTGTAGTTGCTTGAGATCCATCTCAGATGTTATGTGAATCAATGTTCAGTTCTTTTTATTGCTGAGTTAGGCTACTTATTTTAAAACATTTTTTCTCTTATTTAGAAACTCCATGTCTTAGTGACACCCCTCTGGCTGATGCTGGATAGACGTTATGAGACCACCTGAATTGTCTCCTCCTGCCCCTGTTCAGGAGCTGAGATAGCACAGGAGCAAAACAACTTCTCCAGCCTAATTAGGATATATTTTAGCTTTATATATTTTTGCTGGGGAGGGAGACTGCAAGGAGTCATGTGAGAAGCCCTGAAATTACTCAGTGTTGCTTAGCAAATTTTCCAACGTGATGGATGCAGCAAATGACTGAATTTTAGGAAGGCTCCGTAATTTCATCTATTCACTGGTGGAAATAATTCCTACCGTATAAGGCTAGAAGGATCAGAGAAAAATTGTATGCATTTTGTTGGTTCACTGGCTACAATTTTATTGGTTCACTGGCTAAAATTTGCAGAAGTGTGAATAGCAATACACATGCAATAGTATCATCTTTTCAGGAAAGATATTTGCTTATACCTTAGCTTGCTGTAAGATCCATGTCAGGTCCCTTACTAGAGGGGGATTTTCCTTTCCATGGGCCGCAGGGGGATAGCCTACTCTTCTTTCTCTTTTTATCTGCTTAAACCTATTCCTGTCTCTCTGCTTTTCTTCCGTAAGAACTGGCTATGGAGTGACAAACATAGTTTGTCATGGTACCCAAAGAAGTACACAAGAACTCATGTTGTCTCAACGGTTGTAATTTAATGACAATCCCATCTTGGAAATAGTCAGAGATTAAACCAGCAAGAGCAGCTGCAAACTTGGGGTAGCTTTATGTTTACAGACTCTCATTTCACTGCATTATTGATCTTGGTTTATGCTTCTTGAGTCCTTTCTCGGGCTACAAATATAAGGCCTGCTTGATTTGTCATCCCCAGATTTTTCTTTTTCTCTGATGATAGGATTTGCTGCATTGAGTACCCATCTATTTAAAGAAAGCTAGAGCTGGATAGTAGTTAAGGCAATTAAAACAGATTTTATTCAAGTACTATAATAGGGGAAAGGAGACCTCATTCCAAATACAGCAAAGACAAGTTAGGATTTATAGCCAATGGTCAGGTGGGGGAAGGTAATGGATATAAAATTACTAAGAGGAGGCATCCAAGGTGGCAGTAATTCTTTCTTTCTTTCTTTTTTTTTTCTTTTTTTTTGAGACGCAGTATCGCTCTGCCGCTGGAGTGCGGGTGGCGCCATCTCGGCTCACCGCAAGCTCCGCCTCCCGGGTTCCCGCCATTCTCCTGCCTGAGCCGCGCGAGCAGCTGGGACTACAGGCGCCGCCACCACTTCCGGCTATTTTTTTGTACTTTTACTAGAGACGGGGTTTCGCCGTGTTAGCCAGGATGGTCTCCATCTCCTGACCTCGTGATCCGCCCACCTCGGCCTCCCAGGTAATTCTCGTTAAACTGATGTAACAGGATTCTTGCTGAAGGCAAATCATGGTGATCAAATATCAAGGATGGGAAATTCTCTCTAAGCCGACTTAGCAGGATTCTCACTAAAATGGGACTCTACAGGCCAAACAGGCCTCGTGGAGAAGCGGGCTTAGAGGGATGAGCAAAAGTTTGGTCGAGGAAAGGGTCTTTGTCACATCCCAATTTGATTGTACCCCTGGTCAGAAACAAACCCGAACATTAAATTAGAAAAATTAACAGTCAACCTCTTGTCCTGGGTGGTTAATTTATATTTCTAAGGGTCTTCAGAATGAGTGGCACAAATCTTAAAGTGATAGTGTAGTGAATGTAGATTTTGCCAGCTCACACTACTTTGAACCAAAAGTTTATTGACTTGGATTTAAAAAGAATGGGCTTATAAAATTGTGTAATATTGTGGTACTGAGTATACCTTTTACTAACCAAAATCATGAAAACATATTTTATATGTATAATTTTTGTTTGTTTGTTTGAGACGGAGTCTCGCCCTGTCACTCAGGCTGGAGTGCAATGGCACAATCTCGGTTCACTGCAACCTCTGCCTCTTGGGTTCAAATGATTCTCCTGCCTCAGCCTCCCAAGTAGCTAGGATTATAGGTGCCCACCACCATGCCCTGCTAATTTTTGTATTTATAGTAGAGACGGGGTTTCACCATGTTGGCCAGGCTGGTCTCGCACTCCTGACCTCGTGATCCCCCAGCCTCGGCCTCCCAAATTGCTGGGATTACAGGCATGAGCCACCGTGCCTGGCTTTATATGTATAATATTAAAAGTGACTAAGGGAACACATTTTAAGTATTTGGCTAAACAGATTTCTTTGAAGTTATTATTTAGTAAATTATTATATGCATCTAGCTATCAGGGCATTATGGTATTCTAAAATTTCCATATTCATAAGCATTGAGTTTTGAATTGAGCTACTATGTAGCAAATAAATTACATTAATTATCTCACAAATCTTCACAAGAATCAAATTAGGTAGATGTCATCCCCATTTTTTTTTCATCAATGTTACTACATAAAACTGGCAACCAAATCCAGGCCTACTGGCCCCTCGAGATAGTGATCTTATTTCCCTGGCGTAGATTGGGCAATTGGTCCTCACTCCTCACTCCTCTCTCCTCAGTGTCGAAAACACAGGCTTATTGTGGGCAGAACTTGCTTATTTTTCTCATGACTTGAGCTAGCACTGTGAGTTGTTTTGGTCAATGGCATGTGAGTCATTGTAATAGTGTGTCAATTTTCAGCCTAGATTTAACGAGGCCTTGTGTCTTATGCTTGTTGTGTTAAATCTCTGCCATCCTGGCTACCAGTCCAGTATATGAAATGTGAGAGACCTAGCTGTCACCTAGACCTACAGAGAAAAGTAGAGGTGTCCATTGCCACAACCTGAAGGAGAACAGTGCAGCCAAAGCCTGACCAGATCATCCCCATTCAAGCTGGTCTGCGTATAGATGAGACATATGAGATTTTTGTAGTTATTTGTTATAATGCAATGGAAACAACAGCTATCTGATAGATTAGCAGTTGTATCAGTCAGGGCTTTCCAGAGAAATGGTCACTTTTTCTATATATAGAGAGATATTTATTTTAAGGAACGGGCTCATACAACTGAAGGAGGGGGGGCATGTTCAAAATCCATAAGGTAGGCTTGCAGGCTGGAAACCCAGGCAGGATTTTATATGCTACAGTCTTAAGACAGAATCTCTTCTCCTCCAGGAAACCTCACTTTTTGCCTTTTATATCTTCAACTGATTAGATGAGGCCCATCCATATTATTGAGGAAAATCTTTATTTAACTGATTATAAATGTCGTTCATATCCACAAAATGCTTTCACAGCAACATCTGGATTAGTGTTTCACTAGACAGTTAGGCCAAGTTGGTGCATATAGTTAAATACCGTCGCAGTACCTGTATACATCCTCAACCGGAGGTGCAAATTTAACCAAAGAAAATGAAAGAAAATGCCAAATGAGTAAGCGAATGAGAGGACATTTCTATGCTGAGCTTTGTAAATGAATTATGGGAAAAAAATGTTTCCACCAAAGAGATGATTATAGAAGCAGGGATAAATTAAAGAGAGTTTAATACATTGAATGCTACTGAAGAGTTGAGGCTAAGAACCTGAGATAAAACAGTAGATCTATTAGTTTGAAAAATTTTGAGGAATAAAGTGAGTAGACAAAATATGAATACAGGAAATAGTTACTCAAAAAGATTTGGATGATATCTGCAGGCGAAATAAGTGATAACTTCAGTTGTTTTTCCATTGTTTTTATTAGTGATATTTATGATGGATGAATGGTCAAATGAAGATTAGAATTAAGGATGTAGGGATGAGAAAATAAAAGTATGTAAAAGTGGGCAGCGAGTCCATAGTACATATACTAGGTCAACATCAATGATTACAAGTACAATCCTGCTCCCGGAAACTCCCATCATCTCTGCAATGGCTCATTCCTGAGAAACTAGAACTGCGATAGAAACTAGGTTTCTATTTTCCAGGGGTTTTCTATTTTCCAAGGGTTTGGAGGTAGGTCTTAGGATAGTACTGTTATCTGTCACCTTTATAGTGTTTAGTCACTTGTCATTTTCTATAATTATCTTCATTCCTCACACAAATGGTGTTCTGACAGTCCCATTGCTCAGTTATGTGATGTAAAATCTCTATTTCTAGAGGGTGAACATTTTGTTACTTTGCATTCTGATTCTTGATACTAAGTGATTTCCTTCACCTAACAGCACATATTGTTTATATGCTTACTTAAATGGATAAACACAATATTTCAGTCTCTACTCATTGTTCATTGTTGTCAGAGATTGTTGGTATTTAAAAAAATAAGCATTTTTTTCTTCTATCATGGGACTTATTGACATTTAAGTAAAAAAAAAGGGAAGTTTTCAACCCTGTTATGTATATTAACTTTCTCATCCAAATTGGTATATTATGAAATATGATAATATATTTTGCATTTTTTACAGTGCCTTTCCAATCCCCTTCACCGCTTGTGACAACAAAACTCTCTAAGATATTGCCTCATTTTTACTGTCTAGTATGTTTTTATTGGGGATTTTATCAGTTTTCATGGCAAGACATGTCATTACATTGCCATGGTGCTTATGTTTATGTGTCACATTGAGTAAACTGTGGTACCCAGTTATTTAGCCAAATGCCAGTTTGGATGCTGTTGTGAAGGCATTTTCTTATATATGATTAATATTTAAATGACTGGCCTTTGAGTAAAGCAAATTATCCTCAGAAGTGTGGGTCTCATTCAACCAATAGATGAAGGTCTTGAAAGAAAAGAAAAGACTGAGTTCTCTTGGAGAGGAGGAATTCTGTCTTTAGATTACCTAAGGACTCAGAACAGCAATAGACAAATTTTGAACTTGTCAGCTTCCATAGTCATGTGAGCAAATATCTTTAAATCTCAGTCACACTCTCTCTCTCTCCGTCTCTCTCTTTCTCTCCCCCTGCCTCTCTCCCTGCCTTCCTTCCTCCCTCTCTCTCTTTCATATATGAAAGAAACACACAGGCACACACCCTATTGGTCCTGTTTCTCTGGAGAACCCTGGTGAACACAAATGCTCTTAAACAAAAACACTTTTTATTCTATCAAAAGACTTTTACTTACACTAGTACTCACACACAAGACTTTTAAAATTACTCTTTTAATTTCTGTAATAATAATCGGGATGATTGCAATAAATATTAGTGGAACAAAAGTCTATTTAATTTTATCTTTCTCTAAAACTCATTTAAAAAATACCTAAAGCATACAGGGAAAAAAAAAAAGAAAACCCATTCTGATTTAGTGTCTAGGAAAACTCCCAAATTTCTCACGTTAGATTGTAATTATCAAGTATAAGAAAATTTGGGCCAAACGTAGAGAGGTTACCTAGAACTGATCCAAGCCTAAGAGTAAAAGACTAGAATTTCTATGAATTGAAAAATTGTTTTTATTTCTTCTTAGCATCTGAACCCCCTCCTAGATTCAAGAAGGACTCCCCATTTCATATATCTCCCTGGATGCCAAAGATTGACTTTCACTGTGGAAGTCAAATACAAAACAAAATCAAATAAGAAAACTAAGTAAAACAAAAGAGGTACTCGTTTCTGAACACACACACACACACACCCTTACATACTACTCTTTACAGTTAAACATGGCCAATTAAACAAATATGACCCAGATTTAAAATAGAAAGTTGGATTACACAGAAGCCATACCTAGTCAAAATGACAGGGAAACAATTCCCAGTTCACAGAGACTAGCATGGCCATGTTGCTGAAAATGGAATGCAGTGACCAATGACCAGAGCCTGGGCCAAGAGTCGGAAAGAGATGAGCGACTATATCTGGGTTTGGCTGTGGTGGTGATGATGTCCTTCCCCGAACTGACTCTGTGCCACCATTTTGCCTGACCTCTCTGATTCCTGCCTGTTTTCTCAGTATGTTCACCACCAGACTTCTCAGTACTTTTGTGAGCTAATTAATATTCTTTCAACAAATTTCTTTTCTGCCAAGTTAATTTTGCTAATAGCTTGACACATTCCCATTAATGGTGGCAAAAAGAAAAATAATTCTCAATGTAACAACTATTATTTTATGTTATTATTGAAGTACTACTCAATACATCAAACAAACATAAACGCTATTATCATAGGGAAGTTTGAAAGGCCAGGTATTAGCAGACACTAGAAGGGTAGGAGTCATGGAAATTTATTGTTTAATGAGTAGTTTTCACTTTACAAGATGAAAAGCGTTCTGAAGGTTGGCTGAGCAACAGTGTGAATGTGCTTAACACTACTTAAAATTGGTTAAGCTGGTAAGTTTTCTGTTATGTGTATTTTACCACGATTTTAAATAAATAAATAAATAAATAAATACATGGAAGTTTGAAGAATCAAATTATTATTATTTGTCTATGTACTTTTTTTCCTAGAACCAATGGTGGTCAAATAAAAATATGAATAATATAATCCCACAAAATCAGAGGGACAAGATTTAATATTAAAAGATAAGCTATTCATTCTGTAGAAAGTAATTGCCTAGATAATATAATGGAAGAAAAGTATCAGAATAACCAAGAACTTTAAATACCTGTTGAATATATTAAACTCATAAGTAATACTTGAGCAAGGCAAAAGAGAGACCTCTGAGATAGATGATTCACGATGATAAAGATAACAATGAATAAATTATCCTGTGAATTTGGCATAATCACAAATGAGCCACCAGTAAACATATTTCCTTCTAGAGTTTGAGAAAATACCATGGACATTTATTTAGAAACATAAACATGCAAGATAAATTTTTTAAAAAGAGATGTAGTAAGTATGAGTAGGCTATATGTATATATATAAAATATAACTACAAAGCTATGATAATTAAAATGAGTTACAATAGTACAGGTATAAACCAGTTAAAAATAAAAGGAAATAGATTGACCAGAACAAAAAGCAGATATTTAGTATGTAGGAAAGACAACATTTAAAATAGTGGGGAGAGAATATATCACCATGTAAATAATGTTGGGGCATGTAACTAGCCATTTCAGTAATTTCAAAATGGATCAAATATTTGCCTGTAAAATATGAGACCACAAAATTACTAAATGAAAAAAAGACATAAAAGAAGTATTGATAGCAGTTTTGTTTCCAGTGCCATCATAATTTTTTTTTTTTTTTTTAGTTTACATCTTCCACCCTTTAAAGTATCTGTATATAGGAGCTCTTTTCTTTGTTTGCTATTTATTTGTCAAGTTACCTGTGCAAATCCTCTCTTCTGTGCTCGGCTTTGGGATACTAAACCTGAACTTTATGTACTTACTGAACCTTATTTTCTTGCTGAACGTTATTTACTTGCTGGATCTAATTTCAGCCTTGGTGGGTTCACTCTTGAAATTGGCCAGTAGGGGTCACTAGAGGAAGAAAATGGAGAGGGACGGCTGGAGGAGGAACAACTAGAGATGCTTATTCCTATTTGTTTTCTGTTTCAATTTTTGCATCCTGTTCCTATTAGCATCACTCCAGGAACATTTTTTTCACCCTGACGGTCACTATTTGTTCCAATGCAACGCTCGTGGGTCTTTCCAGCATTCACAGACACTCTTCATTGTTTCCTCTCGGAGACACACGCCCCACCAGCCTAACGATGTCCCTTTCTCAAAGGTCTGACTTCCAGCTCTCTGGGGCTCTTTCCTCAAATTTCTAAGTTTTAATAATTTTCAGTGCTTCTTTTTGCCTCCCCGAACCCAGTCCTAAGGGCTATAGCTTCTTTCAACAGTTGCTATCTCTGAAATACTTTTGAAATTTTTACCTTTCCAGTTCTTTACTACCTAATGAAGAGCACTTCTACTAATTTTCCTTGTTAAAATAAATGAGGTGTATATCAAAACATCATGTGAACACTATAAAAATATACAACCTGTCATTTGTCAATTAAAACGCTAAATGAAAAAAATAACTAATGCAGCTTTTTTTGTCCTAAGCAGTACAAATTTATTCTTTTTTTTTTTTTCAATGTATATTTTACAAGATTAAGGCTTCTCTTTCACTCTAAAAAAGTATTTTGGTTCTGCTTAGTATAATGTGTGTTTCACCTGCATTGGACATTCTCTGTCACTAACGTGGGGACAGGAAAAGGAAGGTGTTGGGGGCGGTTCCTAGAAATATCTGAATCTTCATTGCAATGACTGTTAACTTCAGCCAAGTGCAACAATGTCTCCAAAATAATTTCTAAGAGAAATGTTAGTAGAAACTTTATGAAAAAGAAAATAAACATTGTTTTTTAAAATATTCACAGCACACTGTATGAGGGGTAGAGGAAATCTATATGTTTAATAGCAAAATAGTTTACGCCCAAAAGTATATAAAATGGTATAATTAATATGTGGGATATGCAGGTATACCTGCACATGTAGGTCTTAGAATGTTTAAGAGAAAAGGCTCTGCCCTGGATTGTTTTTATTTTTAATTGCTGAGGTCTGCATGTGTGAGCTCATTGGTGATGTAGGAGTTTGGAATACCTGTCCCTGCAGCTTACTTATGCCTCTTCCAGCCCAGCTTCTGCCAGATCTCAGAAGTACCACTTTCACCCCACGATGAATTACTGCTGGGTCTGTTCAATCTCATGGCATGATTGGTGTAATAATACACACGTTATATTGGGTCTTTACATGTACCAGTAGCATAACATAAGCTGCTTTTCAAATGGTGCCTAGTTTCAACTGTATATGGTCTTCCTGTAGAATGCTAGGAGCCTGTATTTTTCTCTCTTGACAAGGCATCTTTCTTATTTCCAGAAAAATTGAAACTGCCAGATTGAAACTGCCAGATGATACGACAGGTTTCCAGGGTCCCTTGCACATCACAAACTGTAGAGCCTTTTCTTGCTCTGGTCCACTCAAAGCTGTCAGCCTTCCACTGCTGTTTATAAAATACTTAGAGCAGGCCGGGTGCAGTGGCTCACCCCTGTAATCCCAGCACTTTGGGAGGCCGAGGCGGGCGGATCACGAGGTCAGGAGATCGAGACCATCCTGGCTAACATGGTGAAACCCCATCTCTACTAAAAATACAAAAAATTAGCCGGTCGCGGTGGCCTGTGCCTGTAATCCCAGCTACTCAGGAGGCTGAGGCAGGAGAATCGCTTGAACCCCAGAGGTGGAGGTTGCAGTGAGCCGAGATCGCATCATTGCAATCCAGCCTGGGTGACAAAGTGAGACTCCATCTCCAAAACAAAAAAGAAAGATTCATTTCTGATTTACCTGGGTATTTACCAAAGCATTTAGAATGTACTTTGTTGCACGTGGTAGAGGCTTAATCAGAATTACTGATTAATCTTAGACATTATCCTAACCAAACATCTCACTGAACAACCGTGAATTGCTCTATAAATACTGTATATAAAATGAGAAACCATATAGTAGATGTATCAACACAGTCAGATAGTGCATTAAACAAATGTATAATAATGTTGCACAAGCTGCGAAAAAAAAAAAAACGTAGCTTTTTTTAGTGAAAACACATGTATAAATTATTGTTTTTTAAAAAGCTTTTAATTTTAAAATCAATTTAGATTTACAGAAAGGTTATGAGATATTACAGAGAATTCTGATATACCTCACACACAGTTTCTCCTTTTATTAACAAACTACATTAGTATTTACATTGATGACAATTAATTAACCAATATTGATTCATGATCCGTAATGGTTTCTAAGATTTTTGTTGTTTCTGTTGACCTTTATAGTTCAGAGAGTACCGGGCAGGTATTTTGCAGAATGTCATAGGAATACATTTTTAATGTGCTTAAACATAAAAACGGGATGACCCAAGTCATCCCTTTTCGTCCATCTTCACGTTCCCAGAGTGGGATTTTCCGATTTTACTTTGGCGATGCTAATGCTTCTGGAAGTGGTCACGGTGAATAATGAAATAAAAACAAAACAGCTGTTGCGTTGGCTTTTGCAGTCAATGAAAGCATCTAGACCGTAGAAAAGCAAGAAACTTTAAATGTTGTATTCTCCGGCACAGCTGATGATCAATAATTGTCTGCTGATTTCATAAAGAAACATCCCTTTCCTGAACTCTCAATTTTAAAGTCAAAAGGCTATTCAAATTCTTACTTAGAGGAAACTTCCCCCCTTGTTTGCTGACAGTTATAAAGTGGAAACATTTTGCAATGTTTACACAACTAGTATTGCTTGTAAATCATTTTCTGTATAAAATGATTACTTAATATGCTCACATTTTACAGAAACAATTTCAATCCCTTTCTCTCATTTTTCCAAACACCTTCTTACAGTATGTTTATTGGCAGACCACATTTAGTCATTGCGAACATCTTTCTTTTAATTAGCTTCCTTGTAAGCAATTTTTAAATATTATAGTGTGTCAGATGAAGAACAATATGTTTTTAGAGTGCTAGTTTTATCACATGAAATTCCAGGTGAAGTTTAATAGTGGAAACCTACCACTCACAGGCCTTTCTCTCCAGGATACAGAGGTGTTTGCAAATAATAAATACATACTGTGGTATTCACAAATAAATAATCAGTACCAAATGGGTGTCATGGTGGAAGATGTATTCATGATATTTACACCCTGAATTCTGTTGGTCTCTCTGGCAATATATGGGTTGGAGACTGTGATGGAGCATCATACCTTTCACCCAGGTTTGAAATAATTAAGCTGGCCCACAGCCTGGAATTTGCCCATCCACTCATGGTGAAGAAGCTGGAGAGGATGACCCCAATGGAACACATTCTGCTTATCCTACCTACTGTGGAGAGTACCCAGCCCTGCAGTGCCCTTTTGCACCTGTGGGCATGACGTGTATGAGAAAGGGTAGTTTTTACCTTAACCCTGTCCATCAAAACTGGTAGCCCCATTCCAGCACCACCACACACAACACAGTCCATAGTTAATACCATTCCCCAGGTTTGTACAATGCTCAGCCTGCAGAACCATATGCAGAATCTTGAGTTATATAGTGATTTACCCATGAATATCCAAGAAGTCTACTCAAGAACACAAGTCTATATACAAAGACAGTTGGATATTCCATAAAGCTTATTTATACCAATAAAATTACGTAAATAAATTTGAAATTTTAGATGAAATAAGGAGGTGCCAGGAAAACCATAACTTACCAAAACTGGCAAGAGAATGAGTAAAACAGCAGAAAAGTACTCAATAAAATTTTTTGGTATTTATTGTAAACCTAATAAACTTAGAATAGAACATTTTTAATTTGACATATGGTATTTAAAAATAAACTAGTACAGGCCAGGGACAGTGGTTCATGTCTGTAATCCCAAGGATTGCTTGAGCCCAGGAGTTTTAGACCAGCCTAGACAACATGGAACTCCCTCTCTACAAAAAACTAAAAAAAGAAAATTAGTCAGGTGAGGTGGTGCATGCCTGTAGTCCCAGCTACTCAGGAGGCTCATGTGGGAGGACTACTTGGGGCTAGGTCAATGAAGCTACAGTGAGTTATGATGACGCCGCTGCACTCCAGACTGGGCAAAAGAGCAAGACTCTATCTTAGACAAAAGTACAAATAACGACCAGGCGCGGTGGCTCACGCCTGTAATCCTAGCACTTTGGGAGGCTGAGGTGGGTGGATCATGAGATCAGGAGTTTGAGACCAGCCTGGCCAATATGGCAAAACTCCATCTCTACAAATAATACAAAAATTAGCCGGGCATGGTGGCGTGCACCTGTAGTTCCAGTTACTTGGGAGACTGAGGCAGGAGAATTGCTTGTACCCGGGAGGCAGAGGTTGCAGTGAGCCAAGATCGTACCACTGTACTCCAGTGTGGCCACAGAGTGAGACTCTGTCTCAAAAAAGAAAAAAAAGAAAGGAAAAGAAAAGAAAAAAGTACAAATATCATACTTATAATGGAAATATTGTAAACTTTATCAAATTAGAAATGATCTTAGGATGTCTGCTTTAATAGCTTGTTTACAAGATTGTGTTGAAAGCCTTATTCAAGGTAAAGAAGAAAGAAAAAATGAAGTTAGAAACATGGAAAACAGAAAAAAGCTGTCACTTTTACAGGCAAATACAGTTTTAACTAGAAAATCTAAAACAACTTAGAGATTATTAGAATTAGTAAGTAAGGTTAGCTGTCTATTGGATACAAGAGTAATAAGCAAACATCAATTACATAAATCTTTTGAAGGATTATAATGATTGCCTTAACCAATTAAACTATTATTCTATGGAATAAGAAAGATACTCTCCCCAAACATAGTTTGAGGAAAAAAAATCCCAGACACAAAACTGTTTAGTAGAGTATTATTTCATTTGCGTACATTTGAAAACATTCAAAACTAATATAATAACATAAAAAGTTAAGAAAATGGTCATATTGCCAGAAGTGGGGGGCAGGGATACTGACAGAAAAGCCTGAAGAGGTTTGGGTGATGCTGGTAACAGTTTTTGGTTCTGGGTGATTGATATACACATAGATTATATTCACTTTGGAAAATCTTCCCAGTTGAGCATTTATGATTTGGGCAGTTTCTGAGTTTATATTAAACTTTTTATAAACATCTTCTTAAAACGATTTATAAATACACACACACACACACACACGCACACGCACACACACACACACCACGTCTCAGCCCTCTTATTCCTATCTCCTCTGTCTGCTTAGGCACATGACCACTATTTTCTCATCTTAATGTATTAGCTAAAGTGATCTTACTAAACCATAAATCAGAGCATCTTTCTCCACTATTCAAACAATCAGTTGAATTTATCCTGTCACACAAATTTCTTACTTTGAGCCAGAAGTTCTTCCAAGATCTGTCCCCTCTTCTCTCTGCACTTACCGCTTGCAACACTGGCCTCATAGCTTTCCCTCACATCCATTTACTATTCCTCCGCCATCTGCAGTTTTTTTCCCTACGATTCTCTTTAAGTTCTGTTTGTTTGTTTGTTTTGTTTTTTTGACACAGTCTTGTTCTGTCACCGAGACTGGAGTGCAGTGGTGGGATCTCGGCTCACTGCAACCTCCGCCTCCCAGGTTCAAGGGATTGTCCCACCTCAGCCTCCCAAGTAGCTGGGATTACGGCGAGTGCCCCCAGGCCCAGCTAATTTTTGTATTTTTAGTAGAGACGGGGTTTCACCATGTTGGCCAGGCTGGTCTCGCACTCGGGACCTCAGGTGAGCCGCCCGCCTCGGCTTCCCAAAATGCTGGGATTACAGGCATGAACCACCACGCCCGGTCTCTAAGTTCATTACTTAAATTTCACCTTTACAGTGAGCCCCCATTGAAACAGAACACTACCATGTGAAACTCACGTCTGTCTCCAAAATTTTTTACACCCTTCACTGATTCTGTTTTCCATTTAGCATTTATAATTTGGAATCCAAAACTTTTACAGTGTTTATTTTCAGTCTATCCCATAAGAATGCAAGCTCTGTGAAGACAGATATTTTTCCTGTTGTGTTTTTGTTCTCATTGTATCATAAATGCCAGCCATGTAGAAATGCTTAAAAAGCAATTGTTACATAAACAAATGAAGGAGCAGGACAAAAGATTAGACATGGGGTAATGGTATGAGTGTTTAGATGATGACTTCCAGATGTTGGGATAAAACACCTTAAATGCTGCCTCAGGTTAGAAGCATTCTAGAAACGCAGAGAAGAATAAAGCCCCAGCTGAATCACTTGTATACTTTATACTGTTAAAGAAATAAGCAAGTGAAATGGTTTGTCCATAGCTTGATAGCTGCATTACCTAGGAGGGAGCTTCCGAAGAAGACATTCTATGGCTTAATTTCACCCTTTAATAATAAAATGGGGATAATATCCCCATTAAAAAAATCTGGGATTCTAATCTGCTGAACCTGTTTTGAACTTCAAATTAAAATACTCACCTAAAAAAGAAAAAAACACCTAACAAAATTGCCCTACCTTAGAAGTCTCTCTATTTTTGGAGCTAAATACTCTTTTCACACATATGACAAAATCCCAAAGTAATTGAGTAACTAGAGAGATTTTTAGTATTAAAATGATATTTTTCCAGACTCCAACATGCAATTTTGACAAGAACTGATAATATAGCTTGAAAAGTTATTTGCTAAGCAAAATCTTTTGAGAGTGGTAATTTGGATAGGGCTGAAGCAGAATGAAATCGCAACAGGAGTTAGGGAAAATGTGCCAAATACTATGAGATTTACTGGAATTTGGTTAGGGAGTAGCTGAGAAGCTTGTCTGATTCATTTCCAGTTATAAAAAGGATTTTTACATTGCCCTTTCATGCAGACTTAACTTCAAAGACTTTGTTAGCAACTGTCACTGGGAAGGTGTGGGAGAGACACTTGTTCACAAAGTAGTATTCAAGAGCGTGAACCCCCTCACC
>NW_012108630.1:1261582-1269985 GCF_000951045.1 Mandrillus leucophaeus
TTATATATTCCTTTCATTTAATAACTCCTGAATGCCAGCTCTCAGATCATGTCGTTAATTAAAGTTCCAAATGAGATTTGCTCCTCTATTTGCACACATACTTATTCCTCACCTTGTGAGATGTTTTTGGGTTGTGAATCTAGTTTCTACTTCTGACTTGTATTTGGACATATAATTGCTTTCTAAAATCCCGTGAGACTGTGAATTGAAGTTACTATTTTTCTCTTCTGTGAAAGAACGGTTGGTATGTAGAAGAGAATGTCATTGTTGAATTTGGAGTTTGGCCAGAATTCTGGGACTTGTGACCCAGTTTGAATAGTGTTGAAGAATTTTTTTAACTACAAATAGTCAAAGGATATATTACATAACTCATGAAGTGTTTTCATAACGTACTAGAGAACTAGCTTAGTGCTAAATTGAATGGGAAACTTCCAAAGACCAGGTTGTACATACACCATTCCCTAGAGGAGGTGGACTTCCATGTTTGAGTTAAGTGTGATAATTCATTACAGCTTATGGGATAATTGCTTCAGATCATATATCCTCGGTGCCTGGAGGCAACTGGGTTTGTAAGAGAGTACAGATTTTTTAAAAAGTGTGTATTTGCTAGGACTTGTATGGTTAAGAAAATCAGTTTTGACCTAGACTTACAATCATAAAAATAATACTATAGACAGGAAATTAGATGTTTTAGGAAAATTCAAGAAACATATTTGTGCTGTTTTAAGCCTGTACTATCTGTATCTCTATATATATTTGATACCCTAAAAATTAGGACAATATAATATACAATCAATATAATAATGACTATACCATATATATACTTTTTCAACTATTATTTTAAGTTCAGGGGAAATGTGCAGGATGTGCAGGTTTGTTACACAGGTGTAGGTGTGCCTTGGTGATTTGCTGCACAGTTCATTCCATCATCTAGGTATTAAGACCAGCATCCATTAGCTAATCTTCCTGATGCTCTCCCTGCCCCCATTCCCACCCTCTGACAGGCCCCAGTGTATGTTGTCCCTGCCACCCATGTGTCCATGTGTTCTCATCATTCAGCTCCCACTTATAAGTAAAAACATGCAATGTTTGGTTTTCTGTTCCTGCATTAGTTTTTTGAGGATAATGGCTTCCAACACCATGCACGTTCATGCAAAGAATATGATCTCATTCTTTTTATGGCTGCATAGTGTTCCACGGTGCATTGTATCACATTTTCTTTATCGAGTCTATCATTGATGGGCATTTAGGTTGATTCCATGTCTTTGCTATTGTGAATAGTGCTCAATGGACATACATGCGCATGTGTCTTTATGACAGAATGATTTATACCCCTTTGGATACTCAATAATGGGATTGCTGGGTCAAATGGTATTTCTGCATCTAGGACTTTAAGGAATTGCCACACTATCTTCCACAATGGTTTGAACACAAATGTATGCTCTTACTAACAGTGTAAAATTGTTCCTTTTCCTCTGCAATCTTGCCAGCATCTGTTGTTTCTTGACTTGTTATTAATAGCCTTTCTGACTTGGGTGAGATGATATCTAACTGTAGTTTTGATTTGCATATCTCTAATGGTCAGTGATGTTGAACTTTTTTTATGTGTTTGTTGGCCACATGTATGTCTGTCCATATCATTTGCCCACTTTTTAATGGGGTTGTTTGTTTTTTTCTTGTACATTTGTTTAAGTTTCCTGTAGACTCTGTATATTAGACCTTTGTCAGATAAACAGATTACAAAAATTTTCTCTCATTCTGTAGGTTTTCTGTTCACCCTGATGATAGTTTCTTTTGCTGTGCAGATGGTCTTTAGTTTAATTAGATCCCATTTGTCAATTTTTGCATTTGTTGCAATTGCTTGTGGAGTTTTCATCATGAAATCTGTGCCCGTGCCTATGCCCTGAATGCTTTGGTCTAGATCTTCTTCTAGGGTTTTTATACTTTGGAGTTTTGTATTTAAGTCTTTAATCATCTTCAGTCCATTTTTGTATATGGTGTAAGGAAGGGGTCCGGTTTCAATTTTCTGCATATGTCTAGCCAGTTCTCTCAGCACCATTTATCAAATAAGAAAATTTTCCCCATTGCTGTTTCATTGGTCTATGTGTCTTTTCTTGTACCAGTACTATGCTGTTTTGGTTACTGTAGCCTGGTAGTATACTTTGAAGTTGGGTAGCAGGATGTCTCTAGCTTTGTTCTTTTTGCTTAGGATTTTCCTGGCTATTTGGGCTCTTTTATGGTTCCATGTGAATTTTACAAGTTTTTTTTTCTAATTCTGTGAAGAATGTCAATTGTAGTTTAATGGGAATAGCATTTAATCCATAAATTACTTTGGAGAGTGTGGCCATTTTCACGATGTTGATTCTTCCTATCCATGAGCAGGGAATGTTTTTCCATTTGTTTGTGTCTTCTCTGATCTCTTTGAGCAGTGGTTTGTAGTTCTCATTGAAAAGTTCCTTCACTTCTCTTCTTAGTTGTATTCCCAGGTATTTTATTCTGAATGCCAGCTCTCAGATCATGTCGTTAATTAAAGTTGTGAATGGGAAGTTTTGAATGGCAATTGTGAATAGGAGTTCACTCGTGATTTTGCTCTCTGCTTGCCTGTTGTTGGTGTATAGAAATACTAACAATTTTTGCACATTGATTTTGTATCCTGAGACTTTGCTGATGTTGCTTATCAGCTTAAGAAGCTTTTGGGCTAAGACAATGGGATTTTCTACATATAGGATCATGTCATCTGCAAACAGACAGTTTGACTTCCTATCTTCCTAAATGAATTCCCTTTATTTCTTTCTCTTTCATGAATGCTCTGGCCAGAACTTCCAATACTATGTAAAATAGGAGTGGTAAGAGAGGGCATCCTTCTGTTGTGCCAGTTTTTAATGGAAATACTTCCAGTTTTTGCTCATTTAGTATGATATTGGCAGTTGGTTTGTCATATATGGCTCTTATTATTTTGAGGTATATTCCTTCAATATCTAGTTTATTGAGAGTTTTTAACATGAAGGAATGTTGAATTTTTCAAAGCCCTCTTCTGCATCTATTGAGATAATCATGTAGTTTTGTTCATGTGATGAATCACTTTTATTGATTTGCATATGTTGAACCAACCTTGCATCCTAGGGATGAAGCCAACTTGATCATAGTGGATAAGCTTTTTGATGTACTTCTGGATTTGGTCTGCCAGTATTTTATTGAGGATTTTTGCATTGATGTTCATCAGGAATACTGGCCAAAAGTTTTCTTTATTTTTTCTTGTGTCTCTGACAGGTTTTGGTATCAGGATGATGCTGGCCTCATAGAATGAGTTAGATAGGAGTCCCTCCTTTTCAATTTTTTGAAATAGTTTCAGTATACATGATACCAGCTCTTCTTTGTGCCACTGATGAATTCAGCTGTGCATCAGTCTCATCCTAGGCTTTTTTGGTTAGTTGTCTACTTATGGCTTCAATTTCAGAACTTGTTATTGGTCTATTCAGGAATTCAGTTTCTTCCTGGTTCAATCTTCAGAGGATGCATGTGTCCAGGAAATTTTCCATTTCTTCTAGATTTTTTAGTTTATTTGCAAAGAGGTGTTTACAGTATTTTCTGATGGTTAATTTTATTTCTGTGGAGTCAGTGGTAATAGACCCCTTATCATTTATTGTTGTGTTTATTTGATTATTTTCTCTTTTCTACTTTATTAGTCTAGCTAGTGCTGTATCTAGTTTATTCGTTTTTTCGAAAAGTCACTCTTGCATTTGTTGATTTTTTGTGTTATTTTTTGTGTGTCTCTGTCTCCTTTAATTCAACTCTGATATTGGTTATTTTTTGTCTTCTGCTAGCTTTGAGGTTTGTTTGCTGTTGACACTCTAGTCTTTTTTTGTTTGTTTGTTTTATGTTTTTGTTTAGTTTTGTTTTCGAGATGGAGTTTTGCTCTTGTTGCCCAGGCTGGAGTGCAATGGCATGATCTCGGCTCACTGCAACCCCCGCCTTGTGGGTTCAAGCTATTCTCCTGCCTTGACCCCCCAAGTAGCTGAGATTACAGGCAGGTGCCACCACACCCAGCAAATTTTGTATCTTTAGTAGAGATGAGGTTTCACCATGTTGATCAGGTTGGTCTCGAACTTCTGACCTCAAGTGATCCACCCGCCTCGGCCTCCCAAAGTGCTGAGATTGCAGCCATTGCATCTGGCCTCTAGTGTTTTGGGTTGTGATCTTAGGTTGTTAACTTGAGATCATTCTAGTTTTTTTATGTGGGCATTTAGTGCTATAAACTTCCCTTTTAACACTGCTTTAGCTGCATCCCAGAGATTCTGGTACAGTGATGGTTAATATTGAGTGTTAACTTGATTGGATTGAAAGATGCAAAGTATCATTCCTGGGTGTGTCTGTGAGGGTGTTGCCAAAGGAGTTTAACATTTGAGTCAGTGGATTTGGAAAGGCAGACCCTCAATCTGGGTGGGCATAATGTAATCAGCTGCCAGTGTGGCCAGAATAAAAGCAGGCAGAAGAACATGAGAAGACTAGACTGGTTTAGTCTTCCGGACTTCATCTTTCTCCTGTGCTGGATACTTCCTGCCCTCGAACATCAGACTCAAAGTTCTTCACCTTTGGGACTCAGACTGGCTTCTTTGCTTCTCAGCTTACAGACAGCCTATTGTGGGATCTCACTTTGTGATAATGTGAGTCAATGTTCCTTAATAAACTCACCTTTATATATACATTAATCCTATTAGTCTGCCCCTCTAGAGAACCCCGACTAATACAGGTATGTTGTATCTTTGTTATTATTAGTTTCAAATAACTTCTTGATTTCTGTCTTAATTTCATTATTTACCTAAGAGTCATTCAGGAGCAGGTTGTTCAGTTTCCATGTTGTTGTGTGGTTTTGGGTGAATTTCTTAATCTTGAGTTCTAATTTGATTGTGCTGTGGTCTGAGAGACTGTTTCTTATTATTTCCGTTCTTTTGCTTTTTCTGAAGCATGTTTTACTTCCTACTATGTGATCAATTTTAGAGTATGTGATATGTGGCAATGAGAAGAATGTATATTCTGTTGTTTTGGGGTGGAGAGTTCTGTAGATATCTATCAGATCCACTTGATCCACAACTGAGTTCTGAATGACTTGCTAATTCTCTGTCTCAATGATCTGTCTAATATTGTCAGTGGGGTGTTAAAGTCTCCCAATATTATTTTGTGGAAATGTGAGTCTCTTTGTATGCCTCTACTAACTTACTTTGTGAATCAGGGTGCTCCTGTACTGGGTGCATATATATTTAAGATAGTTAGCTCTTCTTGTTGAATTGAAGCCTTTACCATTATTTAATGCCATTCTTTATCTTTTTTGGTCTTTGTTGGTTTAAAGTCTGTTTTGTTAGAAACTGGGATTGCAACTCCTGTTTTTTTTCTGTTTTCCATTTGCTTGGTTAATTTGCCTCTATCCCTTTATTTTGAGCCCATGTGTGTCTTTGCACATGAGATGGGTCCTTTGAAGACAGCATACCAATGGGTCTTGGCTCTTTATCCTGCTTGCCATTTGGTGTCTTTAAATTGGAGCATTCAGCCCATTTAAGGTTAATATTGTTATGTGTGAATTTGATCCTGTCACCATGATGCTAGCTGGTTATTTTGCAGACTTGTTTATGTGGTTGCTTCATAGTGGCACTGGTCTGTGTGCTTCAGTGTGTTTTTTAATGGCTGATAGTGGTTTTTCCTTTCCATATTTAGTACTTCCTTCAGGAGCTCTTACAAGGCAGGCTTGATGGTGGCAAGTTCCCTCAGCATTTGCTCGCTTGAAAAGATCCTAATTTTTCTTCACTTATGAAGCTTAGGTTGGCTGGATATGAATTCTGATTTGAACATTTTTTCTAAGAATGTTGAATATTGACCCCCATTCTCTTCTGGCTCATAGGGTTTCTGCTGAGAGGTCCGCTGTTAGTCTGATGGGCTTCCCTTTATAGGTGACCTGTTCTTTCTGTCTGGCTGCCCGTAATATCTTTTCTTTCATTTCAACCTTGGAGAATCTGAAGATTATGTCTCTCGGGGTTGATCTTTAGTGGAGTATCTTACTGGGGTTCTTTGGATTTCCTGAATTTGAATGTCAGCCTGTCTTGCCAGGTTGGGGAAGTTCTTCTGCATGATATTTTGAAGTATGTTTTCCCAGTTGGTTCTGTTCTCCCCCTCTCTTTCAGGTACCCCAATCAGTCATAGGTTCAGTCATTTTACATAATTCCATGTATCTCAGAGGTTTGTTAATTCCTTTTCATTCTTTTTTCCTTTATTCTTGTGTGCCTGCCTTATTTCAGAAAGATGGTCTTCAAGCTCTGAGATTCTTTCCTCTGCTTGTTCTAATCTGCCACTGATACTTGTGACTGCATTGTGAATTTCCCATGTTGTGTTTTTCATCTCCATCAGGTTGGTTATATTCCTCTTTAAACTGGCTATTATGGCTCTCTGCTCCTGTATTGTTTCATTATGATTCTTAGCTTCTTTGCATTGGGTTAAAACACGCTCCTTTAGCTCAGTGAAGTTTGCTATTACCCACCTTCAGAAGACTAAGTCTGTCAGTTCAGCTATCTCAACCTCTGCCCAGTTCTGTATGTTTGCAGAAGAGGTGTTGTAGTCATTTAGAGGATAGGAGGCATTCTGGCTTTTTGAGTTTTCATTGTTTCTGTGTTGATTCTCATCTTTGTGGACTTACCTACCTTTGATCTTTGAGGTTGCTGACCTTTGAATAGGGTTTTTGTGGAGTCTTTTTTGTTGATGTTGTTGCTTTCTGTTTGTTTTTCTTTTAACAGTCTGGCCACTCTTCTATAAGGTTACTATGGTTTGCTGAAGATCCACCCCAGACCCTAGTTGCCTCGAATTTTCCCCTACCTGGAGGTGTTACCAGTGATGGCTGTGAAATGGCAAATATGGCAGCCTACTCCTTCCTCTGAAAGCTCTATCCCAGGGGGGTACTGATCTGTTGCTAACCTGAATGTGCCTGGATTAGGTAGCTGGAGATCCCTGTTAGGAGGTCTCAGGATGAATGGGATCGGGGTTATACCTATACCATACATTGGGGATTTATTTTCTCTAGCAGTGTAAGTGTTCTGCATATATTTATTATGTAAAAGACCAATATGAAATAAATACAATGATTCACATTTAAACACAACAAAATTTTCTTCAAAAAAAGATAAAGTGACTTTCCTATTGCACAATTAAAAGAGAGTAAGTTGGGACAAAGAGTATGACTCACCTGACCCCGAAGTCCACGTGAATATATACCATATAATTCTTCCTATTACAATTTATATTCTGTGTCTCATTTTGCCCAAGGGGACTAAACATTGAGTGTAGGAATTTATCATATTAAGAGCATAGTCATTGCTTAGTTAAGTCCAGTGTATAGAATGCCCAATCTATAGCAAGATATCTATTTACTGGCCCATGGTATATATCTGATAATTTATTGGTCAAACAATTTATTAATAGTGAAATGGAATCTAAGCAACATACTTGGCTATGGCCACTGTATTAGTCCATTTCCCTTTGCTATAAAGAAATATCTGAGGCTGGATAATTTACAAGGAAAAGAAGTTTATTTGGTTTATGATTTTGCCAGCTGTGCAAGAAGAATTGCACCAGCATCTGATTCTGGTCAGAACCTCAGGAAGCATTTACTCATAGTGGAAGCCAAGGGAAGCTTGCATGTAACATACTGAGAGAGACAGCAAAAAAGGGGAAGAAGGTGCCTCTCTCTTAACCACCAGACCTCATGGAAAATGATAGAGGGAGAATTTACTTATTACTAGGGGACGATACCAAGCCATTCATGGCATATCCACCCCCATGACAAAAACACCTCCCACCAGGTCCCACCTCCAACATTGGGGATCACATCTCAACATGAAAGCTGGAGATGACAAACAGAAACAATATCAGCCACCTTGATAGTAGACTCAGCACTAGAACCCTGAGTCATGACTTTTAGTTTGGGACCGTATGAGTTTGGATAAATTTAAGGTGTTCCTTGTAAAGTACTTGCTTGAAAAAGGACATGGCTTTCTGTTGTGTAAATGCCTAGATAGATTCTTCCTGATTTTCTAGGTAGTTTTCTGTTGTCAGTAACCAGGATTTTCTGTCACACACACACACACACACACAGGTCATATTGTTAATATTTTTTACCTGCTTCCCAATTAATAGTCTTAATTGCCTAACTGATTACTAAGTGGATCAGGTAAGGAAAGCAAAACTTTTGAGAAAACTGATGAAATTTCATCTCCTAATGAGGAGCACATGAGCCATTTAGCTTACCACAACTTGAATTAAATTAAAATATCCATTTCAAATAAAATTGTGATTATAATGCACAGGATATATTAAACTTAATTATAAAGCAACTGATTTTCCCACCAATAAATGTATGATTTT
>NW_012108630.1:1272870-1294808 GCF_000951045.1 Mandrillus leucophaeus
AGTGTATAGAATGCCCAATCTATAGCAAGATATCTATTTACTGGCCCATGGTATATATCTGATAATTTATTGGTCAAACAATTTATTAATAGTGAAATGGAATCTAAGCAACATACTTGGCTATGGCCACTGTATTAGTCCATTTCCCTTTGCTATAAAGAAATATCTGAGGCTGGATAATTTACAAGGAAAAGAAGTTTATTTGGTTTATGATTTTGCCAGCTGTGCAAGAAGAATTGCACCAGCATCTGATTCTGGTCAGAACCTCAGGAAGCATTTACTCATAGTGGAAGCCAAGGGAAGCTTGCATGTAACATACTGAGAGAGACAGCAAAAAAGGGGAAGAAGGTGCCTCTCTCTTAACCACCAGACCTCATGGAAAATGATAGAGGGAGAATTTACTTACTACTAGGGGACGATACCAAGCCATTCATGGCATATCCACCCCCATGACAAAAACACCTCCCACCAGGTCCCACCTCCAACATTGGGGATCACATCTCAACATGAAAGCTGGAGATGACAAACAGAAACAATATCAGCCACCTTGATAGTAGACTCAGCACTAGAACCCTGAGTCATGACTTTTAGTTTGGGACCGTATGAGTTTGGATAAATTTAAGGTGTTCCTTGTAAAGTACTTGCTTGAAAAAGGACATGGCTTTCTGTTGTGTAAATGCCTAGATAGATTCTTCCTGATTTTCTAGGTAGTTTTCTGTTGTCAGTAACCAGGATTTTCTGTCACACACACACACACACACACAGGTCATATTGTTAATATTTTTTACCTGCTTCCCAATTAATAGTCTTAATTGCCTAACTGATTACTAAGTGGATCAGGTAAGGAAAGCAAAACTTTTGAGAAAACTGATGAAATTTCATCTCCTAATGAGGAGCACATGAGCCATTTAGCTTACCACAACTTGAATTAAATTAAAATATCCATTTCAAATAAAATTGTGATTATAATGCACAGGATATATTAAACTTAATTATAAAGCAACTGATTTTCCCACCAATAAATGTATGATTTTGGGGGGTACAGTTCAAACTTTTATTTAATAAAGGACTTTTCCTCTCCTGTCTTCAATTTCCTGGTTTCTGGGTATTCATTTATTTGTTTATTCATTTATCCAAAAAGTATTTATTGAACACTTCCTATATTCCAGGATTTGTTGTATGTCCTGGTACTAGAACTATAAACAACACAAATTTACCTTATGAAGCTTACCTCTTATGAAAAGGTAAGATACAGTAAATGTTAGAAGGTGGTATATGTGAGAAAGAAAAATAAAGCAGGAAAAGGGAATAGATTATTTGGTGTTGAGAGGAGAGGAGAGGTTATAATTTTTAAAATAAGGGTTAGGGAAACCCTGGCTGAGAAGGTAACACTTAAGAAAAGTTCTGAAGTAGGTGTGATATCTAACAATGTGAATATTGGGGGGAGAAAAAACAGTAGGTTCAGAAGCCTTAGACTGAAGTATACCTGGAAATGTGTGTTTATAGTGGACAGAGCAAGTAGGAGAAAAGCAGATGAGATCTGAGAATAGACAATGATTTAGGCCAAGTACACAGGTCATAGCAAGGATTTGGGCTTTTAATTTGAGTGAACAGGAAAGCCATTCTGAGCCAAAGAGTTACCTGAGCTGACTTATATTTATAAAAGTTTACATTGCCTGTTTTGTTGAGATAGACTGTAGTTTGCATAGGTTGCAAAGGTTGCAGAAGGAAAAATACTTAAGGTAATGTAATTCAGCTGACAGATGATGGAGGTTTGTACCAGAATGTTAGCAGGAAAAATGGTGTAATACCATTAGATTCTGGACCCATTTTGAACATAGATCCAAAGATTGAATGGTGCCAAAGGAGCAGTCACAAAGTCCTAAAAGAATTGTAACAGAAGCTAAGGGAATTTTGTAAGCAATTATTGGTTTAAAGTGCAAAAAACAATTTTAAATACAAGTACATCGACGAACTACCTGTAAGTGATCGAACTCTACAGTAAGCTTAATAAAGAAAGTAACCTACTGTGGAAAGTATAATTGGTCATTTTTTCCCTGAAACATGACCTTTTTTTTTTTTTTTTTTGATCCAATAGCAAACTTCCTAGGGTTTCCATTCATGAAAATATGTGAAGTATGCACTATAGTTAAATCATCTGCTTACTTGGATAAACAGTATTTGCAACACAATTCAGCTTCTCTTTCTTAAACATGACAGAACTGTGATTATTTGAGCAAATATTTGATGGAACTTTTCAACTATGCATTATGTGATATTGCTGACAATTCAATTTTTAAAATTTTAAAAAATTGTGTGGGTATCCAGTAGGTATATATATTTATGGGATACCTGAGATAATTTGATACAGGCATGCAATACATAATAATCACATATTGGAAAATGGGGTATCTATCCCCTCAAACATTTATTCTTTGTGTTACAAACAACCCAATTATATTCTTTATTTTAAATGTACAATTAAGTTATTATTAACTATAGTCAACCTGTTGTGCTATCAGACACTATGTCTTATTTATTCTTTTGTTTTTTTTGCACATGTTACTCATCCCCACTTCTCCCCTGCCACCAAATCCCATTAGCTTCCCCAGCCTCTGGGAACCATCCTTCTACTCTCTATCTCCATGAGTTCATTCGTTTTGGTTTTTAGCACCTACAAATGCAAAATTTGTCTTTCTGTGCCTGACTTACTTCAGTTAACATAATGACCTCCAGTTCCACCCATGTTGTTGCAAATGACAGGATCTCATTCTTTTTTATGGCTGTGTAGTTCTCCACTGTGTAAGTGTAACACATTTTCTTTATCCAGTTATTTATTGACAAACGTGTGTTGCTTCTAATTCTTGGCTATTGTGAAAAGTGCTGCAACAAACATGCAAGTGCAGATACCTCTTTGATATACTGATTTTCTTTCTTTGGGGTATATACCCAGGAGTGGGATTGCAGAATCATATGGTAGCTATATTTTTAGTTGAGAATCCTCCAAACTGTTCTCCATGGTAGTTGTGCTAATTTACATTCCCACCACAGTGTACCAAGGTTCCCTTTTTTTTATATGCTCTCCAGTATTTGTTATTGCCTGTCTTTTGGATAAAAGATACCTTAGTTGTAGTGAGACAATATCTCATTGTGGTTTGGATTTACATTCCTCTGATGATCAATGATGTCGACAATCTTTCCATATACTATTTTCCATTTGTATGTCTTCTTTTGAGAAAGATATATTCAAATCCTTTGCCCATTTTAATGGGATTATTAGATTTTTTCCTAGAGAGTTATTTGAGCTAGTTATGTATTCTGCTTATTAGTCTTTTGTCAGATGGGTAATTTGCAAATATTTTTCCCATTCTGTGGGTTAGCTCTTCACTTTGTTGACGTTTTTCTTTGTGATGCAGAAGGTTTTTAACTGAATGTGATTCCAGATATCCATTTTTGCTTTGGTTGCCTGTGATTGTGGGGTTTTTCTCAAGAAATTTTGGCCCAGACCAATGTCCTGGATATTTCCTCCAACAATTTATTGTAGTAGTTTCATAGTTTGAGGTCTCAGTTTTAAGTCTTTCATCTATTTTGACTTGCTTTTTGTATATGGCAAGTGATAGAGGTCAAATTTCATTTTTCTGCATATGTATGCCCAGTTTTCCCAGCACCATTTATTGAAGAGACTGTCTTTTCTCCAATGTAGGTTCTTGGCATATTTATTAAAAATGAATTCACCATAGGTATATGGATTTGTTTCTGGGTTCTCTCTTCTGGTCCATTCATCTGTGTGTCTGTTTTTATGTTAATGTCATGCTGTTTTGGTTACTATAGCTGTGTAGTAGAATTTGGAACCAGGTAATGTGATTCCTCCAGTTTTGTTCTATTTGCTCAGAATAGCTTTTGATATCTTGGGTCTTTTGAGTTTCTATATAAATTTTATCACTTTTATCTATGTCTTTGAAGAATATCATTTATATTTTGATAGGAATTTGCATTGAATCTCTATATTGCTTTGGGTAATATGGACATTTTAATGATATTGAGTCTTGCAATCTATAAACAGAATACCTCCCTTTTTGTGTCCACTTCGATTGTTTTCATCAATGTTCTATAATTTTCATTACAGAGATCTTTCACTTCTTTGGTTAATACCTAGGTCTTTTATTTTATTTGTAGCTATTGCAAATTAGATTACTTTCTTGATTTCTTTTTCTGATTGTGCATTGTTGGCATATAAAAATGTGACTGATATTTGTATATTGATTTTGTATTTTGCAACTTTACTGAATAGGTTTATCAATTCTAATAGATTTTTGGTGGAGTCTCTAGGTTTTTCCAAATGTAAGATAGTATCACCTGCAAGTAAGGATAATTTGACTTCTTTAAGTTCAATTTGGACGGTCTTTATTTATTTGTCTTGTTTGATTGCTCTAGCTAGGACTTCCAGTACTATATTGAATAACAATGGTGACAGTTAGCATCCTTATCATGTTACAGAGCTTAGAGAAAAGGCTTTCAGTTTTTCACCATTCAGAATGATACTGGCTGTGGTTCCATCATATATGGCTTTAATTATGTTGAGATATGTTCCTTCTATCCCCAGTTTTTTAATTTTTTTTTAACATGAAGGAATGTTGAATTTTATCAAATGACTTTTCAGCATCAGTTGAAATTATCATATGCTTTTTGTTCTTCCATCTATTGATATGATGTATCACATTAATTGATTTGTGTATGTTGAACCATCTTTGCATCCCTGGGATAAATCCCACTGGTCATGATGAATGGCCTTTTAAATGTATTGTTTAAGTTGGTTTCCTAGTATTCTGCTGACGATATTTACATCTATATTCATCAGTGATATTGGCTTATAAATTTTTTTTAATATGTCCTTGTCTGACTTTGGTATCAGGGTAATAGTGGCCTTGTAGAATAAGAAATACTGGAAGTATTTCTTCACCCTCTATTTTTTGAAAGAGCTTGGATAGAATTGGTATTAGGTAAATCTTTCGTAGAATACAGCAGTGAAGGTAGGTATCAGATCCTGGCCTTTTCTTTACTGGGAGCTTTTTTATTGTGTCTTCAATCTCATTACTTGTTCTTGGTCCGCTCAGATTCTGAATTTCTTTATGGCTTGATCTTGGTAGGTGGTATGTTTCTAGGAAATTATCTATTTCCTCTAGGTTTTTTAATTTCTTTGCACAAAGTTGCTAACAGTAGCCACTAATGTTCCTTTGAATTTCTGCAGTGTCAGTTATAAAGCCTCCTTCTTCATCTCTGATTTTATTTATTTGGGTTTTCTCTTTCTCTCTTTTTCTTAATTAGTCTGGCTAAAGATTTGCCAGTTTTATTTATATTTTCAAAAAACAACTTTTCACTTCATTAAATTTTGTATTGTTTTTTATTTCAAATATATTTGTTTCTGCTCTCATCTTTATGATTTAATTGATTCTACTAATTTGATGTTTGGTTTGCTCTTGCTTTTCTAGTTCTTTAAAACTCATCATTAGGTTATTTGATTTTTTTTTTTCTTTTTTGATGTAGGCAGTTATAACTAGCAATACATTTCCCTCATAGTACTGTTTTCACTGTCTCATAGGTTTTGGTATGTTGTGTTCCCATTGTCATTTATTCCAAGAAATTTTTCAATTTTCTTCTTAATTTCTTCATTGACCCACTAGTCATTCAGGAGCATATTGTTTAATTTCTACATGTTCATATAGATTTTTAAATTCCTCTTGTTATTCATTTCTAGTTTTATTCCGTTGTGGTCAGAGAAGATGCTTGGTATTACTTCTTTTTTCTCAAATATTTTAAGACTTGTTTATTGACCTAACATATGATCTTTCCTTGACAATAACTCATGTGCTGAGGAAAAGAATGTATATTCTGCAGCCATTGGATGAAATGTCCTGTTAATGTCTATTAAGTTCATTTGTTCTATAGTACCAATTAAGTCCAATGTTTCTTTGTTGATTTTTGGTCTGGAAGATCTGTCAAATGCTGAAAGTGGGGTATTGATATCTCTAGCTATTATTGTAGTGAGGTCTGTTACTCTCCTTAATTATAATAATATTTGCTTTATATGTCTGGATCTCCAGTGTTGGGTGCATATATATATATTTACAACTGTTATATTCTCTTATTGAATTATCTATGTATCATTATATAATGACCTTCTTTGTCTCTTCCTACATTTTTCTCTTGAAATCTATTTTGTCTAATATACATAGAGCTACTCCTGCTCTTCTTTGGTTTCCATTGGCATGGCATATCTTTTTCCATCCCTTTATTTTCAGTCTATGTGTATCTGTATAAGTGAAACGTGTTTCTTGTAGGCAACAGATCATTGGGCATTGCTTTTTTTTTCTTATCCATTTAGCTACTCTGTGTCTTTTGACTGGAGATTTTAGTTCATTTACATTCAATGTTATTATTGATAAGTAAGGATTTACTTCTGCCGTTTTGTTATTTATTTTCAGGTTGCTTTGTGACCTTCTCTTTCTTCTTTTCTTCCTTCTCATCTTCCTTTTAGTGAAGGTGATTTTCTCTGGTGATATCCTTTAATTTCTTGCTTTTTATTTTTGATGTATTTGTTATATGTTTTCAATTTGAGGTAACCATGAGCCTTGTGAATACTATTTTATAACCCATTATTTTAAATTGACAACTTAACACTGATGGCATAAAAGAAACAAACAGAAGGAAAAAAACTCTACACTTTTACTTTGAACGCTTGCATTTTAACTCTTTGTTGTTTCTCTATACGTCTTACTATACTGTGTATGTCTCAAAAAGTTGTGCAGTTATTATTTTTAATTGGTTTATTATTAGTCTTTCTATTTAAGATAGGGTCATTTTACAGGCCAGGCATGGCAGCTCACACCTGTAATCCCAGCACTTTGGGAGTGAGGTGGGCGGATCACTTCAGGTCAGGGGTTCAAAACTTGCCAGGCCAACGTGGTGAAACCCTGTCTCTAATAAAAATACAAAAATTAGCTGGGCATGGTGGCACATGCCTGTAATCCCAGTTACTTGGGAAGCTGAGGCAGGACAATCACTTGAACCTGGGAGGCGGAGGTTGCAGTGAGCTGAGATTGTGTCCCTGCACTCCAGCCTGAGCAACAGATTGAGTGAGAATCTGTCTCAAAAACAAAACAAAATAAAAGATAAAGTTATTTTACACACCACAATTATAGTGCCATAATATGCTATGGGGTTTTTTTGTGTATTACCTTCAGATTATTTCTTATTGTTCGTGAATGCTCATTTCTTTCAGATTGAAGTACTCCCTTTGGCAGTTCTTATGGGCCGTGTCCAGTGTTGATGAAATACCTCAGCTGTTGATTGTCTGAGAAGATCTTTATTTATCCTTTATGTTTAAAAGATATTTTCACTGGTTGTACTATTCAAAGATAAAAGTTTTTCCCTTCAGCACTTTAAATGTATCATGCCATAAGTTTCCACTGAAAAACCTGCTGCCAAGTGGACTTTGGACCACCATTATATGTTATTTGTTTCTTTTCTCTTGCTGCTTTTATGGTCTTTTCTTTATCTTTGAGGTTTGGGAGTTTGATTATTAAATGCCTTGAGGTAGTCTTCTTTGGGTTAAATCTGCTTGGTATCTCATACATCAATATTGATGTCTTTCTCTAGGTTTGGGAAGTTATCTGATATTATCCCTTTTAATAAGCTTTCTACCCGCATCTCTTTTTCTACCTCCTCTTTAAGACCAGTCATTCTTAGGTTTGCCCTTTTAAGGCTATTTTCTAGATCTTGTATGTGTACTTTATTGTTTTTCATTTTTTTCTTTTGTCTTTTCTCACTGTATTTTCAAATAGACTGTTTTCAAGATCACTAATTCTTTCTTCTGCTTCATCAGTTCTGCTATTACATGACTCTGATGCATTCTTCATTATGTCAAATGCATTTTTCATCTGTAGAGTTTCTGCTCCATTCTTCATAATAATTTCAATATCTTTGCTAAAGTTATCTGCCATAATTCTGAGTTTCTTCTTTATGTTATGTTGAATTTCTCTGAGTTTCCTCAATGTAGCTATTTTGATACCTCTGGGTTTCTTTTTTCTTTCTTTTTTTTTTTTTTCAATTGAGATGGAGTGTCACTCTGTTGCCCAGGCTAGAGTGCAGTGGCACAATCTTGGCTCACTGGAACCTCTGCCTCCCAGGTTCAAGCAATTCTCCTGCCTTAGCCTCCTGAGTAACTAGAACTACAGGTACGTGCCACCATGCTCGGCTAATTTTTTGTGTATTTTAGAAGAGATGGGGTTTCACTGTGTTAGTATGGTCTCAATCTCCTGACCTCGTGATCTGCCCACCTCAGCCTCCCAAAGTGCTGGGATTATAGCCATAAGCCACCATGCCTGGCCTGAAACCTCTGTTTTAAAGGTCATAAATCTCTTCCCAAAGTGCTGGGATTACAGTTGTGAGCCACCACAACCAGCCTAGAGCAAGATTTTTGGTGCAGTTTACCCCAGATGCTATTAGCACTTCTTTCCCCTGTTTTCTGAGGGGAAAGAAGTGTTCCCACTGCTCATTTCTGCTCAGCATCATCCTGTTTCCATACTAGGTAAATAACAGATTGACAGAGGGGACAATGGACCTCCGACCTCATTTGCTGAGGTCCTGTTTTCCTGTATGGTGTTAATGCTTGTAGATGTTTGTCAGTGTCTGGACATTGAAGAGTTAGGTATTAATTGTAGCTTTTGCACTCTGGGCTTGTTTGTAACTGTCTTTCCTGGGAAGGCTTTCCAGATATTCTAAGGGACTTGGGTCTCAAACTCAATAATGTTGTGGTTCTTGCAGATGCATAGAAGTACTGCCTTGGTTGTGTTGGATAAAATCTGGAAGAATTCTCTGGATTATCAGGCAGAGACTCTTGTTCTTTTCCCTTACTCTACACTGAGCCTCCTGAAACTGGGGACAGCAGAACATGAGAACCCCTGTGGCATCACCACCCGAAGCCAGCACAGCACTGGGTCTCACCCAAGGCCCACTGTAACCGCTCCCTGGCTACCATTTAAGGTTACATGAGGCTCTGGGGCCCTACTTTCAACAGGTGGCAAAGTCAGCCAGGTTGGTTTCCCCTATTCAGGGTGATGAATTTCCCTAACCCCTGAGTGGGTCCAGAGATGGTGTCTGGGAGCCAGAAATTAAAATTTAAAAATCTTAGAAATGTACCTGGTGTTTTATTCTACTGTGACTAAACTGGCACTAAAACCTCCAGAAAAAGTTTTTTCCACTTTTCTTTTCCCTTTGCACAAGCAGAGGATCCTCTCATTATGGCCACTACCACCACCAGCCCATGGGACTTTCTGCCAGGCCACCACTGATGTTCACTCAAAGTCCAGGGGCTCTTCCATCAGCTCGTGGTGAATGCTCCCAGGCCTGGGGCTCAGACTTCAGGGCAGTGGGCTCCCCTCTATTCCAGAAGAGGTCCAGCAATGATTACCAAGAGCCTAAGCCTTGACTCAGGGATCCCGAGATCCTACTTGGTGATCTACCGCACTGTGGCCAAGCTGGTATCGAAGATGGATGACAGAGTCCTCTTTTCCCCCTGCTTTTCTCAAACAGAAGGAGACTTGCGCTGTAGCCACCACAGCTGAAAGTGTGCTGGGTCACACTTGAAGCCAGCATGTCTCAGAGCC
The DNA here is from genome assembly GCF_000951045.1 of Mandrillus leucophaeus. Classification (NCBI taxonomy): domain Eukaryota; kingdom Metazoa; phylum Chordata; class Mammalia; order Primates; family Cercopithecidae; genus Mandrillus; species Mandrillus leucophaeus. The sequence goes on from NW_012108630.1 coordinate 1,282,536, forward strand.
CCAAACCTGGTTACCACTGTTAATTATTTAGGGGCCAGGGGCTCTTTAGTCAGCAGGTGATGAATCTTGCCAGGTCTTCGCCATGCAAAGGCAGCTCTGAGTTCAGTGTGCAGTCTCCCAGTCACTGTGCTCTCGCTTTCCCAAGTGCATGGACCTCTGTGTGCCACATGGCTGCTGCAGGGGTGGAAGGAGTGGCGCAAGCACTCCTTTAGCTGCCTTGGCTGGTGTCTCAGTAGGTCACATGACTCTCCCCCAGCCCACTGGCTCTAAGTTCAACTCAGCACTAGCACTTGCCAAGAATTGCAGTTCTCGTGGCCTAGACTGTGCCTCAAGTATACTTAGAGCCCCAGAGCTCACTAGCCAATCAATGTTGGTGAGGCTTGCTGGAACTCAAATTCTTACCTCTGAGATCGGCACCTGCCCTCTGGCCAGAGCTATTCCAAATGCTTCCTCTGTGTGTGCATGTCAGCTTAGTACAGCCCGGTTCTGCTTTCTGCTATGACCGGGTTGCACTGAGTTCAATGCAAAGCCTCACAATCACTGCACTCTCTCTCCCCCAAGCACACAGATTGTCTGTGCTCCGATGCTGCTGAGAATCTGGGGATGGAGTGGCATGGCACTGGCACTTCAAGACTGTCTTTCCTGCCCCCTTCATGTCTCTTTCAGTGAAGTTAAAACCAGGTCCTGTGATTGCTCACCTGATTTTTGGTTCTTGTGACGGTGCTTTTGGGCAGTTAGTTGTAACAATTTGGTATTCTTGTGGGGGTGACAATGATATAAGCTTGTATTCAGCCATCTTGCACCACCCTCCCTAGTTTGTCATGAGTGAAAGCAGTCTGAGGCTCTCACCAAATAGATTACCAGTGTTTCAGCCAGCAGAAGTATGAGCCATGTTCTCTGAAGGACTTATTTTAACATTTCTTGAAATATAAATTACCCAGTTTCAGATATTTCCTTAGAGCAACACTATACATAGGACACATATATACAATATATACATATATATACACACTATACACAGAATATATATGCACTATATCTAGATACTATGCATATACATACTATCCCCAAAACTTAACTCTTCATAGCCTACAATGCATATATATACTGTAGTGTGTGTACATATGTGTGTATATGTATATTTTATATTATATATATGTGTGTGTATATATATACACATACATATGTACACACACTATGAGAATCTTATGAGGGAATTCCAGCTGATCACCTCTCTCTCTCCAGTGAAGTAAGAAGTAAAAATGAGCATCAGAATCACAAGGCCCAGAACCTCAAGAATAGTAGTAGATTACATACCTAGTATGTATGGACATTAGTGAATGATTATATAAGATTATTATAACATGTATATTATCTTGTAATTATTATATAATCCACTAATGTCCTCTATCATTACCTCTTCTTTTTCCTTTTGTATCAATCTGGCTTTGCTTTATAATTAGGTTAAAAACGTTACTCAAATTTCACTTCAGGCGACAGCTTTCAAAACAGAATTTGAACCTTGCCACTTGATAATTTGGTTTCAAAGCATATGGCTCTGATCTCAACTAATGACAAAGAATTAAGCAATGGCATAGAATGACACAAACACTTGTCAGGAAATAAAACCTTGAACTGTTTGTTTTAAAATTTTAAGAAAGAAAGTAAAATTCTTCACTGATTTGAATGCAAACATTTTTACCCTTGTATTAAAATAACTAAACATTGCTATCACTGTAATCTTGCCTCCCTGTAACTGGCTTTACTAAGTTACATGCACGTATTATATTCTGTTGTATTGCAATCTGTCCTTTTTAGTATTGTTAATAACTAAAAAAAAAAAAAAATAGCAAAATCGACTGATATAGAATTCTGTCAGAAAAGATAAAAGACTTTTTTTTAAGGAAGATGCTACTTCACAGAAACAATTTTAAAGGAAACACAGGAGCTAAAAGCATTTTAAAAGATGAGATAGTGCCTCCTTAAACATAGAGTCAAGGAAATACTAAAGGTACATGAGGAAAGTAGTAAAATAGCCTTGAAATTTGAAACAATGAAGAACAGGCTAGCTATAATGAACAGTATGTGAATCATTTAGATTGCAGGACAGAGCATATTAATGAGTAACAGGGGAAGAATAACCATCTAGCTACAGAAACTGGCAAGCGTAAAGACCCCCACCCCTATAAAACAGGGGGAATAGAAGAATTGCTTTTTTTCTGGAGAAGAAATAAAATATTGCCTAATATTTGTTGTTTATTAAATTGCTGCTGCTTTAGCCCACACATTCTCAAATCTATATTGAAAATCTATTTTTTATCCCTGTCTGTAAAGAAGTTGAGATTTCTTCTACATCAAAAAACAATAAAACAAGTAAATGATTTTTTAAAAACAGAGTTATTTTTCCCTACCTATGTTTTCTTATAGAATATATCATATTGTGGTGTATTTCTACTAGTCATTTTGCCAACATCTATTTCCTCTTTAATGCCTTGAAATCTGGTTGCCACTCACAACGTTCAGTGGAAATCACACTAACAAAATTCAACGTGGTTCTTCTCAAATCCTATGGTCTTAAACCTGCTTCAAACTCAGTAGACACAGTTACAGAATTTATCTTTTGTGAGCTCCTTTGGCTCTATGAAATCACACTGTGCTTATCTAACTTCTATAAGCTCACAGTTCTCCTGCTTCCAGAGGTTTGCCTAGTCCTTCACTGGTGTACTTTCTATCCCCTAATGAGCTGCATGGCAAAACTACACCTGTTTTCAAGATTTTAAAGGTATATCTCTACTTCCAAACTCACTGAAGCTGCAGCTTTGTAATTCCACTTACCTATGGAATATTCCACTAAAATGTCTCTTTATTAGCATGAGCTCACCAAATCTAAGTTGAATAAATTATATTTATCTTCCGAATGGTTTACCATGTCAAATTTTACCATTTCTGATGATATCACCACTATTCTTCCAGTATTTTGTTTGGTTATGTTATCTCTCTATCATATGATGTCATATATTGCAAATGGAAAGGGTATATGCTCTTATGCCATAATGAATCTGGAAAATATTTACAAATAACCATTCAACTATGTATTTAGCATTAATATTTTACTTTATTTTTATTTCTTTGACATAGCCTAACAATTATCTGCTTGCTACAGAGAAGTCAAGATGACATTCAGTTGCAATTTTGAGGTTCCTTTCTGATCCAACATTCCTATGTTTCAGGCCAAGCTCACTATGTGTTGGGACCAATCCAAAATTCTTGGATTATTTCAGCCTCTCATTATACATAAAAACATGGCATTTTGGGGAGTGTGTGGCAACCAGGAGGGGGTTCTTGCTGAGCAAATATTCCCAAGCAATTTCTTAAATGACACAGATTAATTTCTCAATTTAGGAGATGAAAGTTGCCAAGTCAACCTATGGAGCACTCCAAGTTCAGTCTCTGACCCAGTTAATTTGTAAAGGTGTTACCATTTTTAATTTAACGATTTAGTAGTGAGTATCTTTTACATATTACAGTTTTTGCAATGTGACAATAATAAGACCAGAACAGATTTTAGATTTCAGGACCTTTTTAACAGAAAAACATAAATAAGAATTTTCTGTCTCTATCACTACAATTGTATCTCTGCTCTCACTGTGGTCAAAAAAAAAAAAAATTCAATTCTCTTTTGAATATTAATACTATGATTTTTAAAGGGAAATATTTGCTTTGGAATATTAGATCTGATACTTTTATTATCAAGCTGTTTGGATAACATTTTTTATCAATTTCAATTTGTATTGTTTTATTAATAGTATTTATGACTTTGCAATTTAAATTTACCATTTCTTTTTAAATCTTCCTAAACTTTTTCTTCATTAAGCATGTTAAACTTCTCTATTGAAGAAAGTGTGATAGGCCAATCTGGTCTAACTTCCTTCATGAGAGTGATGCCACTATAGTAACTTCCAGCTCAAAGAAAGAGGAAGGTGTCATAGGTAACTTGACCTTTCCACAGAATTAATTTTAGCCTGAATAAAATTATAAATAATGTTCAAGTTTCATTCTAATTTAGGCAAGGAAATGAGTCAGATGACTAGATAAAGATGGGTTCAAGAAAATTCAGGAAGTGAGAAATCAATTTCCATTCTTATTGTTACATGAAACAATAAGTTCCTTCCTACTTTGTACTTGTATTATTCTAAAAATAAAACCACACAAAGCTCTCTTATTCTGGAGCTTTTAAGACAGAAACATGGCCTATTTGAAGATTTTCATGAATATGTGTTCTCTTCCATCCCCGAAAACTGGCCCTTTGGAAATAAAAGAGGCAAGAATTCATAATTCCAACATTTCCATGGACATTCGATGTGGTCTCATTTTTACCATCAGTCCTAAAACTGCTTACCTACATCAGATTTGATTTACTCGTGTTTGAATACTGCTTGAGGGTATAAAACTCTAATCACTCAGATTATTATTTTCTAATTGATAAGCCTTCATTTTCTTTTTAATTTCCTTCTGTCAATAAGCATGCTCACACAATGTGGGTTCTAGATTTTTAAAATGTTTCTCAATAACATACAGATGAGAATATTTCTTCAACACCATTTTATCATACGCTGAAATTTTTTCAGAATAATTTAATTTAATATGACCTCATTCTTCTCTACAATTACAATTTGTCCCTTAAAATAACAATGGTGTCATAGAGATACTTTCATAGGAGAAAACTCCAAAAGAATTTCTTCTTTTGCCCTTCCTTTTGAACCTTGTGCTGTCCTGAGTGGTTCCTGTAGGAAATTATAAAAATAACGCAGATCCTAATGAGAAAATAAATCTCCAAAGCAGTATTCAAAGATTGTCATCCCGCGGGTCAGATTTTTAAGTGACAGAGTTCTGTTGTCTTATGTCATTATACATGATCTCAAACTGTCTGTTCTAATTTCCAAGAAATGCTAAGCAAAAGGAGAGTTTGACACTCAGGAAGAAGCTTTTTCTCTTACAGTGAAGATGAAATTGTAGCTGGAAACATAGTCAATTAGGTAAATACTTGTTTACTTGTGAATATCTACAAATGCTACTGGACATCCTCTCTTACAAAAATGAGAAGGTAAAATTGGGGCAAAGGTTATCCCAAGGAATTCTCCTGATACCATGAAGCTGATTAGAAAACAATGTTTTCCTGTTGGTTTCATGTTCGATCTGGTGATTTTAACATTCTCTTTGCAAAGGAAATATATAAATCTTGGGAAGTGTTGTAGCATTATATTTTACAATATGCTAAACTGAGACTGAATAAAGATTAAAAAGTTGTGTTGCTATATAAAAATGAAATTATATCTGTATTTTTGATACAGAAATTAAAGAGCATTATAGATTATAAGAATATTACTATTTATAATATCAATTATTACCAAAATATTATTTGTGTAATTTCTGCAGATATTAATATCAGATTGTAAAACATTAGAAGTATGCTTATCAGCATCTTGCTTTTTGGAGGAATTTTAATGGATAAAAATGCACTTTAGTGATTCCCTCTTCAATTTTATAGCATGTATACAATTTTTCTATTGGTATTTCTAGTTATTGTGGGCTGGCTTATTAACGCAGAAATTGGTTTTATTTACATGCATAGCTTTGAAGGAAAAGGTAAGAAAAGTATCATATTGTTTAGTCATAACAATATGCAAAGTCTTCTGGTGCTGTCTTTTTGCCTGTCCTCAACTCTAACTTGCCAAATTATTTAATGGTCTCCAACATTCAGTGTACTTGATGGAAAGGTGATATAGGTAAACACCATCCTCCCATATCTACAGGTCTACACTCATCATGAAATGTGCTTTTGCCAATATTGGAGAGGCCCAAATTTATGTTCAACAGTACTGTAAGACTAGGGCAATTTAGTACCAATCATTGTACTAATTCAATGTACAATCATTGAAACCTAGCTGTTTCAGTAAAAAATTTGTCTATATCAACTTTGTGTTCCAGACTTCTGGCCACAAAATTCAAAGAAAAGAAAGAGAGAGAGAGAAAAAGTCCATTGCTTTGTGTAGGTGTAGTGTAATTATAACTTTTATTTCATTATAAGAAATCAAAAGAAACTTTGTGTTAACTGGAAATTTAGCTTTTCTTCCTGTGCATGAAATAGAAAGTTCTCAGGCTGCCTGAAACTCACCCAGCCTGACTTTTCACTCCCAAGAACCTTTCCCAATTTTGTACCTGGCCTCACAGTCTTGTCTTTGTACTCTCCTTCTACTTTTTCTCAACCTTTATAAAGTTCCACCAAAGCCAAGTTAAAGTGTCACTTCCTCTGTGTAGCCTTTTCTGGCTCCCAAGGTACTTCCTTCTTTTGTTTTCCATCAACCTTTGCCCCACATTTTATTTTAAGTCTCCAGCAATGCATTATGCATATCTCTTTACACATTTGTCTTGCCAACTATTCTGTGGCCTAGTCAAGAGCAGACTATGGCTTATTTTTTTTTTTTTACAACTCCATATAGAAACTATGACAATTCCTAAGGCATAAAGAAGTCGTTATAAATGTTTGTGGATTAATATATGAATTAAAGAATTATGAAGTCTTTGCCCATGCCTATGTCCTGAATGGTATTGCCCAGATTTTCTTCTAGGGTTTTTATGGTTTTAGGTCTTACATTTAAGTCTTTAATCCATCTTGAATTAATTTTTGTATAAGGTGTGAGGAAGGGGTCCAGTTTCAGATTTCTGCATATGGCTAGCCAGTTTTCCCAACACCATTTATTAAATAGGGAATCCTTTCCCCACTGCTTGTTTTGATCAGGTTTGTCAAAGATCAAATGGTTGCAGATGTGTGGTGTTATTTCTGAGGCCTCTGTTCTGTTCCATTGGTCTGTATATCTGTTTTGGTATCAGTACCATGCTGTTTTGGTTACTGTAACCTTGTAGTACAGTTTGAAGTCAGGTAGCGTGATGCCTCCAGCTTTGTTCTTTTTGTTTAGTATTGTCTTGGCTATACAGACTCTTTTTTGGTTCCATATGAAATTTAAAGTAGTTTTTTCTAATTCTGTGAAGAAAGTCAATGGTAGCTTGATAGGGATAACATTGAATCTGTAAATTACTTTGGGCTGTATGGCCATTTTCACGATATTGATTCTTCCTATCCATGAGCATGGAATGTTTTTCTGTTTGTTTGTGTCCTCCCTTATTTCCTTAGGCAGTGGTTTGTAGTTCTCCTTGAAGAGGTCCTTCACATCCCTCGTAAGTTGTATTCTCTTTGTAGCAATTGTGAATGGGAGTTCACTCATGATTTGGCTCTCTATTATTGGTGTATAGGAATGCTTGTAATTTTTGCACATTGATTTTGTATTCTGAGACTTTGCTGAAGTTACATGACTAAAACACCAAAGCAATGGCAACAGAAGCCAAAATTGACAAATGGGATCTAATTAAACTAAAGAGCTTTTACACAGCAAAAGAAACTATCAGAATGAACAGGCAACCTACAGAATGAGAGAAAATTATTGAAATCTATTGATCTGTCAAAGGGCTAATATCCAGAATCTACAAAGAACTTAAACAGATTTACAGGAAAAAAACCAAACAACCCCATCAGAAAGTGGGCAAAGGATATGAACATACACTTCTCAAAAGAAGACATTTATGTGGCCAACAAACATATGGAAAAAGTTCATCATCACTGGTCATTAGAGAAATTCAAACCAAAACCACAATGAGATACCATCTCACGCCAGTTAGAATGGCAATCATTAAAAAGTCAGGAAACAACAGATGCTAGAGAGGATGTGGAGAAATAGGAATGCTTTTACACTATTGGTGGGACTGTAAATTAGTTCAATCATTGTGGAATACAGACTGGTGTTTCCTCTAGGATGTAGAACCAGAAATACCATTTGACCCAGCAATCCCATTACTGGTTATATACCCAAAGGACTATAAATTATTCTACTATAAAAACACATGTACACGTATGTTTATTGCAGCTCTGTCACAATAGCAAACACTTGGAACTAACCCAAATGCCTATCAGTGATAGACTGGATGAAGAAAATGTGACACATATATACCATGGAATACTATGAAGCCATAAAAAGATGAGTTCATGTCCTTTGCAGGAACATGGATGATGCTGGGAACCGTCATTCTCAGCAAACTAACACAGGAACAGAAAACCAAATACTGCATGTTCTCACTCATAAGTGAGAGTTGAACAACGAGAACACATGGACACAAGGAGGGGAACACACACTAAGGCCTGTTGGGGGATAGGGGCCTAGGGGCGGGATAGCATTTAGAGAAATACCTAATGTAGATGATAAGTTGATGGGTGCAGCAAACCACCATTGCACGTGTATACCTGTGTAACAGTCCTGCATGTTCTACACATGTATCCCAGAACTTAAAATATAATAAATAATAAATAATAAATTTTTAAAAAGTATTAATATAATCTTCTCATCTCTAACAAAATACATGGCTTCTACCTAGGGGGATGTTTACATTTTCTCCTAGGTATTGTACCAATAATACATGAGAAAAGCATTCTTAGTAATTAATAATGTTAACAAAGTTTACGTGGGCTGCAATTAATTGAAGTAACTGAAAAATCTTTTAAAATACTGCATAAACAGACCTAGTCATGAACATCTTCAGTAGTAACCTGATGCTGTGATAACCCATTGCTACTTAAATTGGTGTAAACAGATGTCAGGTTCTTGAGGTGGTTAATGTTACATGTCAGCTAGAGAACTGGTAAAGTATTGTGTCTGTAAGGGTGTTCCTAGGAGACTGGCATGTGAGGGAGTGGACTGAGTGGGAAAGACCTACCCTCAATGTGGACAGCAACATCCAAAATATTGAGGGTCTACAAAAAAGGAAGAAGGATGATTGTTTTTCTCCTGGAGCTAGGAGACTTCTTCTCCTGCCTGTACATCAGAACTCCAGCTCCTCTAGCCTTTGGGCCTTAGGAGTTACTCCAGTGGCCCCCTGAATTCTCAGGCCTTCACCCTCTAATAGGGAATTATACCACCAGCTCCTCTGGATCTGAGGCTTTCAGACATGAACTGAGTCGTGCTACTAGCATCCCAAAACCTTCAGCTTGCAAATGTCCCGTAATGGGACTTCTCAGCCTCCATAATCATGTAAGCGATTTCCTCTAAAAAAGCGTTTTTTGGATGCATCTATCTATATCTATCTGTCTATCTATCTATCTATCTATCTATCTATCTATCTATCTATCTATCTATCTAATCTATCTAGCTAGCTAGCTGTCAATCATCTGCTAATTTTACTTGTCCTGCCTTTGTGGAGAACCTTGAGTGCATTTTACAATCCCACGAACAGTGTACTAGGGTTCCAATCTCTCCGCATTCTCACTAACATTTGTTATTTTCTGTTTTGTTTCATTTTTTTGATAGCGGTCATGCTAGTGAGTGTGAGATGATATCTTGTGATTTTAACTTGCATATCCCTAATTATTTATGATGTCAAATGTTTGTTCTATATGACTGTGGGCTATTTGTATATTATTTTTGCAGAAATATCTATTCAAGTCCTTAACCCATTTAAAAAATAAGTTATTCCATTTTTGTTATTGAGTTATAGAAGTTCTTTTAATTTTCTGTATATCAATTTACTATCATTATATATATATATGTATGTATGTATATATACGATTTGCAAATATTTTCTCCTACTCCATAGGTTGCCTTTTCAGCCTGTTAGGTGTGTTCTTCAATGCACAAAAGTTTTGGAGTTTCATATAGTCCTTTTTCTATTTTTGCTTTCTTTCCCTGTGCTTTGGTGTCATGTGTAAGAACACATTGTCATGTCCTAAGTCATGAAGCTTTTCTTCTATGCTTTTTGTTCCAGGAGTTTTAAGTTTTTGATTTTTTAAACTCTGTTTTAAAAAAAAATCAGAATTTCTTACTTAGTGTGAGTCATGAAACTAAATCATTATGTTACTTGACAACATTTAAATTGCTTTGCATGTGTGCCTCAGTAAACACAGCTGCAACAAATTAATTCATTCATTTTGTTGTGCAAATGATTGATTTAAATAGGTTTGCATAATTATAAACCTATTATAGGAATTGTTAATAATAATTTGTTTCAGAAGTAGAAAATGCTTCCGCTAAGTTGTAATCACATAAGACTATTTGTTATTTTTATAACTCTTGCGTATTTCTACCTGTGTACTTTTATTAAGCCTTCTCATAGCCCTCTCTGCTTAAGTGTTTTTTTAAAGACCCAGATAACCCTATCCTGCCTCCCCCACACACTCACATGAAGCCTTCTCTATTTTGTCATTCCATGTGCATTCCTTTTCTAAGTCAGTGCATATGATTAATTGTATTCTTTAATTCTCTGTATACTATTATTATTAGAGTTTTGTTTGTAAATGAAGAAAATTCAATAAAGTGGAAGCTTTTTTCTGTGTGGTTGAAGGGGATCAACTCTTGTCTTAGTCCATTTGCATAGCTGTAAAGGAATACTGGGGAATTTATAAAGAAAAGAGGTTTATTTGGCTTACACTTCTGCAGGCTGTGCAAGCATGGTGCCAGCATCTGCTTCTGATGAGGCCTTCAGAAAGTTTTCACTCATGGCAGAAGGGAAAGGAGAGAAAGTATCACATGGTGAGAGAGAAGGAAAAAGTGAGTAAAGGGAGACTGCAGACTCTTTTCAACAACCAGATCTTGGAGGAACTAGGAGTGCTGCATGACCCAAACGCCTTTCACTAAGCCACACCTCCAACACTGGGGATCAAATTTCAAGACGAGATTTGAAGGGAACAAATATCCAAACAATATCGACTTTATTTCTTCCCTGAAATCTCTGGATTCATTATTAAATATAAGAATCAAATACCAAACTATTTATAATATCTTAAGATTTCATTACCATGTGGTGACAACATCATTGATAGAAGAAAGTCATAATTTTAGGGAAGTTACAACTATAGCTTGACATATCAGCTATGATATCCTTTAGGGCACACTAAAATAGTAACCATGGATGAAGAGGAGTATCTTTTGTGATAGGGGTAGGAAAAGAAACAAATCCAAGACTAATGTGATTTTACAAAGACAAAGAGAAAATGAGCCAAAATGTTAGCATTATTTTCACTAAATTATATGTTTATCCATGACTTTAAATTTTTCATATGGATCTTTATTTTTTTAACATTCTACTAAGTCTATATTATTTTAATGGACAGGGAAAATTTTATTACAAAGGGGGAAGTGAATGAAGGAATTATAATAGCTAACAGCTTTTATAAAAGAGAACTTAGAATCATTTTATTTTGCTACACTGCAGGAAATAAAAGTTTTTGTTGAAAAGCAGCATGGAAATGTGTGTGTGCATGCTGGAGAATGAGGAATGGAATGTTGGGACTAGGGATTACTAATATAGAGAAAGGAAACTTTCTTTATCCTCTGAAGGTTTGATAATTACTAATAGAAAAAAAACATTTTCATTATATTCATACACAGAGGAGTCCCACAAAATATCAGACTTTAAAAGGTGGCAAATGATTGAAACATATATAACATCTCGAGCTGAAGAAAGGAATACAGGCCTGGGGAGTCTAGGGTTGGTAGTGACACAAGGTATGGGAGGGTGAGGGGAGAAAATGCAGGGTGAACAAAGGTTGTCTTGTTATGCGAACAAAAGGTCTTTCAGGTAATAAACAGTCTCAGAAAAAGAGGCTGTGATAAAGTCTGTGATAAAGTCTGCCTGGGCATGTTGTCAGCTTTCAGTTTCCTGCCCTGTGATACTTTTACTTTTCCTTGGCTGATGAGATTCCCAGGAAAAACACTCATGACAAATGTATTCCTTCTGGAGGACCAATCTTCAGACAGACAAGGGAAGCTCAGGGAGAGCCCCACCTTGCACTTGCCAAGAGAAAGAGGGTAAGAGACAGAAGAGCAGGAGAAGGTCAAAGAGACATTGGTTCTGAAGTTGCTTCTATGGTCTGTCAACTCCTTTGATTCAAAATACTCAGCATACCAAAGTGCCATAGGAGATATCAGTTTCTCAACCCCAACACTAAGGTTTTGGTGACTGTTATGTGCTAGCAAAGGGCTTCCTTCCTTCCTTCCTTCCTTCCTTCCTTCCTTCCTTCCTTCCTTCCTTCCTTCCTTCCTTCCTCCCTCCCTCCCTCCCTTCTTTAAACTGGTGTCTTAGGGGAGAAATGTTTAAATATCTCAAATGCCTTCGCCTAGATTGTAAATATGTATAATTTGTAGAATTAAATCTCAGTAATTTGTAAACTTT
>NW_012108630.1:1295794-1324279 GCF_000951045.1 Mandrillus leucophaeus
AAGAAATTGTTGAAAGTCTGCCTTTTGGGCTGGCAAAAATTCATCCTCTGGGGTGTCGTGGAAAGCCATTTATTTTTCCAGTGAGACTCAACTGCTAAACTATCTGAAAGGAGTGCAAAAGGAAGCTGATGGTCTCTGGGTGCTGCTGAACAGGAGCCAGGTGTTGGAGGTGTTCCACTGTAAGACCCTGAGAGAGCATACCAGGCCTGGGATGAAATCCTTTCCATCTCCAGCATCTCTCCACCACCATCTGCTGGAAAATTTTTACATTCTGGCAACTATTTACAGGGCCCAGATTCTTTTTCTCACAACAGGCAATAGTGAATTTGCCTCTGGAAGGCAATGAATTAACAATGTTGCTGGGAACAGTTGTTTATTCTGTTATTTTTTATTGCCATTAACTTGGTGTTTCCTAGGTTAGAACTGATAGTAAATACAGAGATACATGGCATTGTCTATGTCTAAAAATTATGCAAACTTGTAAATAAGTCTAAAAGGTAGGCCGCATATCCTTTAGGTGGCATAAGTTGACGAAGTGATGCAGGATATTTTCTTGACGCTTTATGGGACTCAAAAGAGGGCTGCACCATTTACTCATCCTGCCCTGTTCAACCCCTTGTGGGAGGGAGCACACATGTGAATGAGTATGGGAACTGAAGCGAATGAGCTCAGGAACTGGCCAGCAACCTAGGTGCCTGCAGGAGCAAACTCTGCTCACTCAGTTCCGCTGTGTCCCATCCGTCGCAGGAGAGAGCGTGCAGGCGAGTGACTGCAGGAACCAACTGGCCACTTTAGTGCTGGCAGGAGCAAACTTCATGCAGGCCTCTTGGCAGGATCCAGGTGGGGGTTCCCCAAGGCCCCAGAGGGCATGTTACAATGCTCTTTTAGCTCCGCTGTCCACAGAAAGCAGTGTGTTATCAGCTCAGTGGGCCCTTTGGCTTATTGCATGGGGTGGCTGCCCTCTGCTGGCAGTGGCAACAGTCTTTGTGGGTGTCCACACTTGGTGCATCCCCAATTCTTGTCTGGTGCCCAAGAGGAATGAGGTCACTAATATAAATTGAAGAATGGTGAATGTGGTGAATTTTATTGAGTGACGAGAGTGGCTCTCAGCAGAGAGGGGAGATGGAAGGGGGATGGGAAGGGCAGGTCGCTCTCCTCTGATGTTAAGTCACCTCTTTGCCTCTCTCTTGTGAAGCCAAGTTGCTGCTTTCTGACATTCAGCTGCCATCTCTGGAGTCAAACTGCCTCTCTCCGATATCCAGCCACTTTTCCTCTCTGCTGGCTGAGTCTGAGGTCTTTATAGGAACAGAATTGGGGCGGGGTGGGCCATAGGTAGTTATGGAAAATCAACATTAATTGGTAAAACTATACTATTCAGAAGGAACCAATCAGGAGAGAGTGGGTACACAGGGATGGAAGATCTCACTTTGGGCCATTGGGTTTCAGGCATTTTGACTCAGGGGTGGGGTTTTTCCAGGTGCCTGCCCCTGTCTGCCTAGAATTTCTCAGACGCCTGCCTCTATCATTGTATCAAAAGGCCACCCAGATATTATAAAAGGCAAAAAGTGCAATAGTTATAAAAGTGTGGGCCTTGAACCGACAGTTTTAGCTTTACCTGGAAACTTAAGAAAAATGCAAAATTTCAGGCCAAGATCTACTGAATCAAAAACTCTGAGGATGAATCTCAGCAGTTTGTATTTTAACAAGCCCTCCAGATGGATCTGATATGTGCTAATGCTTAATAACTAATCATCTAGGGTAAAGTAGTTAGTTCAGTTCAGTATTTACTATTGAATTAGAGTCCCAGGCTTAATGAAGTTTTATGTAAATTAGAATTTTTTTCCCACTTGACAAATATATTTCATGGAAGAGGAACAAATAAGCACAAAAGTGTATAGCCTTCACAAGAATACCTAAAACAATTTCCTTTAACCACACACCCCTATTTTACCTTAGTGTGACAGATTTTACTTGTTCATTCACATGGCCACCAACTTGAACCATCGTATAGAAGAATTAGAAGCAAAAGTAAATAGATTAAAATTATTCTTAGTAATCAATGTTACACTGCTCAGACTAGTTAGAAATTATTTAGTTGCCCAATAATTGTGCTTAATAAAACAGACTCTCTGGGCACAGACTTTCATAATGATATGGCTCAGAAAGCATTCAGGCTGCCGTGATAGGCTGCATTATAATTTCTAAGACTCTCAAGTCTAGAAGCAAATGTACTTGATGAGAGTAGACTGCAGACCCAAGATTCTTTGGAATAAGCAAGACTGAATGAAATAATGAGGAGGACTTGCTTGTACTTACTGGTTGGTCATATTGTTGGCATGATTTTAAACAATTTTTTTTACTGTACTTCTAACTGACATGCTAGTTAACAAACTCAGACTCTTTATGTTCAGCCTCTGCCTGCTTATCTATTGTTCTCTTTTCAATAACATCTTTCACTCCTGTTCATTGCCTGAATTTTGTTAATGGGATACTCCACTCTGTATCACATTCATATTTATCTTACAACCTATTTTATAATAATTACTTTAGTCTATTTGGGTTGCTATAACAAAATACCATAGATTGGGTAGCTTATAAACAACAAAAATCTATTTCTCATAGTTCTGAAGGCTTGGAAGTCCAAGGCCAAGGTGTCAGCAGATTCAGTGTTTGGGGAGGGCCCTCTTTCTGGTGCATAGATAGTGTCGTCTCCCCATGTTTTTACTTAGTAAAAAAGAAAAGACAGTGCCTGGGTTGTCTTTTATAAGGACCGTAGTCTCATTGATGAGGACTCTGTCTACATAAGCTAATCACCTTCCAAAGGTGCTGCTCCTTATTACCATCGCATTGGTGATTAAGTTTTAACATGTAAATTTTGAAGGGATGCAAACATTCAGATCACAGCCATAACTTTATACTCCTGGTGAGCTGTGTCCAGCTAAGTAAAACCTTGTCCTACTAAGTATTCAGATTATATTTTACATGTCAACTAATGAATGTTTCCAACTAGGTCCTTCATAATCATCACTTCATATTCCTGTAAAAGAAACAATATTGCACACCAGCAACTCTTTTAAAATAATTTTAAATTTAAGATTTGTAAAAATTAATAAGCCATATAACAAACATACATGAGGAAAATATTAATATCACTTTATTCTCATCACTAAAATGGAAACTAGAAGCTTCATTAATTAGAAGTCATTACAATAATATGTATGTATGAGGAAGTAAAGCCATGTTCTTATGATAGTAGCAGAAGTGGAATGGAAAGGCAAACTATAGAATCTGTTATTAATGTAGACATTATAGAGCTAAAACTTCAATATTTAAATGCAGGATATTTACGGACTTAAGTTTGGACTAGATTATGATCCACCAACTTTATAAAATTCTATGGCGATCAAAGATGAGGGAGAATTTAAGTACCTAAAATTTCAAATGTTGAGAAAGAAATATGCAGCTGGAGGAAGAAAAGGAGTAGAAACGTAGAGGATAATTTTGAATGTGAGTCTATTTTCTAACTTATGTTGGACATGCAAGTAGGAAAGTCTGATAGAAAGTTGTAGTTACAGGATTGGTCTTTCGCAAAATACTAATCTTGGAGATATGCTGCTTAGTATTTTTCTCAAGTTGTTTCTAAATTATGGGGTTCCTTATAATAAAATTAAAGGCCAATGAGCATAGATACTATTAGTTGTTATATAAAACAAATACCACATGAAGCAATGCTGTTAGTTAAAATGAATTGCAAAGGGCTGATCTGGAGTCAGTCAAAGAATGTTTGGGTTTGCCAACTGGTGTGACTAATAATTAGACTTATTTCACTTGAAATTTGATTTATCACTAAACCAGGAAACAAGAACTGCATAGAATACATATGTAAAAAGAGAATATGAGTAAAGAAAAACAATAGAGTTGCACAGCTCATCTATGTTGTCCTAGTTCCTCATAGGGGCATGGCAGAACCATAGCGCCCATGAAGTAGAGTAATAGTAGTTAAGGCACAAGGCTAATAATATGAACGGAGAGTGCATTAGTCCATTCTCACACTGCTATAAAGAACTGCCCAAGACTGGGTAATTCAGAAAGGAAAGAGGTTTAATTGACTCACAGTTCCGCAGGGCTTGGAGAGGCCTCAGGAAACTTACCATCATGGTGGAAAGGGAAGCAAACACATCCTGCTTCACATGGAGGCAGGAAGGAGAAGTGCCAAACCAAAGGAGGAAAAGCCTCTTATAAAATCATCAGGTCTTGTGAGAGCTCACTCACTGTCATGAGAACAGTATGAGGGTAGTAACCAGCCCCCATGATTAAATTACCTCCTGCTTGGTCCCTCCCACAACACTTGAGGATTATAAGAATTACAATTCATGATGAGATTTGGGTGGGGACACAGAGCCAAACCATATCAGAGAGGCTATACGTATATCAAATAAAACAGACTTTAAGCTCAAAACAGTACAAATAAACAAAAAGGTTATTATATAATGATAAAGGGATTCATTCCACAAGGGGCTGTAACAGTCCTAAACATATATGCACCCGGCACTGAAGCACTCAGGTAAATAAAGCAAATATTCCTATCTAAATGGAGAGCTAGAGTCTGATACAATAATCACTGGGAATTTCAATACCAGACTCCCAGCATTAAACAAATAACTTAGACAAAAATTAACAAGAAAACATCAGACTTAAACAGTACGATAGACCAAATAGACCTAACAGACATTTAAAAAACATTTTAGCCAATAACCACAGAATACACATTCTTCTCATCAGCATATGGAATATTCTCCAGAATAAACCATATGTTAGGCCACATAAAAGTATCAACAAATTCTAAAAAATCAAAATCATATCAAGTATTTTCTTAGACCACAATGGAATAAAACTAGAAATCAATGCCAAGAGGAACATTGAAAACTATACCAACTCATGGAAACTAAACATGTTTTAAACAACCATTGGGTCAAAGAAGAAATTAAGATGAAAATTTTTTTTTAAATTCTTAAAGCAAATAAAAAATGGAAACACAGTATGCCAAAACCTACAGCATACAGCAAAAACAGTTCTAAGAATGAAGTTTATAACAATAAATGCCTACATTGAAAAGTAGGAAGATTTCAAATAAACAATCTAACAATGCACCTCAAGAAACTAAAAAAGGAAGAAAAAACCAAAATCACAATTGCTAGATGGAAGGACATAATACAGATCAGAGCAGAATTAAATGAAACAAAGACTAAAAAAACCAATCCAAAGATCAATGAAATAAAAAGTTGACTTTTAAAAAAGATAAAATCAATGAACTGCTAGCTGGTCTAACCGATCAAAAAGGATATAAGACCCAAATAAACAAAATCAGAAATACTAACAGGGACATTACAGCTGATACCACAGAAATGCAAAAGATCATTGGAGTCTATTATAAATAACTATGTGCTAAAAAACTGAACAACCTAGAGCAAATGAATAAATTCCAGGACATACACAACCTACCCAGATTGATTCAAGAAGAAATAGAAAACCCGAACAGACCATAACAAGTAGCGAGACTGAATCAGTAATAAAGCGTCTCCCAAGAAAGAAAAGCCCCAACCAGATGGCTTCACTGTCAAACTCTACCAAATGTATAGAAATCAATACCAACTATACTCAAACTATTACAAAAAACTGAAGAGGAGAAAATTATTTCTAGGTTATTCTCCAAGGTCAGTATTATCCTGATACCAAAACCAGACAAGTACACACAGACAAGTAAATACCCTGACTATAGTTTATAAATGAACAGTGAATTTTATGTTTCAAAATACCAAGAAGAGGAGACTTGAAGTCTTTCAAAAACATAGCAATTGTAAATACTAAGACTGATGAATACCCTAAATATCCTGACTTGGTCATTACGTATTCTACACATGAAACAAAATTTCATATGTACCCCATAAATGCATGCAAGTCTAATGTATCTAAATAATAAAAGTAACTATAAATCAAGAGTAATTTAATTGCAAAATTAACTGCACAATCTGAAATTTGTAAATTGTAGTTGGGAACAAAACTGTTTATTCAAAAATTTATTTTAATCAATGTAAATGATTAAAGGTTGTGCAGAATACAATGATCGGTTATATTTTTGAAGTGTTTGCATACCAATAGCTGCAGAATGTATACACAAAAATATATAAGTTGATGGAGAGCATGGTATATGCCTCTGATAGGTGTATGATAATGTAAAAGGTGTGTTGAAATGGTTAAGACACGTAAACACTGTTCCAATTTAGAAGAAAAAGGATACCACTATTTGGATTTGGCTTTGAAAATCAAATAGACATGACGTGAACAGAAAGAAGAAACATGCAAAACATATGTAAGCCATATAAATAGGGAAAATAGAAATATCATGGAGAACCACAGAGGAAGAGAATGTAGTACATTGCACAAGCAAACTTTTTCTTGATAAATTTAATTTTTATGTACCCTTTCACTGACTAGGCTCAATGTTGATTCTGATCCTAGTTGCAACATAGTTTGCTTATTAGTTAGGTCTAGCTATAATGAATTGCTTTTAAAATAAAAGATACAACAAATAAATGCTTTTATAGCTGTTGATTTTCATTCTATAAGCATTGATATAAACTTAGTGAATTCTTATTCCTCCAAAATTTTTAGACTGATTTAAATGCATTTGCCAATTATTTTCCTATCATCCTTATATAAAAGAACTCTGATTATGGGATAATGTATTCTAAGCATTGTGATGGAGGCAGTCACCCAGTGCCTAGTGTTGTATGTATGGATTTGATAAAATAAAAATTCATTCTTCTTTCTGAAATATTTTATAAAATTCTCTGAAGTACAGCTAGAGTAGCCAGGCTTATGAAATCAAAATACATAGTTTTTTAAATATTTTATCAGGCAAATCTAAGTACAGAAACTTTAATCAATTTAACCTTTGTCATTAGTCACTGTAACCTAGCAAATTCCTTTATATTTCAAGGTTAAAATGCATTAATTCAAATGGGAAGATAAGTATATTACCGCTTGTTAAATGTTAGATGCCAGGTATTACTGTATGTGAAACTTTTAGACCATAATACTTCCATCCTGATCACAATCCTAAGTGATGAGTACTGGTATAAGAAAATCTACTCAAACATTTATGTGAATTATTCAAAGTTATACAGTAAGAAAGCAGTGTGCTCACATTTGCACTCAACTCTATTGGATTCCAAAGTCTTCATTGCTTCGTCAGAAATTAGCCATTGCCTTTCAAATGCCACTTGTTCTCTTTTTCTTTCACAAACTGACTTCGTGAAAGTAAATCAGTGCAAATATTTTCTCCCATTCCGTAGGTTGTCTGTTCACTCTGCAGACAGTTTCTTTTGCTGTGCAGAGTTCTTCAGTTTAATTAGGACCCATTTATCAATTTTTTGTTTTCTTGCAGTTGCCTTTGGCATTTTTCTCATGAAATCTTTGTCCATGCCTATGTCCTGAATGGTATTGCCTTAGTCGTCTTCCAGGGTTTTCTTAGTTTGGGGTTTTACATTTACATTTTTAATCCCTCTTAAGTTAATTTTTATATATGGTGTAAGGAAGGGGTCCAGTTTCAGTTTTCCACATATGGCCAGCCAGTTCTCCCAGCGCCATTTATTGAAAAGGGATTCCTTTCCCCATTGCTTGTTTTTGTCAGGTTTGTCGAAGATCAGGTGGTTGAAGGTGTGTTCTCTTATTTCTGGGTTCTGTATTCTGTTCCACTGGTCTATGTGTCTGACAAAAGTCTAATATCCAGCACCTATAAGGAATTTAAACCAATTTACAAAAAAAAACCAACCCATAATAAAGTAGGCAATTGACATGAACAGACACTTTGGAAAAGAAGACATACATGTGGCCAATAATGAATTTAAACAAATTTACAAAAAAAAAAAAAAAAACCAACTCCATTAAAATGAGGGCAAAGAACATAAACAGACATTTTTCAAAAAAAAGACATACATGCGGCAAACAATCATATGAAAAAAGCTCAACATAACTGATCATTAGAGAAATGCAAATCAAAATCACAATGAGATACTGTCTCACAACAGAATGGCTCTTATTAAAAAGTCAAAAAATAACAGATGCTGGTTAGGTTGTGGAGCAAAGGGAATTGTTTTACACTGTTGGTAGGAGTGCAAATTAGTTCAATCATTGTGGAAAAGAGAGTAGTGAATCCTCAAAGACTTAAAGACAGAACTACCATTCAACCCAACAATCCCATTTCTGGGTAGATACCCAAAGCAATATAAATTGTTCTATTATAAAGACTCATGCATGCATATGTTTATTGTAGCATTATTCACAATAACAAAGACATTAACAAACCCAAATACCCATTAATGATAGACTGGGTAAAGAAAATGTGGTACCATGGAATACTATGCAGCCATAAAAAATAATAAGATAATGTCCTTTACAGGAACATGGATGGAGCTGGAGGCTATTATCCTTAGCAAACTAACGCAGAAACAGAATACCAGATACTGCAGGTTCTCACTTATAAGTGGGAGCTAAATGATGAGAACACATGGACACACAGAGGGACACATAGAGGGACACACACTGGGGCCTATCGGAGGGCAGAGGGTGGGAGGAGGGAGAGAAGTGGGAAAAATTACTAAGGGATACTAGGTGTTATGCCTGGGTGATGAAATAATCTTTACAACCAACCCCATGACACAGGTTTACCAATGTAAAAAACCTGCACGTCCTGCATATGTAACCCTGAACTTAAAATAAAAGTAAAACAATTTACAGAACATGGGAGACATCTGTATTTTGAACTTTGCATAGAACTGACGTTTCTTTATAATTAAATTTAGTTTATAATTTACTTTGTAGGGGGTGGCAATATCACCGCAGTGATGTTGTGTTTTTCTGTGTAAATCAGCACATGATAAAGATTTGTCCTAGGACAGTTAATGTTAAATTTACTCAGCCATAGAGATTTCTGACAGATTTTTCTATTATAGAGCTAATTATTTTTCTCTTCTTTATTAAGTATCTTAGGGAGATTTGCCAGATAATGTGCATAAACCGTCACATTTAATCTGGAAGCTTCCCTTCCTTCTTGAATTTTTTTTGCATATATCTCTCTTTGGAAATGAAGGCTCTCATCTTTGTTTATAGGTCAGAAAAACTGGGAAAAACTCAGGCTCTTCCACTGATTTGATGTTTGGCACAATATTCTTCTTGAGCCCAAAACGTTGGTGTTACTGGTAAGCTTGCTAGAAATTTAGAAACTCAGACTTTTATTCCAGATATCCTGAAAAAAATTTCTGCGGGACAAATTACCCAGTTTACTGTTCACATTAAAATTTGAGAAATAGCTTCTAACTCACCAGGACTTTTCTATCTGAGAAATATACACAACTTATTGTGTATGATGTAAATATAGCGCTCAAAAAAAAAAAAAAAAAAAAAAAAAAAGTAAGTCAGTCGCTCTCTTGTTCTCTGGCATCTCGTTGGGTTCAGCCAGTGAGAGTTCCCGGCAGGTGATTTCAGCAGTTGATTGCAAGTCTTAACAGTTTACCATGGAGGGTCATGTGAAAGACAGGAAAACTTGCAGGGATATGAGTAGATAGTAGAGGGAAGGAAGGAATTTGGGTACTTTTATCTTTAGGTTAACTCTGGCTGAGGAATATGTATTATTATATCTAAACTATGCTCAGATATTCTACTGTTTAAGACATTGGTATATAATTATATGCTGATATTATTCATGATAGAGTGATTATGTGATTAACAAATGTACTTGCTCTACCAATGGACTTGCTTTCATGAGGTTTTTGGTCTACTGTGGAAGACATATAACAATGTTTTAAAACACAAGGAAGTATTATTGCAAATTATAATGAGAATGTTGACTAAAACTATTTTTTAATAAAATGAGAAATTAAAACAAGAAGATATGATCTAAGAGGAGGGGTCCAAAACAGTTGTTCCTGTTCTGTGAGAGAGAGTGTTCATGAGAAATGATCAAGAAACAATACAGAGGCCAGGCACATGGCTCACACCTGTAATCCCACCACTTTGGGAGGCCAAGGCAGGTGGATCACCTGAGGTCAGGAATTAGAGATCAGCCTGGCCAACATGGTGAAACCCCATCTCTGCTAAAAATATGAAAAAAAAAAAATAGCCAGGCATAGTGGAGGGCTCCCGTAATTCCAGCTACTCAGGAGGCGGAGGCAGGAGAATCGCTTGAACCTGGGAGGTGGAGGTTGCAATGAGCTGAGATCGCACCATTGCACACCAGCCTGGGCAACAATAGCAAAACTCTCTCTTGAAAATAATAATAATAATAATAATAATAATAAAAGAAACAATAGAGATGAAGAGAATAGTGTAGTAGGATCTAGGTTAAAGACAAATAGAGAAAGAGGTCATGTATATTTATTTTGTTGGGTGAAAGTGGGAAAAATAGGAGTTCAGTTTTATTTGACAAAGATTAGAGACACAGGCTTGGAGTTTTAACAAACAGGTGGTATGAAGATATAAATTATAAATAATAATTATACTGAGCAGTAGACCAAAAACAAGTATGTATATCCTCAGTTTTAGCACAAAATCTTTGACAAACATTTGTAAAACTTGCGGAAGTGTAATGTTTATTCTTCTAGCATTCCCAGAGTAAGATCTCAAGCAGGACCATATTGAGCCTGAAATATTTGATCATTTCACTCACCATGGGCAATAGAAGCAATATTGACAAGTCTCCACTCTGTCATTAGGGATGAGCTATAACATATGGAACAAATCAGATATTTTGGTCTCTTTGATCCTGCCATACTTTCCAAAGTGAAGCCCACAAGATGCTATGCAACCGTTTAGTGTGGGTTCAGAATACTTTGGCACCTTTCTACACAGTAGTAAATTAATGTTTGAGGAAATAAATAATCACATGAATGGCCCAATCTGCACGCTCAAACTATAATTAGTATTCCCACAGTTCTTTAAAGGCCTGACATTAATAACATAAACAAACAAGGGCAGATAACAGTGATTGCAACCAATAAAATATAATTTAATTTAAAAATTAACCAAAGAAAGTTAAGCTGTTTCAAGTGAGCGTGCAATTAAAATAAATATATAAAGATAAGTGAGCAAAAGCAACAAAATTAATGTCTCTTGCATAATGGTTTATTATCAAATATAGTAAACACAGACACATATGCTCAGATATACACACATGAATATGCACACATACACACACATACAATATTTTTACCTGAGACCAGGCACAATCCCGCATATGGCCCTAGCAAGAAGAGGAGAACTGAGTAAAATGGTGGGTGAAAATGTTTAGAATTAGACAGGACCTGGGATTAGGGAAAGGCCTGAAGGACAAGAGCCTGATGCAGTTTATTAGAGATTTAAGACCACAAGTAGCTCTTAGGGTAGCTGACTTTAGTAGGCATAAGTAAGGTCCAATTTAGGGAAAGGCTAGTCTGATGAACCATGACAACTTTAAGCTGGGTTTTGACATAGGCAGGTCATAGCAGAGATGATTAGCATAGGGTATCACGGTCCTAGCCATCAGATGGAAGTATAGGATTAGGGAATTAGTACTAACAGGAACCCAGAAATAGTAAGATGTCGCCTCATGTTTAGAATAAAATAAAAAACAGGGAGGTTATAAACCAGGACTGAGACTCAAAGTGTAAAACAGAATACCAGTCAGCTGAAGTGAGGTGTGAAGTCCAGCCCATATTTCTAGGAATAGGCATTAGTGCAGAATTAGAATATAGCACGAAGTTAAGGCAACATTATTATAAATATCAAGGGGTAAATGTGAGTTCCTTATCTTACTCCTGAATGGCCAGAGCATTTGTCATAAGGATGAAAGAGAACTAAGCCTATAAATGAGAGTCCAGTGGTTCAGCTGAGGATAAAGAAGTCTGTAGAGGTTGGGAATCAGATTGAGTTTAATGGGTAGATTGTTAGGATGGTCAGAGACTAAAATAAAAGGATATGATCACTTTATTCGTTCATCTTCATAAGTAGATAGATAGATGGATAGAGATATAATTATGTATATGAATATAAATGTACAGATATATTATTTTACATCTTAAGCAATTTGATTGAATGTAAAGAATTTAGCACAGCCTCTTAAATATTAACTACTATTTTATTGCAACTAATATTCAAAATGTCTCTAATACTAATTTCCATAAGTCATGTGGAAACCTACCCAAATGTCCCATAGAACTGATGTTTATGGTTTCTTTTGAATAAACATAGACATTTACTGTCCCATCTTGAAACTTGAGAAAGTTACATTTGTCTTATGTGAGTTTCTTTCTCAGGAAACCAGCCACCAAACCTCCCAGATAGCATCAAGGAATTGAAACTTACCAGATCAACACATCTGGACAATGAGATGCTAGATTCCTCACCTGCCATTATTAACTAGCCAACCGTCTGCTTCCTATTGATGAACTCTGCTTCATTACCCCTTCCTAATTCCCGTTTTCCCATACATGGTTACATTTCTTCCCTGTTACATAAATCCCTAAATTTAGTTGACCAGGGAGATGGATTGGAGACTGATCTCCCATCTCCCCGGTCGTAGCACCCAATTAAAGGCTTCTTCCTTGACAATACTCACTGTCTCGGTGATTGGTTTATTGTTCAGTGAACAGCAGGATCTAGAACAAACTCTTGGCATTTAAATAACAATGTTTTCCATAACATCATTCCGGATAGCTGGTTGTTAAATTTGGGCACACAAAACAATTAATGTTTCAGTGAAGGTCACTAAGTAGCAAGTGGCTCTTTGAACAAGGATGTGCATGAGCAGATTTTGCAGACAAAAAATTAAATGCATTGACACTAGCCTAAAGTTATATACTGAATAGATTCAAATTTATTTCTATAGAAAATCATCAAATTTTAGTAAAAATTCATCACCTACTTATTTGTATCTTCATTTTTGTGGCCACAAATGCATGTTCATTAAATCGCTCCAGATATTTAATTTAATTCTCCAGTTGGGTGGGTTGTGTGATTTAGTAGTGACCATTGAGTGGCCAAGGAATGGCTTGAAATTAAGTATGCTGATTACAAGCCCATACAGTATTCCAAAGTATATAGCATTGTGTTTTCCCATCTTCCATCTGAATAAAAGGACTACGTAGACAAAGAACAAGTCAGCCAAAGGATTAAAGAGGCTCAAACCCTAAATTGCCACTGGGAGAAAAGATGCCCAGGAAAGCTGTCTAATCCCAATAATCAGATCCGTGTTTGACTATTGCTCCTACAAAAAATAACCATTTGTCTTGTGAAGCCATTGAAATTTTTGGGTTGCCTAACCAAACCTTACTTCTAAAAGTTTAAATTTTATAATCATCTAAAGTGAAGAAGGTAAAGGATTTTAAATACTGTTAAAAACTTTAATGACTCTAGAGCACATAAAAGCAAGTGACTTTTATAGCACTTGAATAGCATATATTTATATGTATAAAAAAACTGAGCTTTGTGTAGAGAACACAAGTAAAACATCACATGAGGCACTGAATCCACAATCATTATTGCATTTGACTTCTCAGTGAATGTAACATTTATAAATTATTTCAGTGAGAATAGTTTTTTTCCTTTGTATTTGAAGTGGCTTTAGAATAAAAACCTTATTTAATACAAAAAGAAGTACCCAGTTGTAACAAATAAACACTAGCTATAAATTCTAATTGACAAAGTAAAATATGTTATAAAGTCACAAATTTAAGAAAAACATTACAATATGCAAAAAATAGTTAACTAATACAATTTCAATTGAAAACCTAAGCAACAGAAAAAATTTACAACACACGAAAGACAAAGAATCAATATCAACAGATACTTTCTATAATTAAGAGATACAGGCCAGGTGCAGTGGTTCACGCCTGTAATCCCAGCACTGTGGGAGGCCAAGGCAGGGGGATCATGAGGTCAGGAGATCAAGACCCTCCTGGCTAACACAGTGAAACCCCGTCTCTATTAAAAATACAAAAAATTAGCCAGGCGTGGTGGCAGGCGCCTGTAGTCCCAGCTACTCGGGAGGCTGAGGCAGGAGAATGGCGGGAACCCAGGAGGCGGAGCTTGCAGTGAGCCGAGACCACACCACTGCACTCCAGCTTGGGTAACAGGTGAGACTCTGTCTCAATAAATAAATAAAGAGATACAAATAATGAATAGAAAAGTCTTAAAATATTTTTATCCTACAAAACAAAAGGCAACAGATCCCAAATATATGAAAACATATGATTTCAAAAGTAGTCCAAGAATCAAGTGGAAAATGGCATAATTGTAACCCATTAACAGTGACAGGAGGCAGCCAAATGCCTAGGAATATAGGGGAGAGTACACAGTAACAGCCAAAGACGGTTTAAAGCCTGAAAGCCAAGCTACAAGTTTAATTCTCAGACCAGATTTAGAAACTGTCCTCCCGTTCGGTGTGCTTTTCTCTGATTGATTCCCACCCTTTACCTATTTTACATATACCTACCCTTTCCTAATTGGTTTTCTACACTTTTATGCCCACCTTTGAGTGGTGTCTTCACTTTAACCTTTTTTGCGTACTCACAAACCAATCAGCATGCACTCCTCAGCTTGTGCCTATAAAGACCCCAGACTCAGTCGGTAGATGGGGAGACAACCCAACTCCAGGGAAGAGACAGCTTAACTTTGGGGAAGATGACCTGCCCTTCCAGTCTCCTCTCCAGGTCCTCTCTCCGCTGAGAGCCATTTTAATTTTTCAATAAAATTCTCCACCTTCACCGTCCTTCAACCGTCCTTGTGACCTCAGTTCTTCTTGGATGCCAGACAAGAGCTCAGAACCCACATGGCACAGGTACTGAGAAATACTGTCACACCAGCCCTTAGCTTTTGCCAGCAGAGGGCAGTCACCCCATGCGACGAGGCAAGGGGTCAACTGAGCTGCTAACACACCACTATCCGCAAACAGTGGAACTAATAGAGAGCACTGTAACACCCGCTCTGGGGCTTCAGGGTCATGGGCATCCTCACCTGGGAGCCACCATGTTCCCCTCAGGGTGACACTCCTGGTCTGGCCACGGGCCCTGCACAGAGCGTGCTCCTGTGTCAGTGCCTGGAACAGCTGGCTGGATCCCACACTTACTTGCTCACGTGCTCCCTCTTGCAAAGTGTTGAGTGCAGCAGTCCGAGTAGAGGCCACTTGCCATAAGCAAGCATAATAAAAACCTCTTAATTAACCTTTTGTAAATATGAATACAAAGAAAGTGGTTGAAATGTTACAAAATTATGGAAGTGCTATAAAAGAGTGAAAGGAAATATGTAATTGTGTCCCAAAGCTTTTTCGTAGGAAATGTTTAGATTTAGGAAATGATTATCATCTATTTTTACTTAGATAAAAGAATATATTATAATTATAACAAGTAAAGACAAGAAATCAGTGGAAATAAATGGTAGTGACAGCACAGAAAAGTGAATAGGTTAAAATGTTGCAAGTTTTAAATGAATAAAATCTAATTCAAAGTAATTGACCTTATGAAGAGAACACTTTGTCTGACTGGAAATTTCAGTTACGTTATACTCAAAGGAAGACTTGATCAGGGTTTCTGTTTAGTTTCCCATTTTCTCTCTCAGTATTTCTCACCTTGTCAAGTAGAATTTGTTCTCAGCTTAAGTTTTCTCAAAGTAAAGTAGCTGAAGTAGTTGCACAGTTTACATTAAAAAAATATTTAACAGTGCCTAGAAGAGAAAAGAATTTTCCATTTCAGTACTTACCATGAGTCTGATTGAAGCAGCTGAGATTGTTTGTCCAGTCCTAAACCAGCTACTCTAAGATGGGTAAAATGTATGAATTGTCTTAGAGATCTCTTGGGTTCCATGCCTAGAACTAAGAGAAGAATCAATCAAATACACAAACCTTATGGCTACTACATAATGGGGGGTAGTGGAATAGATGCCAGGAAGTCAACCAAGCATGCTCAATAAAATCACGTTCAGAAGAAATACATAGTGCAAATAACATTGTGAAAAACACAAATTGAATAGAAGAAAGACTAGACACATCCTATCACAGAGCCTAAGAAAATAATTGAAACAAAGGAGACCATTTGCTATATAGAAAAATATATCACAAAGAAATAATCTGCAAACAATAAGCAATTTAAAAGATGGAAACAGAATGCACATCAAAAATGATAATCAATAGCATAATAGAAGAAAGAATTCCACACCATGAACAGAACTTGGATTGGAAATCTAAAATAAACACAAGAATTATCATGCTGAATGGGGAATAACTGAAATTCTTTCCTCTAGGATCTGGAACCGACAACTATGCCCACTTTCTTCACTATTATTCAACATAGTACTGAAAGTCTTAACTAGAGCAGTCAAACAAGAGAAAGAAATAAAGGGCATCCAAATTAGAAAAGAAGAAGTCAAATTATCCTTATTGCTGATGATACAATCTTATTTTTGGAAAAACCTAAAGACTCCACAAATAAACGACTACAACTGATAAACTTAGTAAAGTTGCAAGATAAAAAAATCAACATACAAAAATCAGTAGCATTTCTATATGACAACAGTGAACAATCTGAAAAAGAAATGTAAAAGTAATCTCATTTAAAATAGCTGAAACAAATTTAAATACCTAGTAATTAGCTTAACTAAACAAGTGAAAGATCTCTACAATGAAAGCAGTGAAATAGTGAGGAAAGAAATTGAAGAGGACACACAAAAAATGGAGAGAGTTTCATGTTCATGGGTTGGAAGAATCCATATTGTTAAAATATGCATACTACCTATAGCAATCTATACATTCAATGCAACCCCCCCCTCAAAACACCAATGATATTCTGCATAAATTGTTTTAAAAATTCTGAAATTTATATGGAATCATGAGAGACCCAGAATGGTCAAAGTTATCCTGAGTGAAAAGAACAAAACTGGAGGAATCACATTACCTGACTTCAAATTCTGCTACAGAGCTATCGTAACGAAAGCAGCATGGTACTGGCATAAAACAGACGCATAGACCGATTGGAACACGATAGGGAACTGAGAAACAAATCCACACACCTATAGTAAACTCATTTGTGACAAAGGAGCCAAGAACATATATTGAGAAAAAGACAGCCTCTTCAACAAATGGTGCAGAGAAAACTGAATATCCATATGCAGAAGAATGAAACTTGATTTTTATCTCTTGCCTTATTCAAACATCAAATATAAGCGCATTAAAGATTTAAATACAAGACCTCAAACTATGAAACTACTACCAAAAAATGGGGAAACTCTCCAACACACTGTCCTGGGCCAAAATTTCTTGAGCAATACCCTACAAGCACAGGCAATCAGAGCCAAAATGGACAAATGGGATCACTTCAAGTTAAAAAGTTTCTGCACTGCAAAGGAAACAGTCAACAAAGTGAAGTGAAAATTCACAGAACTGGAGAAAACATTTGCAGATTACCCACTTGGCAAGCAATTGATAACCAGAATATATAAGGAGCTCAAACTACTCTATAGAAATACAAAGCTAATAATTTGATTAAACAATGGGAAAAATGTTTGAATAGACATTTCTCAAAAGAAGACCTACAAATGGAAAACAGGCATATAAAAAATGTTCAACATCATTGATCATCAGAGAAATGCAGATCAAAACTACAATGGGATAGCAGCTCACCATAGTTAAAATGGCTCTTATATGTAAGTCAGGCAATAACAAATGCAGGTGAGGATATGAGGGAAAGGAAACCCTTATACCCTGCTGGTGGAAATATAACAACCACTATGGAGAAGAGTTTGGAGGTTCCTCAACAAACCTAAAAGTAGAGCTAACATATGGTCCAGCAGTCCCACTGCTGGGGATGTACCCACAAGAAAGAAAACGATTATATCGAAGAGATACCTGCACTGCCCTGTTTGTTGTGGTACTGTTCACGATAGCCAAGATTTGGAGGCAACCTAAGTGTCCATCAACAGATGAATGGATAAAGAAAATGTGGTACATAGACACAATGGAGTACCATTTATCCATAAAAAGGAATGAGATCCTGTCATTTGTTGCAACAAGGATGGAACTCGAGATCATTGTGTTAAGTGAAATAAGACAGACGCAGAAAGACAAACATCTCATGTCATCGGTTATTTGTGCGTGCTAAATATCAAAACAATTGAATTCATAGAGATAGATTATAGAAAAATGTTTACCAGGAGCTAGTTAGGGTAATGCAGAAGCTGGGGGAGATGGAATGGTTAATGGGTACAAACAGTAGTTAGAAAGAATGAGCAAGACCTGGTATTTCATAATACAATAGGGGACTATAGTCAATAATCATTTAAATGTACATTTAAAAATGACTAAAAGAGTATAACTGAATTGTTTGTAACACAAAGGATAAATGCCTGAGGGGATGAATATCCAATTTTCCATGATATGATTACTGTGCATTTCATGCCCGACCAAAATATCTCATGAACTCCATAAATATGTAGACCTTATATGTACTCAAAAAAATTTAAAAAATACTAATACATGGTAAATATGGCAAAATTGTCAAATTTTAATGAGAAAGAAAGAAATTATCAAATATCTCAAGAAGAATTATTTTTCCCAAATGAGTGGAAATTAGGCATTGCATTTTATATTTTCCATATGCCATCTTACTTAGTTTTAATCCTCCCTGCTATAAAATGGTAAGATAAATCCTAGTATCTCCACCTGGTACTTGAGGAAATTGAAACTACAAAACTTTTAAGCAACACAAGTGATAGAGTTAGCAAGTTCACATTTTAACCTAGGCCCACCCAAAAACAAAATCAGCATGTCTTCAATGTGCCATTTAAGAAAGCAAAATGAAAGGACAGCTGCCAGAAGGTTGGATACAAAGTAGAACTCTAGTGCAACACAATTGTTATTGACGTGAACTGACAATGACCATGGAAACTAAATACTCATTACACAGACAAGGAAATAGGAACCCTCTTTTCTCCCTCTTACCCCTGAGTGACTTTCCACTAAGGTGAGCCAAACTTGGGTTTTAACCAACCCACTCTCAGCAAATGAACAGCGCCCTAAAGTTAAAGAATCTCTCCTCTGTGTTCCCTGTAATAGATGCACCTAACCGACAGGTAAATATTCACAGCCTGCTCTACAACTAATAAAAGGATATATTCAGCCTATTAAAACAAGTTAAAACATGACAGTGGAAATATATTTTAGCAAAACTATTTCTAAACTATTTTAAAGTGCCAAACCACTAGCTTCCTTTAATTTGGGCTTTCCTATGTTAACGTACAACATTCTTGGTGGTGGAAAACCTTCAGAGAAAGAACGAGAGAGAGAGAGAGAGAAGAAAAAAAAACAGAAAGAATGTTCTAATGTCAACGAGCATGAAAAATATAGAATAAAACAAGCAAAAATATGAATATGCTTTGGTACAAAAGAGGATGACATATTTTATCCCTTCTGTCTCCCAGATCCACCAGACACAAGATATTGACTTGAGGAGAAAACTCTTAGCATAGGATGCAAAACAGAGTATGCTAGTTATGTTGTGCTACCTATTGCTAACAGTGACATTGAAAGAGGCCTTTTTCCTGAGTTACTAGATTGAAATAAACATTCATTGTACAGAGGCCATTAATTTTAAAAAATCAGAATCCAATATATGTGCTGGGGGTTGAATCGTATCCCCCTTAAAGTTTGTATGTTGAAGTCCTAACTCCCATTACTTCAGAATGTGACCTTATTTGAAAATAGTCATTGCAGATGCAATTAGTTAAGATAAAATCATGCTGTGGTAGGGTGAGTCTCTAGTCCAACATAACTGATGTCCTAAAAAAGGGAGACTTGGACACAGGCACATAAACACAGGGAGAACACCATGTGAAGGTGAAGGCAGATCTGGGTGATACAGCAAAAACCAAAATGTTAAAGTTTGGCAACTTTACTGGAAGTTCCAGCAACTTACTGGAAACTAAGTTTGGGAGAAGCATGGAAAAGATTCTCACAGCCCTCAGAAGGAACCAGCTCTTTGGACATTTTGATTTCAGACTTTTAGCCTACAGAAATGTGAGATAATACATTTCTATTGTTTTGGCCACATCGTTTGTCATATTTTGTTACAGCAGCCCTGGAATATTAACACAGTACGTAATACACTATCTTTTGGGGAGAGATGGTTATACAAGATGATTAATATATTTAAACTATGGACCATAATACAGGCATAACTAATTTATCTGTTCTCTGGGTGGGAAAAAGACAAAATGAAGAGAAAAATGAAGACACCAGCAGCCATGTGTGCTGGGAAGCATTCTCAGGGGCTAGGCATTTCAAACCACTTCTAAAATCAGGCTGTTTTGTGTTGGCACCATAACGTTAGTGAACAGCTCCATAATGCTTTTCAGGAGCCTACAGAAATATGTGAGATGATCAAAAACAAAACAAAGCAAGCCCCAATTGATTACACAGCATCACAAAATTGAAATGAATACAATTTTAATAAAATATCTATATTTATAGCATAAGAAATTGGTTAATTATGAAGCTAAAAGTGAAAATGGATTTATAGTATTCAAAAGTGAGATTGCATTTGATTCTACATGAATTCTCAAGATTATATGATAATTTTGGGGAAGTAAATGCCAAACAAATTAAATGCAACTCACTCATAGTTCAAATAGTAATTTCAGAAGTAAAAAATATAACATTCTGTCAAAATTTTAGAGCATATAATTTATGATTAGATTTAAATATGTATATATAAGATTATATGAAGGATCTTCCAAAGTGATATAGTTTGGATGTTTGTCCCCACCAAATATGTTGAAATGTGAACCCGAGTGTTGAAAGTGGGACCCAGTGAGAGGTGTTTGGGTCATTGGGACATGAAGGGCTTGCTGCCATCCTTTTGGCAATGAGTGAGTTCTCACTCTGTTAGGTCACACAAGAGCTGGCTGTTAAAGAGAGACTGGCATCTCCTTTTCTCTTGCTGTCTCTCAGTGACACATTGGTTCCCCCTTTACCTTCTGCCATGTGTAAAAGCTGTCTGAGATTTCACCAGAATAGGTATAGATGCTGGCACCATGCATGTATAGCCTGCAGAATCCTGAGCCAAAATAAATCTCTTTTATTTATAAGTATTCAGTCTCAGAAATTCCTTTAAAGCAACCCAAAATGGACTAACACAAAATGTGTAACACAAAAGGCTCTTAAAATGTAGCCACATAAGAGTATTCAGCAACAAAACTGTGTTACTGACGAAACTAATTTAAATCACTAACAATGTACTAATGTTTCATAAGGCAAATAAATTAAGTTGGCCTTCTCCATTCTCAGTTTCAATTAAAAAAATTTTCATTTTCTAGAGTTTCAGTGATTGAAAATATGTCATGAATTACTGCATTTTTCATCTGCAGTTGGTTGAATCCTTGGAGGCAGAAACTGCAGATAACAAGGGCCAATTATGGGACTTGAGCATCCACAAATTTGGGGATCTTCAGTGGTCCTGGAACAAATCCTTACATATATGGAGGGCTGACTACATTGGAAAACCAGAATGAATTTCCTTTAATTCATATAACATGGTTTGGCTCTGTGTCCCCACCTAATTCTCACCTTGAGTGTAATAATCCCCATGTGTCATGGGAGGGACCCAGTGAGACGTAATAGAAGCATGGGGGCAGGTTTTTCCCATGCTGCTCTCCTAATAGTGAATACGTCTCATGAGATTTAATGTTTTTGTAAAGGGGAGTTCCCCTGCATATGCCCTCTTGTCTGCCACGTAAGACATGCCTTTGCTCTTCCTTCACTTTCCACCATTTTTGTGAGGCCTCCCCAGCCATATGGAACTGTGATTCTTTTAAACCTCTTTCTTTTATACGTTACCCAGTCTTGGATATGTTTTCATTAGCAGCATGAGAACAGACTAATACATCATATAAGTGTTTTAATATTTTCAAGTAATAAATAAATAAATGACAAAACAGAGACAATTGTTATAAAGTTTAAAGGGAAAAAATTTCCATGGAATACATTTTTTTTAGTTTATTTAAAAAAGACAACTCCTCAATAATCTTTACAGATTTTGGATCAGAATAACAGGTAACTTAATAAGAAACTGAGATTTGTTCCTAGGGTTATTTTTTATAAAAAATTCGGTCTTTCTAAAGCTAGTAGAAAAGCCAAAAGACATTGTAAACTATTTCAGTTGAGTGAACTTCACATTCTTTGAATGTTTCTTGTCACTAATATTTTCATTAAATCAAATATTTTGATTTGGAGAATGTTGTTTTGTGTCTTTTTTTTCTGAAGTGTTTTCTTTGATTAAAACAATGCTGATATGAATGTTTTGATTTATTTGGTTTGTTGTTGATATTTGGATTGGCCCTCAACCTGCACTGCATCTTTCATTTGGAGAAGTTAGAAAAGTAAAACTGTTTCTGAGGCTTCTTTGAAGCTTGGACACTAGGAGTGAATTAATTACCTAATCAATCAGAGGATTTCACTCAAGATTGGAAGGCAGATATGATGCACAATCTCTTTGAAACTTTTTAACATTACTGCTGATTAGGAAGGTCCAGGAGGTAATAGGGTCCTTGAGAATCATGGGTGTCAAGAAAAACACGCCATTGACCGGATTCCCCTACTTTTAAAACAAGGATTTAGAATTCCATTTTTTCAAGTTCCCGGTATTAAGTCCAGCATGACTTCAATGGTGACCACAAAGAAATAGTGCTCAGTTTTAGAACTTGCACCAATACCTTCAGTCACTTTAGTACCTAAGTTATACCTAGTTGTAGTGAAATCTCATAATATTATGTTGCCTCAGCATCTGTTTTAAATGCAAGTTTATTTAGCTTTCTTGTAACAGAGACAGGACTCAGTCAACCTTGACAAAGTTTTCAGTTCTACACTACACTCAAATCGCTTGAGCAGGTTGCCAGAGATAGGAACTTAGAGACATCTCTCCTGCTGGTGGACTGGGCTTCCCAATTTCCTACCACTTCCTTTTAATGGACCATTCAGACCATGCATTCAAACTTAAGGCGACTTACACCCCATCCCCAATCTAGACTGCTAGTTGCCCCACACTCTCTCTCCTTTTGCCTGTGCTCCCTGACCTTTGTGTATGTGGTTTTTAGGCATGAAGTGTACCCTGTAAAGTCCACAGGTACTGAAAACTCTTAATCTTACATGGAACCTCAGATACTCAGGTTCAATACTTTAATTTGACCCAGAATTAAAACTATATGATCCTCTCTTAACATTTACAACTCAGTACAATATCTGAGGTTCAAAAATGATGACTCAGATATTTCAGTGAGATGTACTAAACCAGAAAATTTATCTGCTGATAGCTGACTGTAAAGATCACCTTATTCAAGACACTTATTTAGGAATGGAAGCATAGATAGTACAAGATTCTTGGTTCAAGGTTAAAAATATATTTATTCTTCAAAACCAAACTAGAATCTGATTTCATTATATTTGTTCTACAATTCATATTGTCTCTTATGGTCAGTGGTCTCTGTTCAATTATTCAGGAATATCTGTTCATGGATGGACCTTGGCAATTAGGTGCATATAATACTATTTGACAGCACAATCCCGTTTCTGGAATCAGGAGTGTAATTCAGTAAATATGAACCTATGAAAACAGAACTACCACATAGACAACTTGGAACAAGGGCAAATTATGTCCGCCCTGTACTACACAAGCCCTTCTATGACCCAGTTTGGGCTCTCTTTATTACAAAGCCATCTTATTGTTCCCCAGGGCATATTTTTGAGTATCTCTCACCTGAAACTCAGTACCTGAACTCCCCAGGGGGAAGAGAAAATTGCACACCTCCCTTGTCAAGTCTGAGTTCCTCCCTAGTGCTCATTTCCTCCCCAGGACAGTATGCTTTCCTAGACGACTGGACTTGAGAATTCCAACACACTTTGTGGAAAACCATGTTCTCTGCATACAGAGGCTGGATCTGCCTTAGGCTTCATGAACATAATGTATGTGAACATATGAATTCTATGTCACTACATTTGTCCATGTGTGAGTTATTCCGTATAAAAATAACAGCAGGCATGAGTCTTAAATTGTAGATTGTGGAATAGAATTCAGAAATCCCAGTTGGTTCTTCTTTATGGTCTCTCAAACAGCATGAATCCACACATAACACAGCATCTTTGCTCTTAATATCCTTTGATCAAATGCTTGTTTGACCAGCACAAACAAAATGTATTTGCCAAGAAGCAATAAATATAATCAGAAAAAGTGCAGTCTAAATCCATATTTACAAAAGAAACATTTCTAAGTGGGATCTTGATATACAGACATAATGAATGAAGAGTCTCTTATATCATTTGGTAGCATAGTTTAGTTCATCGGAGTCAGGGTGTCTGGAGAGTCAACATCCCAGATTGGGAACATCGCTTGAACATTTCATAATTGAAAGCCCATTAAAGTGATTATCTGAACACTATAAACTTGCCTGCTCTGGAGGTAAATTCAAGCCTCAACCTCAAAAATCTCAAGCCAAGTTTATAAGCTTGGAGTGGTAAGGCACTCTGGTTTTTTAATCATCAAGATGTTAAAAACCCTTGGTGTCCAGAATCAGCTGTTGCATATTCAAACCTTGAACTTTTGAAGAAGGAGAGACATTGCAAAAGGACAATCAGGCCAAAAGGAAAAGAAGCAGTCACAAGACTGAGAAAGCAAAAAGAAAAGTCTTGAAAAATTGGTAATGGTGAAGTCCTCCCGGTTTTGTGAATGATAGTTCTGCTTTCATATAGACCTTAGAGTCTGCATTATTAGCAAATTCCAGTCATTCTTATCTTCTTACTTAGTGACTATGTTCTATGTGACTCTGCCAAGGTTGCCATAGCAAAGTACCAAAGATTGAGGGACATAAACAACAGAAGTTTATTTTCTCAAGTTCTGGTGGCTGCAGGTCTGAGCTCAAGGTGTTAGCAGGATTATTCCCTTCTGAAGTCTCTCCCCTTGGCTTGTAAATGGCCTCCTCTCTGTGTTTTCACAGTCTTTCCTCTCTAATATGTGTCTCTGTCCTAATTTTCTCCCCTCATAAAAACATCAGTCATACGGAGCAGGGCCCACCTTAATGACCTCATTGTTAATATAACTTTACCTCTTTGAAGACCCTATCTCCAAAGACAGTCACTTTCTGAAATACTGAGGGTTAGGACTATAAAACATAAATTTGGGGAAATACAATAAACTCCCTAACATGTTACTTATTCTAGCTGTACCTTTCTCTTTGTAATATCTCTCGGAATTTTCACCCCCTCTTAGGGCAAATATATTGAAATTAAAAATAATCCTTACATTGAAATTAGTATTCTGGTGTATCTTCTCCTGGTTTTGGCAATATAAAAAAATTAAAACTCTTTATAATATTATATAAGCTCTACTGTGTCCCATAATTTTCCCATCAAAAATGAATTATGAGATTATTAAATGTATGAAATATTACTCAGGAAAATAGAGTATAATGAATATGTACAATCCACTGCATGAAATAAATGAATAACATTTTAATTATCCCTTATTTTGACCATTCAGGAGATGCACAGTATTTTCTGCCATTACAAATAATAACATAATGAAGACACCTAGAAAGAAGTATTTGTGGGTACATTTCATCAGCCCATAGAATAAACTCACAGAACTTAAAGTATAATAAATTCCAGAACTTAAAATAGAATAAATAAGTTATTTATTATATTTTGATATAAAAGGATCCTTCTAAAATTAGAGCTTTCAAAGTAAAAGGCAAATTACTGTTTCTAAGTCTATGAATATTTCAGAAGTATTTAAGTCTGCCAAATTACTGTTCAGAAGGAAGTTATTCATTACAGATCACACTACAGTAAATCATCAGTAACAAAAAATGAATTGCCTAATATTTTTCATAATTATATGCAAATTTAGTGCTTATTGTCATTCAAACTGACTTCAAGTTGATCAAATAATTTATTGCATTTACTTTTTATCTCCTTAAACTTTTAATCAATTTTTCCATTGACATATTTGTGCATATCTAATTGTTCTGAGAAAATTTACCAGAAAGATCAACTTAAAATGGATTATGGTGGCTTGTCCACATTACCATTTTAGTAAAGAAAATTTGCCTATTTGAATTACCCATATTTTATCTTCCAGTAAAGCACATCATTGAATGTTTGGAACAAGTTCTACAATGAAAATTTTAACTTTGATTTTGTAATTTATTTATTATACTTTAAGTTCTGGAATACATGTGCAGAACATGCAGGTTTATTTTATAGGTATACACGTGCCATGGTGGTTTGCTGCACCCATCAACCCATCATCTATATTAGGTATTTCTCTAATGCTATCCATCCCCTAGCCACCTATCCCTCGACAGGCCCTGGTGTGTGATGCTCCCCTCCCTGTGTCCATGTGTTCTCATTGTTCAGCTCTCACTTATGAGTGAGAACATGTGCTGTTTGGTTTTCTGTTCTTGTGATAGTTTGCTGAGAATGATGGTTTCCAACTTCATCCATGTCCCTGCAAGGAACACGAACTCATCCTTTTTTATGGCTGCATAGTATTCCATGGTGTATATGTGCCACGTTTTCTTTATCTAGTCTGTAATTTGTCAAATTTCCTAAATGTACAAAGTATTTTTTTTTGTATTTGTGTACATAAAAAGAACACAAAGTTTGAGACAGTTCAGTCAAGTCATTGTCTCCCTGATTTGCTTTATGTATTTTAGCAGAAAAAGAAATATAATTTGGTCATTTAATTTCTTGTTTTATATCAGGATACTATTTAGAAATATAAAGAAATGAAGTTACTTTTCTTGGCATTCTGTTAATTGATTGTAGGACCATGATACAATTGGCACAGAAAAAGTCTTTTATGAGATAATCATGGTGGCATATCATCAGGGCAAGGGAAACAGTATATTCAGATAGCTAAAAGAACTACGAACACACTATATACTGAAGGAAAAAAAATGTTGTGTTTCATGAATAGGTGGCGGTAATACGTGTGTGAAAGTGTTGGTGAACTCAAGGCAGTTATGGAGACAGATGATGGTTTTTAATGTTGGATGAGCTGTCACTTAGAATGAAGAAGCTTATGCTAAAGGGCTGCATAGCT
Source organism: Mandrillus leucophaeus (assembly GCF_000951045.1). NCBI lineage: Eukaryota > Metazoa > Chordata > Mammalia > Primates > Cercopithecidae > Mandrillus > Mandrillus leucophaeus. The sequence goes on from NW_012108630.1 coordinate 1,322,965, forward strand.
GCCGACAATAGTACTGCTAGCAATCAGTTAAAATGAAAAGGAAGGTAGAAATTTGTTCTTTATAAAAGGATTCTTCTAAAATTAGAGCTTTCAAAAGAACAGTGTGAAGAATTCTTCATGATTTAATGTAACACCTTTCATTTGAAGAATTCAAATTGTAGCTATAGCATAGTCTTTCAGAAATGTAGTACATCTTATTGTATGTAGTAACAGTCCATAGAATTAACTAAAATCAGCACATGTGGCTATTAATATCTCCTGAAGTTCATTGATTCTCAGTTCATAGTCATAATTTGATTGTGTTTTATCCTGGTTTTATGGAAAATAACACAAATATGTTATTTATTATAGCATATTAAAAAATAGAAATTGTGCCAAAGGAAAATTTATAATATTATTACATGCATACCACTTTTTGTAATTACTAAAATCTTAAGGACATGTTCTGACAACTTTTTATTAAATCTAAGGATATTGACTTAATTGGAGATAAGGCAATTATATTAACTTCAAAGGAAGCATATAAAACTAGCTTTTGTAAAATAAACATTTGAAGCATGTTTTTAATCATGATATATTATTCTAAATCACACACATAGAGCTGAGATCATGCCACTGCACTTCTTCGTGGGTGATGCAGCCAGACTCTGTCTCAAAAAATAAATAAATTATGTACATAAGTAATAAGATAAAAAAGGATAATATTGAATCTGACTCCAAAATAACTATTGCAAAAATAATGTGCTGTAAATATTAAATTATTTCATTTGTCCTCTCCTAGTCCATGTTCCCTTGAGCATTTCACTTGCAAAACTGAGCCATGAGTCTAAATATTTCATTGTAAGAGGTAGAAAATAATGGACCCCTTTGGCAAACATACTACTGAAATAAAAACACTCAATCTAAAAATACACACATGTGGTAGATAGAAGACTTTCTAAATTTCTTTGAAATCTCACGAATCAAGCTTGGAAGTTACATGTCATGTCTGTATAGCTATATTCCTTAGTATGGATAAGGTGACACTTCTACAATGACATTAAAAATAGTTTTGCAGGCAGGGCACAGTGGCTCGTACCTGTAATCCCAGCACTTTGGGAGGCTGAGAATGGTGGATCACTTGAGGTCAGGAGTTCAAGACTAGTCTGCCCAACATGGTGAAACCCCGTCTCTACTAAAAATACAAAAATTAACCATGCATGGTGGCAGGTGCCTGTAATCCCAGCTACTCGGGAAGCTAAGGCATGAGAATTTCTTGAACTCAGAAGGCAGAAGTTGCAGTAAGACAAGATGACACCACCACATTCTAGCCTGG
>NW_012108630.1:1325654-1336650 GCF_000951045.1 Mandrillus leucophaeus
TTTATAATATATTTCCTTCTATTTACTCTGTATATAAATTGCCTATCTTTTTCTAGTTGCTTAAGATGGAAAATTATATCACTGATGTTAACCTTTCTTATTTTCTTAAAATATTTACAGCTATATATTTCCCTTTAAGCACAATGTTACCTGCGTTTCACAAATGTTGATGAGTGTTGTTATCATTATAATGAGATTCTAAATGGTTTTCTTGTGATTTCTTTTTTTATTCTATTAATTATTTTTTTCAAACATTTGAACTATTCTGTCTAGTTTAATGTTATAGTATCAAATTTAATTTAATGGTTGTGAATAAATATTCTTATCTGACTTCGATTTTTGACATTTCTTGAGATTTATTTTGGGCCGGCATATATTCTGTCTTGGTGAACGTTTAATATGCAACTGAAAATAATGCATTTTCTGAAGTTTCGTAACTGTGACATATTGTTCAGTGTTCTACAAATGTCAATTAGGAAAAGGTCATTTATAGTGTCTTTTAGATCCTATGTATCTTTACTGGTCTTGTGTCTAGCTAATCTATCAGTCAGTGATAATTCAATATTAAAACCTATAATTGTCCATTTTTTCCTTTACTTTTTCTGCTTTTGTTTTATATACTGTCATGCATCAGTGAACCACAAAAATACAGTATGAGCAATGCGTTTTTAGGTGATTTTGTCATTCTGTGAACATCATAGAGTGCACTTACACAAGTCTGTAGCCTACTACACACTAAGCCTAGATAGTATGCCTTTTGTTCCTTGGCTACAAATCTCAGCGGGCTTCTGTGCTGAATACCGTAGGCAATTGTAACACAATGTTAAAAATTTGTGCATCTAAACATAAGTAAACAGAGAAAAGGTATGGTAAAAATAACGTATAAAAGATAACAAACTGGTACACTTGTATAAGGCACTTACCTTGAATGGAGCTTGCACGACTGGAAGTTGCTCTGAGTGAGTCAATGAAGCACTAGTGAGTGAATATGAAGGCCGAACACATCACTGCAGTCTACTGTAGACCAGATAAACATTGTACACTTCAGCTACATGAAACTTACCAAAAATATTTTTCTTTCTTCAATCATGAATTCAACTTAGTTACTACAACACTTTTACTTCATAAAGTAGGTATATTTACTTCAGCACCACTACAGGCACATGAGTAATGCATTGCACTGCATTACAATGGCTATACATTTTTTAGCTCCATTATAATGCTGTGGAACCACCATTATATATGCAAAACAAACAACATTATGCAGCACATGGCTGTATTTTGAAGCTCTGTTAATTAAGTATGCAAACATTTATGATTGTTATGTCTTAATGAAATGTTGCACTTTATTTCAGGTAATGTTTATTGTCTTGGAGCGCACTTTGATATTACAGTATTCACACAATTCACATTTTCACATTTTAGAGAGTACATCTTTTTCCATCTTTTATGTTTTAGTCTATTTGTGCCCTATATTAAATATACATATCTTTAAAGAGGATATTTACTGCAAATATCCTGAACCTAAAACAAAGTTAAAAAAAAAAAAAAGAGTTGTTTGGGTCTTGCTTGTTTTAGGCTACCTGTTTCTTTATGTTAAATACATATACCTTTTAAAGAGGATGTTTGGATCTTGATTATTTTATTAAATCTGACAATATAACCACAGCGAATGTAATAATTGGTATAGTTGGGGTTACATTTGTCAATTTTCTAATATCCATTAGCTAATTTTCTGTAATTTTGTTTTAATTTCTTCTGATTTTGCTTTGCTGTTCTTCTTTTTCTGCCTTCTTCTGGGTTATGTTAATTTCTCAGTGTTACATTTTACTTCTACCATTGAATTTTTGGCTATGGCATTTTGTGAATAATAGTGCTTACTGTAAGGATTACAATAGGCATCTTTCACTTACTGCAAGCTACTTAGGGTTAATATGGCACCATTTAATTTGAAGTGTGAGAAGCTTGAAATGATATTGTATGTAAGATGTATATATAAGATCCTGTATCTATTCTGTGTATTGCTGTTACAGTGGGTAGTTAGGTATGAGCAGGGTAGGAGAGCCTCTTCCCCTGTGCCAAACAGGAATGTCAGGGGACCATCAAGTGAAGGTCAGGGAGGTGTTACACTGTTTCTCTAAAATGATAATTGATTATAGCCAGTGCCAGGGAAAGGCAGTCTCCCAATAAATAGAAACACCTGAGACTGGTGATCAGAAACTTCCCGATAAGATCGCAGAAGCTGGGTGACAGGGCTCAGACATGCACACTAAGAGCCAAAATGGTGGAGTTTAACTGATATATGTCTTTCTAGGGATATTTGACTGTTAAGGGAAGGACACCTCAAGTGAGCATGCATGCAACTCCGATAAACATGCTGTGCCTGCTCACCTCCCAAATGCCGGCAGGCCCCTGCACATGTGGACACCCCACCGCTAGGGAAGAATCAAGGGAGAAGGGACTCAAGAACCAGGAAGCAGGTCAATATATCAAACTCAAGTCAAAAGGACAAACCACATACTTGATCCCTCCAGTCGCCCATTAGGCCCTCTTCCAAGGGTACTTTACTTTCTTTCATTCCTGTTCTAAAGCTTTCTAACAAACTTTCACTCCTGCTCGAAAACTTGTCCGTATCTCTCCTTCTGTCTTATACCTCCTTGGTTGAATTCTTTCTTCTGAGGAGGCAAGAATTGGGGTTGCTGTCGACCCATATGGATTTACTGCTGGTGACATACTTTGGTGCCATGACATAGATATGTTTTGCTGGGAAGGTGTTTTGGTACCATGTGACTCAGATACCTTCCACTGCTAACATACTTTGGTGCTGTGTGTCTCAAATACATTTGGCCGTTAACATACTTTGTTTCTGTGACTTTGACACAGTCTTCAATGGTAAGAGATCTTTATTCCTCAGTTGCTTCGGCGGGAGGCATTCAACACCCATACACATTTTTCTTCTCCCGTTCTTTCTCCTGCTTACTAACAAACCCTCAGAACAATTCCTCTTGGCCATAAGCGACTCTGCTCACACTCACCCACCAGGCTGATCTCTCAGCTCACCCTGACTGGCAACTTGCAGAGGTGGGAATAACCTTGGGGTCTACACTGAGTAGATCTGAGACAGGCCCTCCTGGACAGGAGGCTTATGAGAGTGGTAGGGCTAAAGCCTAAAACCATGCAGTGTCTTGGGTTTCCTCTGCTTTTTCAACTAAAATCAGCTCTTTCCAAAAACCCAAACAGCATATTCTCCTGTTTTCTCTGCCTGTATTCTGAAATGACCTTGCACACCCACAGAACTATCTGCTTTGGAGGCAAGTCTGCCTCTTTGCTTTAACTTCACATGCCACGTGAATTCTTAAACACACACTCCCTGTTATTTGTGCACCCATGGCTCTCGCTGCATTTGTTTGGCAGCAAAAACACAGGCTGCCTTGCAGAAATCCCCTGAGATTTATACTCGTGTTTACCCTACCAGCTCAGATGACCACAAACCCTTCCCTTGTCTGCTGACACATTTCCAGGACAGCCACTACTTGGAACTCCAGCTCTCCCAGCTCCTTATGACTTACCATATACTTTCTGTTCCTATTATACCTCAGAGTCGAGTTTTCAGTGACTTTTGAAGCAGTTTGTCTAACTGCATAGGGCCTCACTCTGATCCTTTAAGGATCCCACCTACTTACTTTTTTTGAGTTAGCACCCATTTGGAAGGAGGGAGAATTCTTCTTTTGCCAATTGTGAGTTCTTCCACCAAGCTCTAAGTCTTCCAGAGGTTCTTCATTTATATCAAGAGGGAAAACAAACATTGCCCTCTTGAATTCAAGGGCTGCTATATATTCAAGGATATTAAGGCTTTCCATGATTATTCCTCTTGCTTCCTACCACTTCCTTCTGTATCCTCCATTTCTCTAATTACTTCTGCATTCTTCACAACATGCATCAAGACCCTCAAGGTCATATTTGAAGGGAGAGTGGAGGAAAGTCCAGTCCCCTTTGGGCAGTTAGGTGAAAAACAGGCTTCTCCTCTACTGAAAGAACATGGAAAATGGAAATCTGAGAAAAGAGAGTATCTTTTTTTTTTTCTAGAATATTCCAAGCAAGTGTCACTACAAGGTCATGGAAATAAGGATGTAGGCTGGCCCAAGGCCACAGGTACAAGAGACCCACAGGACAGAGATGAACTGTGGTCCCAGGCTAACAGAGTACCATTAGAACAAAGATAAATGAAAGGTTAGGGGTACATATTCTTAAGTGGTTAATTGTGATGACATGGGACCAAATGTACACAGTTTTACCAGTTCATCCCTAAGGATATTGGGGGACGCCCCATTCAAGATAATAGGAAAGTAGAGGGAAGACATTGTTTTTCCTTTTCTTTTTCTCTCTTTTCTGTTCTCTCTTCACAGATGGGTAATTATGTCTTCATACTATAGGACATGCCCCATGGATGCATCCCCCAAAGGTGGGAAAAGTTTGATTTCCCCAAACCTTAAAATAAAAAACTAGGTTTCCTTTGTAATATTGTTTGGCCTAAGTGTTAACTGGGAGGAAATTACAAAAGTCAGTCGTGGAACCCAGTGACCCTATGCAGGAGGTCCTCAGATTAGCCTTCTCAGTCTTGTATAACCAAGAGTAGAGTAAGGAGAACAGGGTTAAGAAAAAGGAAAAATGCAGGAACAAAAGGCAGGATCAAGTATTGGCTACTTTACAAGCTCTCAAGCTCCCTCCAGGTTGTCCTAAGGACACTCCTCCAGGTAATTGCCATTGGTGCTGGAAGCCAGGCCACTGGAAGGTAAACTACTCCAATGAGATAAATAGGAAAAAGATCCACATGGCTTGTCCTCTCTGCCACAAGCTCAACCACTGAAATGGAACTTCCCTGAGGGCTTAAGGGCACCAGGACAGAATCCCAACCCCTGGTGACATTGACCTGAAAAGGCCCTCTGCTTTAGCAATCTCCCAGTTCAGACACTGTCATCAACAGAACAAGGACAACTATGGAGGCAGAAAGTAAAATTATAATTTTCCCTTTTGGCTTCAAGGGATGACTACTCTGTGCTAATCTTTGAGCAACTCTCCTCCAAATTCTGTCAGGTAATGAGGCAAATTGCACCTCCTCCCTCCAAAAGAAAAAATTCACACCTCTTCGGTGCAAAAATGTATTTACCAAGATAGGTACCTGCTTAATATTTACTCAACTTCTGAATTCATCTTTCCCCATAGTAGCTCTATTTCTCTTGTGAAAGCTACCTAAAGCTTCAGCCAATAACTTCAGTCTGGACTGTCCTACCTCAGGGGTTTAGAAATAGCCCATACTTACTCAGACAAGTCTTAGTAAAAATTTAACTGAGCAATCTGTTGAGGGTGGATGACTTCTATAGTATGTAAGTAACCTCCTCATTTGCTCCTCCTTTACAGAACTCACCCAGTAACAAGCAGTACAAAGCTTAACTTTCTAACAGAAAGAAAATGACTTGTCTCATTCAAACTTTATAAAAATAAAGAGGTATTTCTGGTAAGGAAGGTTATAAAGAAAATAGATTTTATATAAGAAAGAATCTTGTGTGGTAAAATCTTGTCCTAAAGTAAAGTGACGGGTTGTTTAAATAGAGGAATGTCTAGGACAAGTCAGAAAGTCCAAGCGTGTTGTACATGGTCTGTGCAATTCATGAAAAGATTTATAAGAGGGAATTTATGAAATAATATACAATTCTAAAGGATATTAGGCCTACTTAATGCTTCCTAAACTGCTCCTATGACTCTATACTGTACAATATCTCTACTTTAAAGCTAGGCAAGTCCAGGAGACATATACAGTGTTAGTTAGCCGTGACCCCTAGCTATGCTGGAAAGAGTCAGGCCTTATCTTCATTTCTGTCTGATATCCTATGCTCCAAACCTCATACATAGTTAGAATCACTTACCAAGTTTTTTAATAAAAGTAAAAGTTGCTAAGAATTAAGACTACTTAATTATTTAGTACTTGAGACTTGAGACTACTAGAAAAATAGTTTTACTGTTTTTCATGTACTTGATACTACTGAAAAAAGAGTTTTACATGCAAGACAGGTAAGGAAAGTAGAATATGCTTTTGGTAAAAGATTATAAGAAAGCATGGGAATGTAGTTTGTTGCCTATTTTAGGGGTTAAGTTGTTTAAAGTTAGATTAGATAAAGCTAGAAGTTTAAGTTGTGGAATGTTTGTGAAAAATTAATCATGTAAAAGAAATTGTGTGAGTGAACATATTAGCTAAAATTAAAAGGATATTATTCAGTTTGTCTGTAAATTAAATATTGGAATAAAAACACAACACAGTTTTCTTAGAGTATTGTTCTGCTCTTTAACAGAAAATTGTAAAGGGTTATAAAATGTTCATGAGAATCTTACCTTACAGTCAGGCTGATTAAAATGGAACAGATTTGCCTATTAAGGTTTTATTGAGTTGGGTTTGACATCAATAGCACACTAATGCAAAGGTAACATTTGGATTTCTTTGGACTATGTTTTTATAAATGTGTTATTGGTATGTGTGTTCTAAAATTATGCAAAACTCCTATAACTCTGACATAAGTTAATATATGTTATCAGGAATAATTATAATTACTATGTTAAATTATTGTGTACCACCAAGGTAACAAATTTCCTTGTCAATTATGACTTTGACTGTATCTGCCCTAAGATGTTTTGTCGTCCATGAACATTAGTTGTCTTGTTTTGATTATTTTTAGAAGGTGCTTTTATAAACAGCTATAGTACTCTAACAGGTATTCTAAAACACAGGTTTTCATAACTTCAAGATTGTGTCATTAGAATAGAGATATGGAGAGCTAAAATGTTCATAAGTATCAAGCAGAACATAGACTAAACGAATAGAAGACTAAAATAATTCTTTCATGAATTTTTGCTTAAAATGTTGTTAATCCTTCATTTGTTTTTAAAAGACAAGAAAACTTATCTTTTGAGCTATTTACAGCTTTTAAAAATTGAGTAAATAAATTATACTACTATCAACATAATTTGGAGCATAGTTTTTTTTCTCCCTCCCTGATTTCTCCTGAATTTGAAAACTATTTGTGAATATTCTTAACTCATGGCAATACAGTTATTTGCATAAATGCAATATGAATCTGTTTTCTTTTGCAACAGGACACAATTAGAGACACTGCTTGTTTTATCAAGGCTTTGACTGAAATAATGTGCTTTTTTTAAGGAATCAAATTTGACTTATAGAGACAATAAAACCCCTTGGGAAAACTGGCCTCGTACCTTGTCTACACAGTCCCTGTACAGGGTTCCTGACATCTGGTAAGTAAAAAATTTCACTTTCTGGAAAATGATTAATCTTGGTGTGTTTCATGTAAATAATCTGGCGAAGGGTAATAAGACTAGAACTTATTTTGCAAACAAATCAGTCCTATCATGATTTATTTTTCATAAAAATAAGATCTAGAGAGAGAAAAATTATGTTTTAAGAACTGTGGTACACTGTTCTTAAGTTCTAGTCTCATCAGTTGTTTTTGAGTTTTTGTCTGCAATTTACACTAACCCTACTTATTCCAGTGAACCAACTAGTGATCTCCGACTGCAGCTCAGAAGAAACAAAAGGGATGGGTAATGAAAAAGTCTGGATCAGTATTGCAATTCTTGGCACATACTGGAATTGGCTAGCACCCCCACACACCCAATTCTTAGCAGTTATGACTATAGCCACCAGCTACCTGGGTGTGTCACCTGTCATCACCCCCTTATTTCACTTTAACATTCTGCTAAATCTAATAACCTGATTTGTCTTCTCTTGCCTTCAGGCCATCAAGCTCTAGATGATCATTAGTGAGGGATACTGTCCTCTCAATATTTAAGAGTCACCCTCCTGCAGGAGACCCCTAGACTGCCCATCAGTGAGACATGACAGAGGTGAAATCCTGCCCATGTCTCCCTTGGACCTGGCTGGATACTGCTTTCACCATCCCACAGAGCAAACCCTTCCCTGACAACTAGCAAGAGGCCAAGACCCACAGAACCACCCTTGCCCCTCTGTGAGAAGGAAGCAGTTACAGAAAACTGACCTTCATCCATTTTTCTCCAAAGAATTGTGGTCTTGGACTGTTGAGGGGGAAATTGTTACAGTAGTTAGCTAGTCACACACAAGCAGGGTAGGAGAGCACTCCCTCTCTAGGAATGTTAGACATCCATCAGGTGATGCTCAGGTGGTTAGTAAATCGTCTCTCTAAATAACAATGGTCACATCCAGTGCCAGGTAAAGGCAGTCTCCCAAGAAACAGAAACACCTGAAACTGGTGATAAGCAGCTTCCCAGTAAGATCTCAGGAGTTGAGTGAGTGGGCTTGAGCATGTGCACTAAGAGGTAAAATGGTAGAGTTTAACTGGTATATTACCACCAATGGACATTCGGCTGGTAAGGGGAGAACACCTCAATTGAGCAAATGTACAGATCCAGTAAACACGCTGTGCATGCTCCCCTCCCAAGTGCTGGCAGTTCACTGCATGTGACAGGCCACCCCAAGGGAAGAATCAGGAGAGAAGGGATGCAAGATCCTGGAAGTATGCTAAGTCCAAAGGTCAAACTGTGCACCTTATCTCTCACGTCACCCACTTGTCCCTCTTCCAAGTGTACTTTACTTCCTTACATTCCTGTTCTAAAGACTTGTAGTAAACTTTCACTCTTGCTCTAAAAATTGCTCTGGTATCTCCTGCCTCTTCGGTCAATTTGTTTTTCCTGAAGAGGAAAAAAATAAGGTTGCTGCAGACCCATATGAAGTCAGTAACATTATTGGTGCCATACATTTTAAATCCACTTATAAATTTTATAATTCAACCTTATATTTTTTGCATTAAATTGCCAATTTTCTTTTAAAGAAATTAAAAGAAAAAATACAGTTCCTTCATGTAACCTAGAGCTCTTATTTCTGGTCATCTTTATTCCTTCCTGTGAATCTCTGTCTCTATCTACAGTCATTTCACTTTATTCTGAAGAACTTCTTTTAGCAGTTCTTAGAGTACAGAACTTGAGAAATATATCTTTTCAGCTTTCATTTACCTAAAATATATATTTATTTAACCAAGTAAGTTATTTTGACTCGATGTAGCATGCTGATTTAAAATTTTTGTTTTTGTGTTAAGGAATTTAAAGATAAGATTCATTTTCTTATTATTTTCATTTTTTTACTGTGACATTAGCAATTATTTATATCTTTGTTCCTTTTTAAAATTTTATATATTCTCCCATTTACTGTTTCCAATACTTTTTGTCTTTTTTCCCCCTAAGAGGGAAAAGATGTACAAATGAGGTCTCATCCTTGCCATTCTCCTTTTCAAGGGCCAAACTCCATCCAGGATTCGCTCATTTTTGTCTAGTCTCCAGTATCTTCAAACTTTTTTTAACTCTATTTGTTCAAAGCTTATTTGTTATTTTTTTTATTTATCTACTTACTTATATATTGGAGATGGGTTTTAACTCTGCTGCCAAAGCTGGAATTCAGTTTAGTTTATTTATTATCTGTCTAATGGATAGTCTGATACAAGTTACTCTACAATTTCTGGAATCAGAACTACTATTACGTGGTTGCTTTTGCAATGATGTTCAGAAATATCTTCTAGAAAATCTTGGATACATAGTGAAAATGTGGACAAAGTCTTTATTCATAGAGGTTTTTAGTAACTATGTCAGTCTGTTTTCATCCCTATAAAGGAATGCCTGAGACTGGGTAATTTATAAAGAAAAGAGGTTTAATTGGCTCATGATTCTGCAGGTTGTATGTGAAACATAGTGTCAATATCTGCTTCTGGTGAGGGCCTCAGGAAGCTTACAACTGATGGAAGGCAAATGAGGAGCAGGTATATCACATGATGAGAGAGAGGAAGAGAGAGGAGAAGGAGCCAGGCTCTTTTATACAAGCAGATCTCACTTGAACTCAAAATGAGAGCTTACGTATTACTTCAAGGATGGCACCAAACCATTCACGAGGGATTCGTCCCCATGACCCAAACACCTTCCACAGGCCCCACCACTAACTTTGGAGGTTACATTTCAACATGAGATTTAGAGAGGACAAAATATACCAGCCATATGATTCCACCTCTGGGACCCCAAATGTCATGTTCATCTCACATTGTCAAATACAATCATCCCTTCCCAGTAGTCTTTAAAAGCCTCAACTCATTCCAGCGTCACTCAAAAGTCCAAAATTCAAAGTCTCACTGGGGACTCAAGGCAAGTTTCTTTCACCGATGAGGCTGTAAAATAAAAAAATAAAAAAAGAAATTAAGTATTTACCTCTGAGATGCAATGGTGGTGCAGGAATTGAGTAAGCATTGTAACGCCAAAAGGGAGAAGTCAGCCAAAAGAAAAGGGCAACAGGCCCCACACATTTCTGAAACCCAGCAGAGCAGTCATTAAATCTTTAAAGCTCCAAAATTATCTTCCTTAAGTCTGTGTCCCCCATCCTGGGTGCATTGTTGCAAGGGGTGGACTCCCAAGGCGTTAGGCATTTTCGCCCCTGTGGCTTTGCAGGGTGAAGCACCTGTAGTTGCTCTCACAGGTTGGAGTCCAGTGCCTGTGGCTTCTCTAGGCACAAATGAAAGTTTCCAGTGGCTCTATTATTCTTAGGTCTATGCGACAGCAGCCCCCATCCCATTGTTCCACTAGGCAGTGCTTTGGTAGAGACTTTGCATGGGCTCCAGTTCCACCTTTATCCTTGGGATTTCCCTAGTACAGACTTTCTACAGGGGTGTTGCCTCTGTGGCAAGTTTCTGTCTTGGCACCCAGGCTTTTCAATACATCCTCTGAATGCTAGGTGGAACCTTCCAAGCCTCCTTCATTCTTGCATTCTGTTGTGCCTGCAGACTTAACACCACATGGAAGCCACCAAGGCTTATGGTTTGCACCCTCTAGGGCATTGGCTCAGCCTTTTGAGTCAGGCAGGAGCTGAAGCAGCAGGGATACAGAGAACCATGTTCCAAAGTTGTGAAGGTTAGCA
>NW_012108630.1:1336700-1338582 GCF_000951045.1 Mandrillus leucophaeus
CTAGGTGGAACCTTCCAAGCCTCCTTCATTCTTGCATTCTGTTGTGCCTGCAGACTTAACACCACATGGAAGCCACCAAGGCTTATGGTTTGCACCCTATAGGGCATTGGCTCAGCCTTTTGAGTCAGGCAGGAGCTGAAGCAACAGGGATACAGAGAACCATGTTCCAAAGTTGTGAAGGTTAGCAAGTCCCTGGCCCTGGCCCAGGAAGCCATTCTGTCCTGCTAGGCCTTAGGACCTGTGATGGGAGGAGGCTGACCCAGAGACTTCTGAAATGCCTTTGAGGCCTTTTTCCTATTGTCTTGACTATTAGCAATTGACTCCCATTTAGTCACACAAACCTCTCTAGCAAGTGGTTGCTCCATGCCCTTCTTGTATTCCTCTCCTGAAAATGTTTCCCCCCCGTTCTACCATATGGCCAAGCCAGGCTGCAGATTTTCCAAGCTATTAATGCTCTGCTTCCCTTTTAATTACAAGTTCCAATTTTAATGTATTTCCTTGCTCCTGTATTTGATCATAGGCTGTTAGAAGCAGCTACAGCACACCTTGAATGATTTGCTGTTTATAAACTTTTCCACCTTTTACCCTAGGTCATCACTCTTAAGTTTACCTTCCTACAAACCCCTAAGCCATGGACACAATGCAGCCAAGTTCTTTGCTAGGGCATAACATGGGTGATCTTTACTCCAGTTCCCAATGACTTCTTCATTTTCACCTGAAACCTTTTGAGCCTGGCCTTTACTGTCCATATTTCTACTAACATTTTGGTCACTATTATTCAGTCTCTGAGAAGTTCTAAACTTTCTCTCATCTTCCTGCTTTCCTCTGAGCCCTCCAATATTCCAACCTCTGCATGTCACCCAGTTTTAAAGCTGTTTCTGCAACTTCAGGAATCTTTATAGCAATGTCTCACTCTTCAGTACCAATTTTCTGTGTTCGTTTATTTGCATTGCTCTAAAGTAATACTTGAGACTTGGTAATTAATTCATTAAAAAAGAGGTTTAATTGGCTCATGATTCTGCAGATTCTACATTAAGCATAGTGCCAGCATCTGCTTCTGGTGAGCTTGCAGTCATGATGGAAGGCAAAGGGGAAGCAGGTGTATCATATGGCAAGAGAGTGGGCAAGAGGAAAGAGGTGGAGCTACCAGTGTCTATTAAACAACCATGTCTCAAATGAACTCACAGAGAGAGAACTCACTCACTGCTGTGAGGACAGCACCAAGCCATCCATGAGGGATCCATCCCCATGATGCAAACACCTCCTACCAGGCTCCACCTTCAGCATGAGAGGCCACATTTCAACAAAAGATTTGGAGTTGGGGGACTGTCATGCGCGTCCATGTGAAGAGACCACCAAACAGGCTTTGTGTGAGCAACATGGCTGTTTATTTCACCTGGGTGCAGGTGAGCTGAGTCCGAAAGGAGACTCAGCGAAAGGAGATAAGCGTGGGGCCGTTTTATAGGATTTGGCTAGGTAAAGGAAAATTACAGTCAAAGGGGGGTTGTTCTCTGGTGGGCAGGAGTGGGAGTCACAAGGTGCTCAGTGGGGGAGCTTTTTGAGCCAGGATGAGCCAGGAAAAGGAATTTCACAAGATAATGTCATCGCTTAAGGCAAGGACCGACCATTTTACCTTCTTTTGTGGTGGAATGTCATCAGTTAAGGCGGGGCAGGGCATTTTCACTTCTTTTGTGATTCTTCAGTTACTTCAGGCCATCTGGGCTTATACGTGCAAGTCACAGGGAATGCGATGGCTTGGCTTGGGCTCAGAGGCCTGACAGGGACAAAATATCCAAACCATATCAGTTACAAATGCATTGTTTCTGCAGGGGAATAAAATGGTGTGGGTCAAGGCTTTTAAAGCATGTTTTGTGAAAGAACA
>NW_012108630.1:1339795-1362519 GCF_000951045.1 Mandrillus leucophaeus
CCTGTAATCCCAGCACTTTGGGAGGCCAAGGTGGGTGGAGCACAAGGTCAGGAGTTCGAGACCAGCCTTGCCAATATGGTGAAACCCTGTTTCTACTAAAAATACAAAAATTAGCCAGGCGTGGTGGCGTGTGCCTGTAGTCCCAGCTACGTGGGAGGCTGAGGCAGGAGAATTGTTTGAACCCAGGAGGCAGAGGTTGCAGTGAGCCGAGATCATGCCACTGCATTCCAGCCTGGGCAACACAGGGAGACTCCATCTCAAAAACAAATAAATAAATAAAATAAAAAATTTAAAGTTTTTAAAAGTAATATGATAAATTCCAAAGTGGTTTGACAAGCAATGCACTGTTTGTTGTCTTCCTGGCAAATGCTTTATCAGCTGGGTGGGCTTAATCCTAGCCAGTTGCTGAGGGAAGCAGAAAACAAAGTCCAACTCCCAGATTTGGAAATTGTCAAGTACCAGGCAGGGTGTCAATGTCTACAGCTTGGAGAGATGGGTAATGAGGGATAATTTGAAAAAAGAAAAGCCTAGGCTGAAAATGGTTATTGAAAATAATTCAAAATGTAGTAAACATGTAGCTTGATGACAAGTATTTGTTCAATATAATTTTCAATGCTCTTAAACAATGTAATTTTAAATCAAAGAAAAACGTTAGCAGAGAAAATACTTTCAAAATTAGATTTCATATGTTATTAATTGGTATCAAAATCAGTGGGGATATATCCTAAAATAACCCCATTATTTTTCTTTGGTGAAAAGTAAAATCTAATGAATTAGCAAAAAAAAAAAAAATCTGGATATGAGATATGCTTAGGATGTGACACAGCTGTGGAACACAAATGAAAGTTGAATTTTCAAAAAATTATAAAATGAAGCAACGATGATTCAGGACTACATATAATTATTTGGTAAATTTACTAGGAACAAAATGCGTTAACATATTAGTGTTCCACATTATTTTATATATGTTAAATGCTCACTGGACAAAGAGCACAACAATGAGACTTGTGTGTCTTGTGTTTTGTTGTTGTTGTTAATGTTATAATTATTTGATCGTACCATGTATAAAGATTTTATGTAATCTTAAAAGAAATTTAGCTTAAACTTACTAGTTTAAAATAGCCAAAAGTCTGGAAAAGTCTGATACTCTTCATTTGAAAACGTTTTTAATATAATTGTGAAATGTTTAATTGAAAACAAAGGAAATCTATAAAAATCAGTGTCTCAATAAATTATAACTATATGAGGATGACATACATTCCTGTAGTGATTACAGTGCAATATTCAAGCCTTACAAGACAACTTTAAATACAGAAGAAGGTCTTGGAGCATTTGACAAATGAAAAAATGTATGAATAAGTGAAGTATATATGGTTTCTTTGTGGTAGGAGTGTAAGTGCTTTATTATTGGAAAATTATTTTTTATCTACTTCTCTGTACTGTATTTCTACTTTTTCACTTTTGGCCACAACAAAGAAACTGTAAATATTGCTCTAAATGTGAAACTTTCAGATATTAAATCCTAAATGGAAGACATACCAATCTGGGTATGAGTGATACAGAGTTGCCTAGTGGTACAAACACATAAGAGGAGAGAAGAGTAGCATGGGGGAGATGACTGAATTGAGAAAGAAAAGAAATAGGAATCAAGTTTTATTCCACAACCCTGGAATAACACCTGCAGGAATAGAGGGAGGCGAAGAAACGAGACTCTTGGAAAAGCCTGCTCTGTTGTCTGAGGGATGTTAGATTCAAAGTAAGTTCATGCTGGCCGGTTACAGTGGTTCATGCCTGTAATCCCAGCACTTTGGGAGGCCGAGGAGGGCGGCCCACGAGGTCAGGAGTTCGAGACCAGCCTGGCCAACATAATGAAACCCTGTCTCCACTAAAAATACAAAAACTAACTGGGCGTGGTGGTGCATTTCTGTAGTCCCAGCTACTCGGGAGGCTGAGGAAGGAGAACTGCTTGAACCCGGGAGCCAGCGTTTGCAGTGAGCCAAGATCAGCCTGGGTGACAGAGCAAGACTCTGTCAGAAAAAAAAAAAAAAAGAAAAGTAAGTCGACGCCTCACCACTACTTATGCTCGTTTCATGCTCATTTTGGGAATTGTTTGGATTAATGGCCCGTGTGTTCCACACCAGAAAATATATGGTTGTAAACAATCCTCCCTCCCGCCTCACATGGCTCACTGGTAGTGGAGAATCTTCACTTTGATTATGTTGGTAAATTGAGAGAGTCGAAGGACCCGGGAAGAACACAAATTAAGCTGAGGGGGAATTGAGAGGCTCTCCAAGGCAGGATGAAAATGCTTGCAACCAGAAAACAGCGTGGAAACTGCAACAGGAATCAGAAGAGTGGTTGGTTAGAACACCATAGTATCTTTCCTCCATAATTCTAAAGTGGGATGAAAATGTCTATATTCCTCAGGGAAGAAAATTCTGCTAAGAATACGTATAACTTCTTCCTACCTCTCACTTCTCTTTCCCAAGGGCAAAGTGCATCCTAATAGTATCTTGTGGTGAGATTGGGAGTTAGAAATTGTCTGTGAGCACGGGTCATTCTATTCAAGGTTTCTTCTGTTTTAGAGATGCTTATCTGGTATTTTCTTCCTCATTACAGAAGGGTTACAATTGCTGACTGAATTTCTGGATATGTGTGATGGTTAGTTTCAGTTATCAACTTGATAAATTAAAGGATACCCAAATATTTAATCAAACATTATTTCTGGAGATGCCTGTGAGGGTGTTTCAAGAAACGACTGGTTTGAATTGCTGGACCAAGTAAGGAAGATCCACCCTCAGTGTAAGCAGGCACTATCCAATTGGCTGAAGTCCAAGATAAAACAAAAAAGCAGACAAAAGGTGAATTTACTTTATGTCTCTCTTCTGTAGCTGAAGAACATCATTCAACTGAGAACAACATTCTGCTGCTCTTGAACATCCAAATTCCACATTTTCTAGTCTTTGGACTTAGGGCCGTATACCAGCACCTTTCCCTGCACCAAGTTCTCAGGCCTTCAGGCTCATGCTAAAAGTTGAATCTTCAGCGTCCCTGATTCTGAGGTCTTTGGACTTGGACTGAGCTGTGCTATTGGTTTTCCTGGTTCTCCAACTTACAGATGGGCCACTGTGGGACTTCTCAGCTTCCCTAATCACATGAGCCAATTCACAGAACAAGTTTCCTCTCATCCATCTATCTATCTATCTATCTATCTATCTATCTATCTATCTATCTATCTATCTATCTATCTATCATATCTATCACATCTGTCATCTATATATCATATCTATCTATCATCTATCTATCTATCTACCTATCGTATCTATCTGTCATCTATATATCATGTCTATCTATCATATCTATCTATTATCTATCTATCTATCTATCTATCTATCTATCTATCTATCTATCTATCATACCTATCTATCCTTTATCATATCTAGCTATCATATCATCGATTATTTCTCATCTATCTATCATATCTATCATCTATCATATCTATCATCTATCTATCCTATCTATCTATCTATCTATCTATCTATCTATCTGTCATCTGTATATCTATTAGTTTTGTCTCTCCGAAGAACCCTAAATAATACAGTGGGTAAGTAACATTTGAGGAGTTGGGTATTTGAAAGTCCAGTTTTGTCTACAGAATCATGTTTATTTTCTCAATCAGTCTTATCTGTAAGAAAATATATATACACACACACACACACACACACAGGTGTATGTATATATGTGTGTGATGTGTGTGTGTGTATATATATATAAAGAGATATAGAGAGAGAGATATAAGATATATATATATAAATTCAGGCAGATATATATAGAGAGAGAGACAGATATGTGTGTGTGTGTGTGTGTGTGTATATATATATATATATAGAGAGAGAGAGAGAGAGAGAGAGAAAGATGGAGTCTCACTCCTGTTGCCCAGGCTGGAGTGCAATGGCACGACCTCAGCTCACTGCAACCTCCAACTCTCAGTTTCAAATGATTCTCCTGCCTCAGCCTCCTGAGTAGCTGAGATTACAGGTGCCTGCCACCATACCTGGCTATTTTTTTAAATTTATTTTTAGCAGAGACAGGGTTTCACCATGTTGGCCAGGCTGGTCTCGAACTCCTGACCTCAGATGATCCACCTGCCTTGGCCTCCCAAAGTGCTGGGATACTATTTTTTGATCTGCCATCTGTTTGAGTCTTCTTGTCATTAGATTTGAATTTGAAAGTGGACTTGGCAGACAGAGGTTGATTAAATATGACCTTTACATTGTATTGTGTGTCTACCTCTTCACCCCTATGTTTGCCGTCTTTCACCAGGTGGTAATGTGTAATTCCCCGTACCATTTCAGTTGGTCTTGGACACGTGATTGTTTTGGAGCTTGACATATGGGAAAAAGCGAGACTAGGCCAGCAAGAACTTATGGGGCACGATTCATTTCTTATTCTCCTCCTGGATTTCTGCCAACTACCATGAGAAGAGCAAACTCCAGTTAGCATCTGGGCCTTGCTCACCCTGTAGTAGACCTGAACTTACCAAGCCTCTTGCAGCTGTGTTGCCCCAGCTAACCTAGCACATTCATGAGGAAAAAAAAGTTTCTTTTCACATCAATAAGAATAGAAGGTTGTTTATAATGCAATTACAACTTCTACAAAGAACCGGAACCTCAAAGGCAATGCTGGAGAGTTGCCAGTGAACCAAATGTGTACCAACATGCCAGTTCCAGTTCATGTCACTGCCAAACAGCAAAGGAGAACAAGAAATAGGCCCCTCCTTTTCCACCACCAATAGGTGACAACCACCTAGGGTAACTTGTCCTTTCTTTTGGTAGACTAGAGACCCATGAACCTTGAGGGCTAGGTCAGGACTGAGAGGAGGAGTAGGACCGAGTAACATGGAGATGTGAGCCAGGCAGATGCTGACTAATAATTCTGGTTTAATTGCAGAATTCTCAGAAAAGCACAAATGGAGGATTCACAGTGAGTTAGTTTAAGGAGTTCATACTAGGAAGGCAGCGGCCTCGTGTCAGAAATTAAATGTACATCTAGAAATAAAGAAAATCTATTATTTTGACACACCCAAATAGTACACTGTGACTCACATGCCTAGCCCATTTTTAAACAAATTATATCATCTCAAGTCCCATAGCTTTTACATGTTCCCACAAAACTATTTTGTAACATCATTTACAATTAAGGGAAACTAAGATCACTTTTAATAACTGTAACTTTTTGGGTATCATTGGCAACTGCATATATTACTCATTTCTGTTCCTGCTAGCTTGCTCAGCCATCTTTTTATTCCCTGGTATACAAATTCACTGCCATCCCCAGCAAGCCACGGCATATTCAACTCTCCTGCACACCACAGATGTTATCAGAAAACAGCTAAGGAACTTGTCCCCATTGATCTAGTCAGTGACCATGTATTTTCTAGGAAATCTATAGCTTTCAGAGTCAAACTTACTTTGGGATTTTTTTCAATTTCCTTTTTCAGCTGTGTTACATTTCTGTGAACATTCAGTCAGGCAAACATTCACCTGGTGGTATAGAAGGCAGATTTTCTCCAATACTGACATAGTGACACATTCGTATCCATTGAAGCTGATGTCTGTCTGCCTTGTCACTGAGATGTAGAGACAGTAACATCAATTATATTTTTAATTCAATAGCCTACTCTTTACTTCACCTCATTTATACTATACTTGAAAAAGAAAAGTAAGCTCTTCCCTGGATGAATCACATTGAAGCCTCTGACCTTCCAAAGAAAATATAAATAATGATTAATTTACCCTCATGAGGCATAGGGGCTCATTAAGAAAACTAAGAGCATGCACATAAAATAACCTCAACAATGAACATCTGCTATTTTGTTAAAATTTAGCCTATTTATCATTCTCTCAACAGTATAATGTAAAATATTAAACAGATCAAGCATTTTTTAGTTTTGTAAGCTAAATCAAAGATAGGATATAAAAGTGTTTATTAAAGCATAATAGAGAAATTTCTATTTCCAGGCAAACTTTGGAGGTAACGTCACCATGGCCTGACATGCTTCTGTTGCTGTAACATTCATTTCACTATTCTGTGTCTGAACAATGTCACTGCCAACTACATCCCTCTAGGAATCCGCCTAGGTGTTGGCTCCAGTTACTCCAGAAGAGGGGGGACTGTCAGCACTGCTGGCTGTATGGACAAGGACAAATAAATACCCATGCTCTGTTCCCTGCATGTGACACTTAAGTTGTGAAATCAATGTCCCCATTTCAAAAACAGCGTCACCCAAATTTACCTCTTTTACACTGAAGAGGAAGCCATCTAAAGGTACTCTTTTTCTTGGTGATTTAAGGATTCAAATGAGAGAATGGAGAATACTGGGGGATTATAGGGTTGTTATTTTCTTATTCACAGCAGAGGTACATGGAGAGCCAAAATGGGAATCTGAAAGTCAGTCATCAAGTGTCTAAATTTGACTTTAGTGTATTAAGAAGGCTTTAACAGGAAGTAAAGTTCTTCTATATATTATTCACTATTTTGTTTTTCATTAAGTTGCCTCAAAATACTTTGCTATATCCTTAAAACATTAAAGAGAAATACTTTCCCAGACAAACAAAAGCTGAGAGATTTCATCAACACCATACCTGTCTTACAAGAAATGCTGAAGAGAGTACTTTTATCAGAAAGAAAAAAATGGTAATGAGATGTAAGAAATCACTTGAAGGTACGAAACTCACTGATAATAGTAAGTACACAAAAAAACACAGACTATTATACCACTGTAAATATAGTGTGTAAACTACTCTTATCCTAAGCAGAAAGACCAAATGATGAGCCAATCAAAACTAATAAGTACAACAACCTTTCCAGACATACATAGAAAGATAAGATATAAATAGAAACCAGAAAATGTTTAAAAGTCTGGAGACAAAATTAAGGTGTAGAATTTTTATTAGTTTTCCTTTTGTTTATCTGTTTATGCAAACAGTGTTAAGTTGTTATCAAGTTAAAATAATGGGTTATAAGATAATATTTGCAAGCCTCATGGTAACCTCAAATCAAAAAATCATACAATGAATATTAAAAAATTGAAAAGCAAGGAACCAAATATCACTGGGAAAAATCACCTTCACTCTAGAAAGATATGCAGGAAAGAAAGAAGGAAGAGAAAACCACAAAACAACCTGAAAACAGATAACAAAACAGCAAGAGTAAGTCCTTACTTATCAATAATTACATTGAATATAAATGGACAAAACAATCAAGACATAGACTGGCTGAATGGATGAATAACAAGCCCCACAAATCTGATGCCTACAAGAAACACATTTCACTTATAAAGATACACATAGACTGAAAATGCAGGGATGAAAAGAGATATTCCATGACAATGGAAACCAAAAAGGGGAGGAGTCATTATACTTATATCAGACAAATAGATTTTAAGACCAAAACTATAACAAGAAACAAACGAGTGCACTACATAATGATAAAGAGGTCAATTCATCAAGGAGATATAACAATTTTAAATATATATGCACCCAACACTGGAACATCCTGATATAATATGAAAGCAAATATTATTAGAGGTTAAGAGAAAGACAGACCTCAATATAATAATAGCTGGAGACTTTAACACCCTACTTTCAGCATTGAACAGATCTTCCAGACAGAAAATCAACAAAGAAACATAGAACTGAATTTGCACTGTAGACCAAATGGATCTAGTAGATATTTACAGAACATTTCATCCAATAGTTGCAGAATACACATTCTTTTCCTCAGCACATGGATTTTTCTCAAGGATAGACTATATGTAAGATCACATAATAAGTCTTATGCAAAAAAATGAAATAATATCAAGCGCCTTCTCTAACGACAATGGAACAAAACTAGAAATTAAAGCAGGAGGTATTTTGAAAAGTCTACAAATACAGGGAAATTAAACAATGTGCTCCTGCATGACCAGTGGGTCAATAAAGAAATTAAGAAGGAAATTGAAAAAAACATCTTGAAACAAATGAATATGGAAAAACAACATACCAAAACCTATTGGATACAGCAAAAGCAGCACTCAGATGGAAGTTTATAGCAATAAGTGCCTACATCAAAAAAGGAAAATAACTTCAAATAAAGAATCCTACAATGCACCCAAAAGAACTAGGAAAGCAAGAGCAAACCAAACAAAAAATTAAGAGAAAAATAGAAATAATAAAGATTAGAGCAAAAATAAATGAAATTAAAATAAAAAAATACAAAGAATCAATGAAACAAAAAGTTGGGTGTTTTCAGATGTTAAACAAACTTGACATATCTTTAACCAGGCTAAGAAAAAAAGATAGCTAACAGGGATGTGAAGGACCTCTTCAAGGAGAACTACAAACCACTGCATCACACTACCTGACTTTATACTACAAGGCTACAGTAACCAAAGCAGCATGGTACTGGTACCAAAACAAACATATAGAACAAACAAATGAACAGAACAGAGACCTCAGAAATAACACCACACATCTACAACCATTTGATCTTTGACGAACCTGACAAAAACAAGCAATGAGGAAAGGATTCCCTATTTAATACATGGTGGTGGGAAAACTGGCTAGCCATATGCAGAAAACTGGACCCCTTCCTTAAATGTTATACAAAAATTAACTCAAGATGGATTAAAGACTTAAATGTAAAACCCCAAAACCTAAAAACCCTAGAAGAAATCCTAGGCAATACCATTCAGGACATAGGCAGGGCCAAAATTTCATGACGAAAATGCCAAAAGCAATTGCAACAAAAGCCAAAATTGACAAATGGGATCTAACCAAAGAGCTTCTTCACAGCAAAAGAAACTCTTAAAATTAACATGTAACCTACAGAATGGGAGAAAAAATTTGCAATCTACCCATCTGACAAAGGTCTAATATTCAGAAACTACAAGGAACTTAAATAAATTTACAACAAAAAACAACCCCATCAAAAAGTGGGCAAAGGATATGAACAGAAACTTCTCAAAAGAAGACATTTATGTATCCACCAAACATATTTTTAAAAGCTCAACATAACTGATCATTAGAGAAATGCCAATCAAAACCTCAAGATACCATCCCATGCCAGTCAGAATGGTGATTTTTAAAAGTCAAGAAACAATAGATGCCAATGAGGCTGTGGAGAAATAGGAACACTTTTCTACTGTTGATGGAAACAGTTCAACCATTGTGGAAGACAGTATAGTGATTCCTTAAGAATCTATAGTCAGAAATACCATTTGACCCAGCAATCTCATTACTAGGTATATACCCAAAGGAATGTAAATCATTCTACTATAAGGACACATGCACACATAAGTTTATTCCAGCACTGTTTACAATAGCAAAGACTTGGAACCAAACAAAATGCCCATCAATGATAGAGTGAATAAAGAAAATGTGGCACATATATACTATGGAATAGTATGCAGCCATAAAAAGGAATGAGATCATGTCCTTTGCAGGGACATGGATGAAGCTGGAAGCCATCATCCTCAGCAAACTAACACAGGAACAGAAAACCAAACACTGCATGTTCTCACTCGTAAGTGGGAATTGAACAATGAGAACATAATGGACACAGGGAGAAGAACAACACACACCAGGGTCAGTCAGGGGTGGGGAGAGAGAGGGGAGAGCATTAGAACAAATAGCTAATGCATGCAGGGCTTAAAATCTAGATGAAGCCATGAAGAAAAATGTACAAGGAGACATGAAGATGTACAACGAGGCATGAAGAAAAAGTACAAGAAGGCATGAGATAAAAGAAGTACTCAAAGAATGATGGGGACGTGTTATGAAGACAGAGCCCAGCTTGAAGGGGCTCCCACTGGCCAAATCTGGGGAAATTCATGGTATCTTAATTACACCCTCTTGAATGAAATAGGAATCTACAATACTCTCTGAAATAAATAAATGTATAAACGGGGGGCTTTCCATTCCTTTTCGAGGATGAATAATTTTCCTTTCTCTCTCTCTCTCTCTCCCTCTCTCTCCCTCTCTCTCCCTCTCTCTCTCTCTCCCTCTCTGTGTGTGTGTGTGTGTGTGTGTGTGTGTGTGTGTGTGTGTGTGTATGGTGTGTTTTCAATTCTTTGGGGCATATACTTAGAAGTGGAATTGCTGGATCATATGGTAATTCTCTGTTTAATTGACTGAGAGAGCATCATACTGTTTCCTACAGTGGTTGCATCATTTTCCATTCCCGTTACCAATGAACAAGGGTTCCGATTTCTCCATGTCCTTGCCAACACTTTTTTCTTTCTTGTCTGAAATAGCCACACTTACTTGTTGAATCTTTTATAATCCCTAAACTTTTATGGAACATTTTTATGGAACAAGATAAATTAAATAGCCTATTTTCTCTGTGATTACTACCTTCTCTTGTTAATAATTTAGCAAGTTATTGAACTCATGCCATGAGCCAAGCACTTCTCTCTATCAGTTAAGGATATAACTAACAGTTTGTTGGCCTGGAGTCCATGAGAATCTGAGCCATCACCAAGGCCTTTTTTTTTTTTTTTTTTTTTTTTTTACCAGGACCTACATATCTGTGTCAAATATTCACATCTGAATAATGAAAGGTGAAACTCTATTTTAATTTATTCAATAAATGTTTCTTGAGTGTGAGGCCTCCTGTTTACTGTTTGATCACAATGGTGTATAAGAAGAAAATAGTCTCTGCCTTCATGGTTCTTACAGACTAATGGAGACACCAATCAAATAAACATGTAAAGAAGCTCTAATAGGTGCCAGGGAGAGTAGTTACCCAACAGTTTGTAACTTTGTCTGATGAGTCTAACAAAGCTTTCCTAAAAATACGACATGAGAATGAGAACTAAAGTAGGAATTTACCTTGCAGAAAAGAGAATGGGAGATAAAGAAAAGAGGTTTTTAGCAAATGGGAACAGATAGCAAAGTTCTTCTGAATGAAAGAAACATGGTAAAAGAAAGCTAATTGAAGTGGGGCATGGAGTAATCATAGGGCATAGTGAGTCCTCTGAGGTTAGGGGGCCAAATTATGCACGGCCTTGCAGGCCATATGGGAAGGTTCTGTTCCTTAACCATAAAACAATGTGAATCTATTAACGGATTTTACGTGAGAGATAGCTATTAAAAGTGGAGATGTCAGCTGAGCAGTTTGAGTAACATGCCTGGTGCTCGGAGGAGAGGTCTGAGAGGTGGATGTGAACTTGGAAATTACTAGTATGTGGTTTGTAATAAAAGCCATGTGTACAATTGAGCTTGCCAGCCAGAGAACTTAGAATAAGAAGCAAAGGGAGCCCAGGGCCAAGCCTTGAAAAAATGCTAGCTGTTAATGTTCTATGTTAGAAGGAGAATGAGATGGAAAATGAGTAGCCAGTAAGACAAATAACAAACAAACCAACAAAACAAAAGCAAAAAGACAAACCCAGAAAAAGACAGAGAGGCTGTAAGTAAAAGGATGAGTGCTTTGAAAAGGGCACAGCTAATAGTCTAATAATGTTGGATATTGATGATATGTCAAGGGAGAGAACAATCGGAACCCTTCTTCCGGATTCAGTAGCTCACCAGTCATTGGTGAGCTCTAGGGAGAAGCCATGCGGAACGATACATATTTATTATAATGGGGCAGGTGGAAGGTGAAACCATCAAGGCTAGCACGTGGGACTTTTTTTTCCAAGATATTTGGCAGCAAAGAGGTCAGGAAGGTAGGGCAGTGCCTGGAAGAGAGTGTGTGTGTGTTGGACGGAGAGACCATTTCATTTTTGTTTTAGATAAAGAGACTTGGATATATTCAAATGCTGATGGAAAAGAATCTTGCCTAAGGTAAAGGAGGGGAAAAAATATCAAGATACGTACGACCTAGAGAAAGGATAGGTTCAGTGTACAGATAGAGGAAGGAGATGAGAATGGAATGGGTGCAGATGAAGGAGGGTTTACATCTGAATATTCATTTCATTTTTGTCTCTGTGTCTGTCTACATGACTGGAAATTGCCCACATTTTGACGGCCTATTTCCTTAAAAGTAAATTAAAGAATGAGGGCTGGCAAGCTTATATTCCTTTTAATCCTAACAGTCATTGAATTGCTTCTTATTTTCAATGCTGTCAATGTCAGAATCCGTTTATATCCTACATACCACTTGATTTTACATAAACTGTTGGTTTGGTCTATTTTTAGCATAATGTGTAGTTTATAAAGATCCTGTATGTGAACTGTAGTAACAAATAAGATATATTTTGTTGATCTCACTAATAAGGCTCCTGGATATAAGCAGTAGTTATATGCCATTTTAATTTTTTTTTTTTTGAGACAGGTCTCACTCTGGTGGCCCCAGACTTGGAGTGCAATGGTGCAATCTCAGCTCACTGCAGCCTGGACCTCCCAGGCTGAAGTGATCCTCCAACCTCAGCCTCCTGAGTAGTTGGGACCACAGACGTGCACCACTGTACCTGGCTAATTTTTTTTTTCTATTTTTTGTAAAGACAAGATTTCAGCATGCTCTCCAGGCTAGTCTCAAACTCCTGGGCTCAAGTGATTCGCCCACCTTGACCTGCCAAAATGTGGCATTTCAGGAACGACAAGTACTGAAATTCTCAAGACAATGAAGGAAAATTTTCATGGAGGTTTTCTCATGATTCTAATTCTGGTTTTCTGATGTTCTAACTTCAGATCTTGCTGCTCCAAATTTTCGATATATTATGAACACACAGGCCTTCCATTAAAGACTTTTAAGGGTCCCAAATCAAATCTTAATGGTTAAGTTAACTGACTCACCTGACCTCAAGTTTCCTACGGCAATTTTTAAAAAAGGAATGGTAATAGTGGTTGAATAACTTTGTAATGTAATTTAAGACTCTGGTTTCAATGTCTAAGAAAAAGGTAAAATTATATCAAGAATGTTGACATTCATACATACATTTAAAGCCACTATAAAAGACAGACAGTGATGTCAATGTGGACCAGATATTCTTACTTTCATCCCCTTAGGGTGGTGATGTTATTTTTGAGTGCAATTTTGAACTACCTAAATGGAGGCCCTGGAAGCACCACATTTTACCAAATGGCCTTATGGCTTCATTATGATGCCAGGATCAGTACTGCCTTTTATAGAGGGAGAAAAGTGTGGTCTTGTTTTAACAAAATAACAGGTAGCATTGGTGACTGTATTTTCCCCAAAGAAAGGGACTGACAACTGTGTCACTGCTTTCTGGCAAAGCTGCTCTTACTCTCGAAGCTCTCCTCATGCTTCCTCTTTGAATTCCCATTCTAAATATTATTTCTCTCAGAATTAGAGACAAAAAAGTCTAGATTAATAATAGAAATAGACTGATACTTTATATATTTCACTTAGTGTTCATGACCCGTTCGATTTTAACATGGAGGCTTAAATACAATTTTCTTAGCACCTGGTGAATAAATTTCATCAGATTATTTCCTATTAGAGATCCTCCTTCAGATTGGCCAAATCTGTGTTATTTTTTTCCCTTTAAGAAGGAGCAGACGAGTGTGTTGAGAATTAACCCTGTCGTTTCAGTTTGTACATTCCTGTTATACCTCGCTATTATGTTTTAATTTTTATTTTTATTTCCATGGTTTTGTGGGGTAAGGTGGTTTTTGGTTACATGGATGTTATTTAGTGGTGCTTTCTGAGATTTTGGTGCACCTGTTACCCAAGCAGTGTACACTGTACCCAATGTGCAGTCTTTTATCCCTCACCCCCGTCCCACTCCTGTTCCCTGAGTCCCCAAAGACCATGATATCATTCTTATGCTTCTCCATCAGTGTCTGTCTCAACATCACGATGTGCACGTCAACATAGTACGAAAATAACTTTTTTATCTTATAACTTTTTAATACTATCTTTCCCGCACGTGATGATGTTGAGACACTAATGGAGATGCCTGGGGCATTACAGGGAAATACACCTCCAGTAACGCCACGTTTTCATTTCGAGGTTACTTCTGAGCAGCTTTAAAGAGGGCGCCGCCTGCCTCGCAGTCTGCAGCCTCATGGTGACCGGTTGGCCACCAGGGGGCAGGCTTGGATCACAAAAGTATGTCACCGCTCATTTTTCTTAAAGAGAAAGAAGCGTATTGCTCGCTCTATAAAACTGGTGCAATTAATTTTTTACAAACTAGACCGTCGACAAAAATAAGTCATTTTGTATTATAACCACGAACTCAAAATATATCATTCATTTAAAAACTACACTCTGTATTTTTGTAAAATAAAAAAATACATTTTCTCAATTCCAATTTTCTGTTTTACTCATTAAACATTGATACAGGTGAAGAAGATATTTTACAGATGGTTATTGCCCTCTACATATTAACTGTACAAAGCAAAATATTGTTGTAACAAGAGAAGAGTAAACAGAAACTACTGACTAGCATACGGCAAAATTTGTGATCTCAGATCTTTTAAAAATTATTTTATGATTACAAAAGTAATACCTACTTTATCATTGAAAACAGAAATTACTGAGTTACAAAAAGGAAAAAATACTAAGCAGGCTTCATCTCAATATTCGAAGGGAACTACTGTAAGATGTTGGTGCATTTTGTTAAGATGTATTTTAGATCAAGATGCTTTTATTTATCACAGTTTGCCTTTCTCAAACTTAGAATCAGGCGTTGTGTAACCTGCTTCTACTTTGCACTTAGTAACTTGTTGTTGACAAGTTTCCTGTCATTTAATATCATTCTACATTATAACGTGTAGCAGCTTTGTATGATATTGTATCAATATGCATTATTTACATATTCAATACCTTATTTTAAGCTATTTAAATTATTTCTAATGTTTTGAGTAGCTCCTTTTAAATGAATATGAAACAACTTTTATTTCCAAGACTTATGAAACATAATGCATATAGAGTTAACATTTTTCTTTTTCTTTTTTTTGAGACGGAGTCTTGCTCTGTGGCCAGGCTGGAGTACAGTGGTGCAATCTTGGCTCACTGCAACCTCTGCCTCCTGGGTTCAAGTGATTCTTCTGCCTCAGCCTCCCAAGTAGCTGGGACTACAGGCATGCGACACCAGGCCCAGCTAATCTTTGTATTTTTAGTAGAAACGGGGTTTCACCATGTTGGCCAGGAAGCTCTGGATCTCTTGACCTCTTGATCCACCTGCCTCAGCCTCCCAAAGTGCTGGGATTACAGGCGTGAGCCACCGTGGCTGGCCTAGAGTTAACATTTTTCATATTTAGAACTCTTTTTATACATTGAGGAGAACATTGTGGTTTTAAAGATTAGTAAAGATTAATATTATTTTGGTTACATGGATAAGTTATTTAGTGGTGATTTCTGAGATTTTGGTGCACCTGTTACCCAAGCAGCTGTTACCCAGCCTTCAAAGTAAAGATTAATATTAGATAAGGATTCCACAGTAATTTAATTTATAGCCTTTTGAAGAAAGAAGAATTACAATTAAAAGTCATTTTCACACTTATTTTTGCTATCAATCATATAATTCTCTTTATTATGTCATTACGTAAAACCGCATTAATCACTTACCAAAAGAAGTCATTTGAAATGTGGTTGCTCACTGTGACTAAGAATATAATGAATTTATCTTATTTCCATTATTTAAGTCATCCTTATTTAATAACAGTTAGCAATACCTTAGTAGAATGCTTTTGCACATTTTTCACTTGCCTGTACCAATTAAAACCATAATTCTTAGAATAACTCCTAAACACAAACAAGTAAAGCTATTGAGGACTATTCAGGTCTTATAAACTACAACCCTGCTTTCAAGGTGATGTTTGTGCTGATTTGCATTGTACAAATAATTGTAGAATTAACCAGTGCTTACAATCAGTGTGACACTGGGCAAGTTGTTCAAAACGTCTTAAATCCCATATTCTTCTGTAAAGCAGGATTAGACGTATCTATCTTTGCAAAGTTACAGTAAATATTTGAAGTGTTTATTTATTCCAAACCTGTGTTGCCTGACCCCAACTAGTGGGCTTTGAAAGCAGGGTAGGCATCTGCTGTGTCACAATGGGCTGCTCTGAAGTCTCACCCTCATTCATAGGAGTCAAGATGAGCTCTTGCACTTGATATCAGCCCTCCTCCTCCCCATAAGGATCAAGAGGAAACTCAGGCATTGAGGTGAAGAGCATGCCTAGATTGTCAATTTCAGTGATCATGAGGGGAGCCACAATATTAGTTAAGATGTGACTTTCTGGGCATTTTTGCCTTCATTAACAGGGATCGGGAAGGAGTGAGTGCTGGACCCTCATACATTGCTGGTGGGAATGCAAAATGAGTGGTCAAATTCGAGTGCAGATTGGCAATTCTGCACAATGTTTAACATGGAGTTACCATATGGCCCAGCAATTCCACTCCTAGATATATGCCCCCTCACACACAAAATTAAAAACTTAAATCCACAAGAAAATCTGTGCACAAATGTCCATTGCATCATGTTTCATAATAGTGCAAAGGGCTATTCAGGAAACAACTTCATCCTATTAATGGAAAATGAAAGTATATTGCGTTCATACAATTGATTATTATTTGGTAATTAGAAAATGAACTTCTGATACATGCTACAAACCTTGAAAACATGGTGCTAAGTGAATGAAGCCAATACAAATTACTAAGGCTGTGTGATTCCATTTAATAAGATGTGTGCAGACAGGGCAAATCTATAGGAACAAAAGATAGATTAGGGTTGCCTGTGGTTGAAAATGGGGAGATGGAGAAGGGCAATGGGAAGTGACTGTGAACAGGTTGGGAAGTGACTGTGAACAGGTTGAAGGTTTCTTTTTTGGGTGATTAAAATGTTCAAAAATTAGATTGTGGTAAAGGTTGCACAATTTTGCGAATATACAAAAACCCATTGAATTGTACACTTTAAATGGATGAATAGTATCATATATAAATTATACCTTGATAAAGCTGTTTAAGAAAAAGAAGTGTGAGTTGCCCTTGCCTTCCTATGCTCAACCCCACACTGAGGGTTTCACCAAAACCCTCCAGCACTGTTTTCCAGACTCAATCTTGTTTTCCTTATGCCCCCCGATTCCCAAGTCACCCTCTACCTTCACACCCTAATCATTATAATGCTCTGCATACATCCCGTTCCTTTTTCTTCCCTCGCTCCTCTCCTGCTAATAATCTCTTTACCTTTTGACGTGCAGGAAGCCTGTTCCCACCTTAGCGTTTTCCCTACAGTCCTCAACTCATGGCTTCTTCCTCCAGGCCTAGTGGGTCTGGAGTTGATGTAGGTGTTCTCTGCTCCTCATTTCTATGTTCAGACCTGTCCTTTTTTGTTCCCTAAAAACTCTCAACCTTAAATCTTATGTCACCAGATGGCATGAGTTCAATACCTCTTATGTCATTGTCATCCGCCAAGGTTGTTCTTTTGGGTTTCTCAGTGATTTAGTTTGTGGCTTGTCTCTCTCCCCCACTCTTAATTATTGGTGGTCTGAGTAGCTACAAATATGATCATTTCAACAAGTTTGCTTTCAAATTCTGTTTTTTTTTTCCTCCAGTGCCCAAGCTCAACCACCCATTTTCACGATCATATCCAGATCTCACTGGTCATTATATTAGCTATTTTTAGCTATATCTGCCTATCGTTCACTTTAAATGTGGCCATCAGAACTGAGACGTGCTGTAAGTATAAAATACACACTGGCTTCTAAAATAATAGTGAATAATCATAATTATAATAATATTAATAATAGGAAATACCTTATTCAGTTTATTCTCATTGCAAATTGTAGTGGCAATATTTTATCTATTCTGAATTAAGTAAACTATGTTAATAAACAATATTTAGTTTTTCTTTTTACATTTTTTTAAAGATAGGTACTAAAGCAGTTTGAATACATGTGTGTCTCACATTATATTTCTGTTGAACGGTGATGCCCTCAGCCTTGGCACCAAGATGCCAATAACTACAACTTCGTCATTATCCTAGTTTTATGTATCTGGCTCTCTTCTGTATTTTTCAGATATTACCTCTCATGGGTCAACTTTAAGACTGTTTCAACCCTACTATTATCTGTGATCTATTGATTCTGCAATCTTTTCACCTTCACTCACTACCTCAGTATCCTTTTTACTCTTTGCATCCAGCCTAAACTCCATGGACGGTTGTTATAACAAATTCCTTGTGTCATCCTTGTTCTTCTCTCCCATTATCGAACTCACTTGCAAAGTCACAACACTCATTTAACTCAGCTCCTATTTACTAAAAGATGTCTAAATACAGCTGAATATGACTGGATACAACACATAACCATGTTGGTGTCCTCATGCTAGCCCTGGAACATGCAAGGAACACCATGATCACTCTGCCAGGAATACACTTCTAGATGTCTCCCTGCCTAACTCCTTCATCTTCTTCATGCTTTTGTCCAGATATACATTTCTTAGTGAAACTTATTCTGATGACTCTATTTAAAGTTATAGTCTTCAATAGCAAAGGCATGGAATCAACCTAACTGCCCATCAATGATAGACTGGATAAAGAAAATGTTGCACATATACACCATGGAATACTATGCAGCCATAAGCAAGAATGAGATTATGTCCTTTGCAGGAATATGGATGGAGCTGGAAAACATTATCCTCAGCAAACTAATGCAGAAACAGAGAACCAAATATGGCATGTTCTCACTTATAAGTGGCAGCTGAATGATGAGAACACATGGACATGTGAGGGTCAACAAAACACACTGGGCCTATCAGAGGGTCAGGGTGAGTGGAAAAAGAATATCAGGAAAAATGGTTAATGGATGCTGGACTTAACACCTAGGTGATGGGATAATCTGTGCAGCAAGCCCATGGCACATGTTCACCTACGTAACACACCTGCACATGTACCCTGAACTTAATGTAAAAGTTGGAAATAAAAAATAAATTAATTAAAATTAAAAATAAAAAGTTGTGTTCCTCGCTTCTCTCCAATCTCCCCAATTCTCCTTAACCTTCTCTGATTTCTTTTCTCTCCTCTCCTCTGCCTTGCTTTACAGTATTTTCCTTTCAGCAAGGCAAAATACGTGGATTTGTAACTGTCTTAAATGTAACTTTCTGCTTTAATATAATCCCCAGAAGGGCCTGAATCTTATTTTGTTCACTTAAGTAACAAACTTTCTGGAACTGCCAGAGTATAGGTTCTTCAGAAATATTAATAGAATAAATGAGTTAATTAATAAAATTATTTTTAAATGTAAAATTAATGCTCATTTCATCAAACTTCATATATATTTAAAACAATATATACTTATTTCAACACAGTTTCTCCACTTTTTGACTATTTACATTAGGATGATAAGCAAAAAAATTGTACATAAAAAAAATTTCTCTTGAACTCACAGGTAAGCACATTGGCTGGGGGATTTGGGAACACTGGCAAAACCACACATAAATGAAACAAAAACAAAATTATACACCTCATATGGATGATAAAGTATTTCTGTATGGTTAAGCAGTAACAGGCCAAAGATATGTTTTCAATGTGTTAATATATATTCAATAAATTGATTAGAAAAGAAAGTCCTTTATGGCTTTCAAAACTAACTAGCTAAAAAATAAAATACAAGATTTTCAGTTGGAAATTTTAAGGTGTCTACAATCACAATTGTAACTTTGGGGAAGAAAGAAAGAGACAGAAAGAAAGCAAAGAAAGGAAAGAGAACAGGAAAGGAAGAAAGAAAGACAGAAGGAGAGGAGAAAGAAAGAAAGGAAGGAAGGAAGAAAGAAAAGAAAGAGAGAGGGAGGGAGGGTGGAAGGAAGAAAGGAAAGAGAAAGAAGAAAGAAAAAGAAATAAAAAGAAAAAGAAAAAAGAGAAATGAAAAGAGAGAGGGAAGGAGGGAGGGAGGGAGGAAGGAAGGAAGGAAGGGAGCTTCATAAAAATTTTCAGGTTTTAGAGGTATTTCATATTTTCTAAAAAATTTATTTAAATAAACAGTCTGTTAAAGGTATTAATGTATGTCACTCTTGCTTGGAATGAGGTTTATAAAGGGCAGAGATGCTATTGTGTTTCTCTTCTGGGTAAAATTCTCTGATGATTCTCAGTTTCTGCAGGATAGAATCTTTGCCTGACACTAGGGTCCTCAGGTCAGACCCCTGCCTAGGTCTACAGCCTCATCTCCATTCACATTCCACTCCTCTTAGGCAGTGCATGTTTTCTCTCTAAGTTCTTCCCAGCATAATCCTGGGAACTTTGAGTTTCACCGATTTTCCCTGGTGGAGAAACACCGTAAATGGGAATGCCATGCAGATCTGAGATTATGTGACTCTACCATCAAGACTCAAAGGAGCTTTATTTGAAATAAAGGAGCTAGTGGTTGTGTGGGTGTAAATTAGATGATGTAATCTGTCAGCTCAGTTATTTTTATTCACCACTCTCTTAACACATTTCAGTTTTAAAGGGGGGAGTGGGTTCGACTATGTAAAGTCATTGCTTTTATTTTAGCCAATTCAGAATAGTAGACTTCTAAATCGGGAAGGATCTCAGAAGACTTTTTTTCTTTATAATGAAGGTATTTGCTATTTGTGTTCTTTGTGTGGAAAAAATGATTTAATGAGGTATTTTTATTTAAAAAGTGCCATTTTATCTGTATAAGAGGAAGATCTGATTAAAGGGTTATTTTAACATTCCTTCTATTAAAATTATAAAAACGTTATATTAATATGATTTTTAAAAGTAGTGAATAAATGTGGTTGTTATATGAACACAAATGTGTAGGCAATCAACATGTCATGAGAATTATTAAATAAATTAAAATATTTGTAATATTATTTACATAATTCAGCAGTTGTATATCAACCATGTAGTTGTCAGAGATAACTTCATTTTTTTAACTTTTGTTTGATGTTTAAGCTTTTGTTAGTCTAATTATTTTCACACTTTTCTTTCAATATTTCTAACCTCGTAAATGTTGATAAACAAGTAAATTAAAATGAAATCCTCACATCTAGAAACTGCTGATAATTCAAACTAAATTATTTTTTTCACAAAAAGTGTTTTAAAATGTCATTGACTTAGTTAAAAATAGAACTGCTAAGTTAGTTTATAAAATATGAATTAATATAATTATAAAAGTATAGTCTATGTCTTTATTTTTTATATTAGTGAATACCTTTTGCGTTATTAAATATAATTTATATTTTTTACAATATCTCTGAACTCTCATGTCCCCTGGCAGCATGCCCATCCCCCAACACCTACAAACAATGACAATAACCCCTTCCCATACTCCAGTGAATTTGATGCCTTCATAACACTAACTGATATCAAAGGAACAGGATTCCTCAAGTTGATCATAGTAGAAAAAAATTAGCTAAAAATTTAGGCACAAAAAATTCAAAACAATTTCATCAGAATGTTTTTGTTTTCACCTCCTCGGGTACATAAGTGTCCCCTGTTCATTTTCAGTAATATCCACCAAACCAACGGCATCTCCTCTAAGTGAGGTCACCACAGAAATCAAAAAACAAACTAGTAGCTTGTGCGGACTTGTCTGGATGGTTTTATTAGTAGGATGTGTCACTACCAACCCTTGGTCTGATGTAAAATTGAGTTTCGAAATGACACATATTTCCTGTATTCTCCAGTGAACCAGAGATTCCTTTCGGGCTTTCCCTTTTTTTTTTTCTCCCTTAGGCATCTGTAGAAGAAAAAAGAAAGCAAAGTACACCAAAAGACTTAAAGAAACAGAATCAATTGTCTAATGTTATTCAAAAGGATTTCTCTCTGCTGTTCTCACTATCTCCAATAAGGTCTGACCAGTTCTCCTAGTAAGGACAACTGGATGACAAATAGTGGGCCAGGGAAGAGGACTGGAAGGCCACCAAATGTTAGTTATTGCTCCAAGTGAGAAAAACTAGCAGGGTCTCAGCTGTAGCAGTATAAAGGAACAAGTGATGGTGGTGGTAGGATGGCAACAGACCTGCAGGACAATGGAAATATTAAACTGCTGGTAGACAATGATAAAATAAAACATCGTTATCTCTCTATGGTCAAGAGAAAGAAGAGCTAAAAGATTAATTACAATCAGTTTGAGGGAGGAATATGTATATGAAAATTGTCTAACTGTGGTCAATTGTCATATTTTTATGATTATGTGACTTATACTTATCTAAAAGGGGAATAGTTTGAAGTCAAACTTCTAAACGGTGAGTCCCTGATTTTTGCATTTTGAAGGAAATCAAAGTAGGCACCTGTTCACAAGGTAGCCATATGAATTCTTCCTTTCCCATTAGGATACTTTCTTTACCAGCGTTACTCCTGTAGTAGATCTGATTGCTACACTTACAAGTTTCTGGAATGAGGGTGGCGTTCATGTAATTGAGCCAGTCTAATCCGTTTGGATTGATTTTTAAAAGCAATAGGCTTTTAAAGTCATGAAGGATTTATGAATCCTTCGTCTGTCATTAGGATACGTTCTTTCTCTGAAACGTTATTTCAGAATAGCATGCCTCTCCTCATTTTTCCCAGCATCATCACACACACTCACATGCAAAGTGCTGCAACTTGAGTGAAGCAATAGAATAGAAAGCTACGTGTGTGCTAAACTACTTAGGAGAGAAATTATTTGTACAGACAAGAGGCAGAGAGAAAGCCAACATCAGGACCATTTTCTGCCTCCATAATCTACTCAGGTTACTTCATGCCTGAAGATGATGCCCAGGAGAGCAAACTGAAGCTTCAGCATGGATTTGCTGGAGCCGCTGGTGACATGGACATGAAAGAAAAATGT
>NW_012108630.1:1362569-1366429 GCF_000951045.1 Mandrillus leucophaeus
TGAGCCACCGTGGCTGGCCTAGAGTTAACATTTTTCATATTTAGAACTCTTTTTATACATTGAGGAGAACATTGTGGTTTTAAAGATTAGTAAAGATTAATATTATTTTGGTTACATGGATAAGTTATTTAGTGGTGATTTCTGAGATTTTGGTGCACCTGTTACCCAAGCAGCTGTTACCCAACCTTCAAAGTAAAGATTAATATTAGATAAGGATTCCACAGTAATTTAATTTATAGCCTTTTGAAGAAAGAAGAATTACAATTAAAAGTCATTTTCACACTTACTTTTGCTATCAATCATATAATTCTCTTTATTATGTCATTACGTAAAACCGCATTAATCACTTACCAAAAGAAGTCATTTGAAATGTGGTTGCTCACTGTGACTAAGAATATAATGAATTTATCTTATTTCCATTATTTAAGTCATCCTTATTTAATAACACTTAGCAATACCTTAGTAGAATGCTTTTGCACATTTTTCACTTGCCTGTACCAATTAAAACCATAATTCTTAGAATAACTCCTAAACACAAACAAGTAAAGCTATTGAGGACTATTCAGGTCTTATAAACTACAACCCTGCTTTCAAGGTGATGTTTGTGCTGATTTGCATTGTACAAATAATTGTAGAATTAACCAGTGCTTACAATCAGTGTGACACTGGGCAAGTTGTTCAAAACGTCTTAAATCCCATATTCTTCTGTAAAGCAGGATTAGACGTATCTATCTTTGCAAAGTTACAGTAAATATTTGAAGTGTTTATTTATTCCAAACCTGTGTTGCCTGACCCCAACTAGTGGGCTTTGAAAGCAGGGTAGGCATCTGCTGTGTCACAATGGGCTGCTCTGAAGTCTCACCCTCATTCATAGGAGTCAAGATGAGCTCTTGCACTTGATATCAGCCCTCCTCCTCCCCATAAGGATCAAGAGGAAACTCAGGCATTGAGGTGAAGAGCATGCCTAGATTGTCAATTTCAGTGATCATGAGGGGAGCCACAATATTAGTTAAGATGTGACTTTCTGGGCATTTTTGCCTTCATTAACAGGGATCGGGAAGGAGTGAGTGCTGGACCCTCATACATTGCTGGTGGGAATGCAAAATGAGTGGTCAAATTCGAGTGCAGATTGGCAATTCTGCACAATGTTTAACATGGAGTTACCATATGGCCCAGCAATTCCACTCCTAGATATATGCCCCCTCACACACAAAATTAAAAACTTAAATCCACAAGAAAATCTGTGCACAAATGTCCATTGCATCATGTTTCATAATAGTGCAAAGGGCTATTCAGGAAACAACTTCATCCTATTAATGGAAAATGAAAGTATATTGCGTTCATACAATTGATTATTATTTGGTAATTAGAAAATGAACTTCTGATACATGCTACAAACCTTGAAAACATGGTGCTAAGTGAATGAAGCCAATACAAATTACTAAGGCTGTGTGATTCCATTTAATAAGATGTGTGCAGACAGGGCAAATCTATAGGAACAAAAGATAGATTAGGGTTGCCTGTGGTTGAAAATGGGGAGATGGAGAAGGGCAATGGGAAGTGACTGTGAACAGGTTGGGAAGTGACTGTGAACAGGTTGAAGGTTTCTTTTTTGGGTGATTAAAATGTTCAAAAATTAGATTGTGGTAAAGGTTGCACAATTTTGCGAATATACAAAAACCCATTGAATTGTACACTTTAAATGGATGAATAGTATCATATATAAATTATACCTTGATAAAGCTGTTTAAGAAAAAGAAGTGTGAGTTGCCCTTGCCTTCCTATGCTCAACCCCACACTGAGGGTTTCACCAAAACCCTCCAGCACTGTTTTCCAGACTCAATCTTGTTTTCCTTATGCCCCCCGATTCCCAAGTCACCCTCTACCTTCACACCCTAATCATTATAATGCTCTGCATACATCCCGTTCCTTTTTCTTCCCTCGCTCCTCTCCTGCTAATAATCTCTTTACCTTTTGACGTGCAGGAAGCCTGTTCCCACCTTAGCGTTTTCCCTACAGTCCTCAACTCATGGCTTCTTCCTCCAGGCCTAGTGGGTCTGGAGTTGATGTAGGTGTTCTCTGCTCCTCATTTCTATGTTCAGACCTGTCCCTTTTTGTTCCCTAAAAACTCTCAACCTTAAATCTTATGTCACCAGATGGCATGAGTTCAATACCTCTTATGTCATTGTCATCCGCCAAGGTTGTTCTTTTGGGTTTCTCAGTGATTTAGTTTGTGGCTTGTCTCTCTCCACCACTCTTAATTATTGGTGATCTGAGTAGCTACAAAAATGATCATTTCAACAAGTTTGCTTTCAAATTCTGGTTTTTTTTTTTTCCTCCAGTGCCCAAGCTCAACCACCCATTTTCACGATCATATCCAGATCTCACTGGTCATTATATTAGCTATTTTTAGCTATATATGCCTATCGTTCACTTTAAATGTGGCCATCAGAACTGAGACGTGCTGTAAGTATAAAATACACACTGGCTTCTAAAATAATAGTGAATAATCATAATTATAATAATATTAATAATAGGAAATACCTTATTCAGTTTATTCTCATTGCAAATTGTAGTGGCAATATTTTATCTATTCTGAATTAAGTAAACTATGTTAATAAACAATATTTAGTTTTTCTTTTTACATTTTTTTAAAGATAGGTACTAAAGCAGTTTGAATACATGTGTGTCTCACATTATATTTCTGTTGAACGGTGATGCCCTCAGCCTTGGCACCAAGATGCCAATAACTACAACTTCGTCATTATCCTAGTTTTATGTATCTGGCTCTCTTCTGTATTTTTCAGATATTACCTCTCATGGGTCAACTTTAAGACTGTTTCAACCCTACTATTATCTGTGATCTATTGATTCTGCAATCTTTTCACCTTCACTCACTACCTCAGTATCCTTTTTACTCTTTGCATCCAGCCTAAACTCCATGGACGGTTGTTATAACAAATTCCTTGTGTCATCCTTGTTCTTCTCTCCCATTATCGAACTCACTTGCAAAGTCACAACACTCATTTAACTCAGCTCCTATTTACTAAAAGATGTCTAAATACAGCTGAATATGACTGGATACAACACATAACCATGTTGGTGTCCTCATGCTAGCCCTGGAACATGCAAGGAACACCATGATCACTCTGCCAGGAATACACTTCTAGATGTCTCCCTGCCTAACTCCTTCATCTTCTTCATGCTTTTGTCCAGATATACATTTCTTAGTGAAACTTATTCTGATGACTCTATTTAAAGTTATAGTCTTCAATAGCAAAGGCATGGAATCAACCTAACTGCCCATCAATGATAGACTGGATAAAGAAAATGTTGCACATATACACCATGGAATACTATGCAGCCATAAGCAAGAATGAGATTATGTCCTTTGCAGGAATATGGATGGAGCTGGAAAACATTATCCTCAGCAAACTAATGCAGAAACAGAGAACCAAATATGGCATGTTCTCACTTATAAGTGGCAGCTGAATGATGAGAACACATGGACATGTGAGGGTCAACAAAACACACTGGGCCTATCAGAGGGTCAGGGTGAGTGGAAAAAGAATATCAGGAAAAATGGTTAATGGATGCTGGACTTAACACCTAGGTGATGGGATAATCTGTGCAGCAAGCCCATGGCACATGTTCACCTACGTAACACACCTGCACATGTACCCTGAACTTAATGTAAAAGTTGGAAATAAAAAATAAATTAATTAAAATTAAAAATAAAAAGTTGTGTTCCTCGCTTCTCTCCAATCTCCCCAATTCTCCTTAACCTTCTCTGATTTCTTTTCTCTCCTCTCCTCTGCCTTGCTTTACAGTATTTTCCTTTCAGCAAGGCAAAATACGTG
>NW_012108630.1:1366479-1382971 GCF_000951045.1 Mandrillus leucophaeus
AAAGATTAATTACAATCAGTTTGAGGGAGGAATATGTATATGAAAATTGTCTAACTGTGGTCAATTGTCATATTTTTATGATTATGTGACTTATACTTATCTAAAAGGGGAATAGTTTGAAGTCAAACTTCTAAACGGTGAGTCCCTGATTTTTGCATTTTGAAGGAAATCAAAGTAGGCACCTGTTCACAAGGTAGCCATATGAATCCTTCCTTTCCCATTAGGATACTTTCTTTACCAGCGTTACTCCTGTAGTAGATCTGATTGCTACACTTACAAGTTTCTGGAATGAGGGTGGCGTTCATGTAATTGAGCCAGTCTAATCCGTTTGGATTGATTTTTAAAAGCAATAGGCTTTTAAAGTCATGAA
This sequence comes from Mandrillus leucophaeus, assembly GCF_000951045.1. Classification (NCBI taxonomy): domain Eukaryota; kingdom Metazoa; phylum Chordata; class Mammalia; order Primates; family Cercopithecidae; genus Mandrillus; species Mandrillus leucophaeus. The sequence goes on from NW_012108630.1 coordinate 1,366,850, forward strand.
GGATTTATGAATCCTTCGTCTGTCATTAGGATACGTTCTTTCTCTGAAACGTTATTTCAGAATAGCATGCCTCTCCTCATTTTTCCCAGCATCATCACACACACTCACATGCAAAGTGCTGCAACTTGAGTGAAGCAGTAGAATAGAAAGCTACGTGTGTGCTAAACTACTTAGGAGAGAAATTATTTGTACAGACAAGAGGCAGAGAGAAAGCCAACATCAGGACCATTTTCTGCCTCCATAATCTACTCAGGTTACTTCATGCCTGAAGATGATGCCCAGGAGAGCAAACTGAAGCTTCAGCATGGATTTGCTGGAGCCGCTGGTGACATGGACATGAAAGAAAAATGTGATTACTCAATCAGAAATTATATTGCTGGAGAATTCTGATAAAAAAACTGGCAAGTAAAAACAATGAAAAGCTGTTTATTTTACAGCTTTTTCTGTATGCCCAATTGATGTGCTTGTAAAGGTAAATGACACCTCTGTGTGATTGTCCAAAATTTATATTAAATGACTAGGTCATAGACTACGCCTATAGTGAGTCTTATTGCTACCCCTACAAGTTGCTGGAATGAAGGTGGTTTTCATATAATTGAGCCAGTCTAATCCTTTTGGATTGATTTTTAAAAGCAATAGGAAATTAAAACATATTTATTTGTTGAAAAATTTTGAAAAAAATTACAATGGCTAGAAATAAAGGAGAAGCATCATGTTTTTAGTCTTATTTTCTTTGTAGGTGGGATATAACAAAATTTAAGTAGTATTTATCCACTTCATTATTTCTTGGTAACAAATTAGCACTGATGAGAAAGTTTTATGAACTCTTTATTCCTTAATAAGAGGTGACTCACTAGGTGTAAAAACAAATAATTAATTAACACCCACATACTACCACCCAGTAATATATTGAAAATTACAATGGTCCCTCTCATTTTTTCAAATTTTTCCTACACTGGAAGGAAATTTCATGCATTGACTTGAAGATGAGTGTTATTCTAAAGAAAATTCTCAAGACAAATGCCAAGGAATCTTTTTGCAATTACTCTTTTCTTTTTGAATTTGCTTTTTAAGGGAACATCTGCCCTTACACCTCCCTCCACTTGTGATTCTAGCAATTAGGGATATATGATCAAACAATGTTTTGGAAAATAAGATAATTATCAGGAGTCTATGCTCACATAGTATGATAAGCTGCCTAGTAAATCTATCAGGATGAATTTCTTTGGAAATTTCCATAAAAAACTAAAATATGAAGTAATGGCATTAGCATACCCTTTAAATAAGTATTGCATCGCTTGTTAATTTCATTAATGCTATATTCTCTGTGTGCTGAATTTGTCTACTTTGTAACAGATTTGATATGTGCTACAGTAAGGATTCTGACTGGAGTTAAGTCCTGTGTCTGGGAAGACACCAAATGGTTAAGGGAGCTTGAATTTTTGTGAATCACTAGTACAAGGCTAGGATTCATCTTTCAGAAAAATAATGCATCGTTGTATGTTTCACACATCATCTAACACAGTGTATGAGATTTTATCACAGGCTTTCTATCAGCTGTCTGACATCAGTGACTTATTTCTTCTTCTTTAATTAAAAGTAAGCACATATTAAAGAGCTAAAACTTGAACATTTCTTCAGTGTACATACTGTGATGGTCATTTGCTGAAAAGCAGTCACTTGGTACTTAATAGCATTGCTTTAGTAATTACATACACTTATTAAAGGACATTTTGCCATTTTCATAACTTTGAGATAGGAGTTCCAGGCAGGGCTGGTCTTGCAAGCTACAGGTCACAAAGATCCTGCAGATAAACAGGATGCTTTACAGAAGCCAGCCAAAACCCACCAAAACAAAGATGACAAGAAAAGTGACCAATGAATGTCCTAACTCCTTGTTATACGCTAATTACAATGTATTAGCATGATAAAAGGCACTTCCAGCAGCTCCATGACCGTTTACAAATGTCATGGCAGTGTTCAAAAGTTATCCCATATGGTCTGAAAGGGAGAGGAACCCTCAGTTCTGACAATCCTAGCCCCTTTCCTGGAAAACCATTGAATAATCCTCTCCTTGTTTAGCATATAATCAAGAAATAACCATAAAATAGCCAATTAGCAGCCTTTGGGGCTGCTTGATCTATGGAACAGCCAACGTTTTATTGCTTTACTTTCATAATAAACTTGATTTCAGTTTATTGTTGGCTCCCTCTTGAATTCTTTCCTGTGCCAAAAACCCACATGGCCTTCCAGGCTGAACCCCAATTTTGAGCTTCACCCTGTGACAACTCGATGTGTTTATATTTTCTGGAATATTTGCTCAGTGTATAGATGTTTTCCAAGGGCGTCTTAGGGAATGGGCATTGTAAACAATCGCAAACAGAAATTATGAAAAGCTAAAGCAACAGAAATGTGCCACAAACTATTGTACTTACTGCTATAAAAATAATATTGTTTCTATTCCAAAATTCTTATACATAATTACATAAATAATGTGATGTTTACAACATGATGTTTTGAGACAAAGTCCTTTGAGCATGACACGTATTTTATTCAAATTTAGTGTTTCTATTGCCTCCATTAAAAGTTCACGGTTCAAAATGATGAGATATATGTATATACATATATGTATCTCATTATTTAGATGGCTCTTTGGGAGGCTGTGTAAAATCTCATGTCAAATTATAATCCCCAGTGTTGGAGGTGTAATCAAGTGAGAGGTGATTGAATCATGGGAGTGGATTTCCCCCTACTGCTGCTCTCATGATGGTGAATGAGTGCTTATGAGATGTGATTGTTTAAAAGTGTATGGCACCTCCCCCTGCCTCTCTTCCTCTTGCTCTGGCCATGTAAGACATGACTGCTTACCCTTCACCTTCTGTCATGGTTGTAGGTTTCCTGAGGCCTCCCCAGCCTTGCTTCCTGTACAGCCTGTGAACTCATGAGTCAATTGAACCTCATTTCTTTATAAAGTACTCAGTCTGAGGCATTCCTTTATAGCAATGTGAGAACTGACTGATAGAACAACACAGAGTGAAATTTTTGGAATTGTGGAGTTAGAAACTCCAAAAATATAATCCTCTACAAAAACAATGAGAGGACATTGGCCAAAATGGCCAAAATCAACTGTTTTAGAACTCTTAACTAATACTAGCTGAGGAAAATTTATTCAAGTAAAATTGTTAAAATTTGGTAAGGATAATTAATTTTCCATTTTTATTTTTGTTTTTTTTTTTTTTAAAGTGTTTTATTTCCATTCTCCACTCACCAGCTTTGTTGTTGTCTTAAAAACCAGCAGCTTTTAAATCATGGTAGTTGTGAAGAACTGCAACTTAACAGCTACGGGATCTGTATAGTAGGAATGGAGTTTGTCAAAAAGCACCATCATCAGATAATTGTCACTATTTGACCTGGCAACTCCCTGAAGAGGTCTATTCACAGGGCTTGTGATTATTTCACTTAGTGATGACAAGAGCTCATTCAAATATTAAAAGAACTCATTCAGTAGAAATAGTGGAAAAAAAGCTCATTCAATAGAGTCCATCCATTAAGAAAATCCCTGTCACTGGGTGATTGCTGAAAACAATTAGCAACAATGGTTTAACAATATATATGTCTGGGGAATAATACCAGATGGGAATAAAAAGGTTGACCAAAATCCTTAAAAGAAAAGGATGACTACAGGAAGCTTTAAAAATCTGTTTATTTAATCTATTTATTTAAAGAATCTATTAAATCTAAATTGTTAATCTAAATTATTAAATCTATTTATTAAAAATCTGTTTATTTAGAGAACTAAAAAATACAGAATCTCTCTGAGAGAGATATATAGAGAAGCCCAAGGTCAAAAGGGGAAATCTGAAGTCACTGGAACTAATACATATAACAAATAATAAACTCAAACTAACTTCTAGCCAGATTAACACGACCCTCACAATACAGGCCTACTTACCTCATTTAGTATTATCCAATACAGCATGTATGGCTTTCAACCTCATAACAGCCACAACCACAACAAGAAAAAAACACAAGGCATACTGAAAGGCAAAACCTAACAAATATTGTTTTAAAACACAATAAAGAGAGAAAATAGACAAGACAATCATTAGACCCAGATTCAGATATTGACATTATCAATTTTCAGACAGGGATTTTTACGTTACTATCATAATTTTCTTAAGACTCTAATGTAAAAAGTAGACAACCAACAAGCACAGATGCATAATATAAGTAGAGCGAGAGAGAGAGAGAGAGAGAAACTCCAAAGACTAATAAAAAATAAAAGCAGGGAATAAAAAATTGCTTTAATTGATAATAGGTCAAACGTGATGGTAGGTACAAAAAAAAACACAAGAAAACAAAACAACAACAACAAAAAACTTCCCAAACTAAAAGGCAAACAGGAAATAGAAAATGGAAAAGAATGAATTAAAACAGAAAAGTAAGAGCCCCAAACAGTACAATAATATCAAAATATATATCATATACACAACTGGAATACCAAGGAATACCAGAATAATTATTTGAAGTATTAATGCCTGACAAGTTTCCAAAATTAATAATAGACACAAAAATAGTTATTGGAAGCTTTAAGAATATTAAGCAAGATTAATAACCACAAAAATTCTTCCTGCACATTTCTTACTCAAATGAAGAAAGCAAAAGAAAATGAGAAACTCTTGAAAGAAACAAAAAGAGGGAGAAGAGATGCAGAGAAATCCACCTTACATATGAAGAAATAAGGATAAAAATTACAGCGCATTTTTTGTCATAAACCATGAAAAGAACTAAACAGAGAAAAATATATCTAGCAAAATTATTTTCCAAAATTGAGGATGAGTAAAGGCTATTCTAGGGAAATAAAAATGGAGGAAATCTTTTTCAGCAGACGTGTCCTCACAAAACATTTGAAGAAGTTCTTCAGGCAGAAAAAAGTTAATTTATGTCAGAAACTTAGATCTACATAAAAAAAGGTGTTGGAAGGGTAAATGAAAGTAGAATAAAAACTATAGTTTTTCTTAATTTTAATTGATCCAAAAGATAGGTATTTTAAGCAATAATACTAACAATGTTTTGTGTGATTATGCCAAGTAAAATTAAATAAATGACAGAAATATCATAAAGGATACATCTCCATGAAGTGTAGTTATGTATAATGTTAAAAATAAATATCATAGGTTCTTGAAAAATACACAATTATTAAACAATGAAGTATAATTGATATACTAAGAAGAAAAAATCAGAATAATTGAATTATAGAAAATATTCAATTAAAAGTGGAGAAGGCAGATAAACAAGGAAAAGAGAAACGAAGAGCAAATACAATGGAATAGAAAACAATTTAAACATGTTAGCATACAAACATGTTGTCTGTTAATCCTTCTATATCAATAAGCACCTTAAATATGAATAAATGCACCAATTAAACAATAGAGATTGTGAGAGTGGATTAAAATAACAACTCAAGACCCAATGAACTATATGTTGTTAGTGAGAAATCCCATTTTAAAAACAAACATTTAGCTAGATTAAAATAAAGTATAAACAAAGATATGCTGTGTTAGCAATAATCAGTAGAAAGCTGCAGTAGATAGCTGTATATCAGACAGCTGACTTCAGAACAGGAAAAACTATCAGCAATAAGGAGAGACTTTATGTAATTGCAAAAATGTCCATTTTTCAAAACCACAGCTATCTTAAATATGTATACCTCTAATAAGAGTGTCAACATGCATGAGATAATGCTGATAGAATTGAAAGGTAAAAAAGGCAAAACAATTATTACACTTGGAGAATTCAACACCACATGTTATAATTAATAGGATTAAGTAGGCAAAAAACAAGTAAAAATATAGTTGACCTGAGTAACACTATCAACAAGTTGACCCAATTGATATTTAAAGAATATTCTACCCAACATCAAAATAAACATTCTTTTCAATTTCACATGGAACATTTACCAAGATAGACAATATGCAGGGTAATAAAACACACCTTCTGAAATTTAATATATAAGAAATTATACAAAGTATGTTCTCAGATGACATGGAATTAAGCAAGAAAGCAATCACAGACCTGAAAATTCTCAAATATTTTGATGTTAAAAAATAGAACTGCTAAATAACTCTTGAGCCATAAAAAGATCTCAAAAGAAATAAAAAATTGTTAAAACTAAATAAAAGTAAAAATATAACATCAAAATTTATAAAATATAATGAAAGTGATGGTTATAGGAAAATTTCTGGCATGAAATAAATATGTTAAAAAAGGAGAAAGATCTAAAATAAATAACCTATGTTTAAACTTTTAAAAACTGTAAAAAGAGGAAAAGACTAACTCTGATGCGAGAAAATACATGACATAATAAGAATTACAGAAGAAAAATATAAACTTGAAACAAGATAACAATAGAGAAAATTAATGAAACAAAATCTGATTCATGGAAAAGATTAAGAAAATTTGTCAATATCTAGCTAGGCTAACCAAGAAAAAAGGAAAGATACAACTTACCAATATCAGAAATGAGGGCGTGGTCATCACTACTGATCCATGGATAGTAGTACAAAAATAAAGCAATATTATTGATAATTGTTCACCCATCAATTTCATAACTTTGATGGAATGGACCTATTCTTTGAAGGACAAAAACTGCCACAAAGAGAAATAAATACTCTAAATTGTCCTATAAATATGAAATGGGTTAAATACAACTTTTCAAAAAAGAAAGTACCAGGCCAGTTGGTTCACTGATTAATTCTATCAAACACGTTACAATGTAATGATACCAATTTTCTACAGTCTTTTCCAGAAAATAGGAGGAATAATATTTCCTATTTCTTCTATGAAACCACAATTAACCTAATACCAAAAAACCAATAGATAATTGTAAGCAAAGAAACATATTGATCAATACTTTTCATGAATGTAGAGGCCAAAATTCTCAATAACATACTATCGAACTAAATCCAACAAATGTATAAAAATAATTATGCATCAAAATCAAATATGATTAATTTCAGGTATGGAAGGCTAGTTCAACTTTTGAAAATCAATCAATATAATCTACCTTATCAACAAGCTAACAAAGGAAAATTATATGAGCCTCTCATTTGAGGCAGAAAAGTAAATCAACAAATTTCAATATCCATGCATTATGAAAGAAAAAAAGTTACAGAACTGTAAATGGAACATATAGAAAGGTACAAAACTATACATATAAAATATATTTTGTAGAACATACAAATAAATGTATATGCACAGAAAAAATAACTGGCAGTGTTGTTTCTGGTTGGCTTGAGTATCCTTAAACCTTGGGTTTGTTCTTTCCTGTGTTTTTCTGGGTAAATGGGTGATCAACTTTCATCCTAGACTCAGATGTTTTCACAATCCAAAAAGGTTAACGATCATGAAAACTACTCCTCTCTTTACAAAAAGGCTTGAAATGTTAAGAGTACTTTACCAAGGTTAAAAAATAATCCAGAAAATCTTCAGGGCTGAAGCCAAACTTCTTACTTCCAAGTCTAGAATCTTCAGCCAATTCCTATTGCTTCTCAGTGATTCACAAGTGTGTGATAAAGTTATCTGAATAACTATATTAAATTACAAAGAATCTGTTTTGCTACTGATTTCTTCCTAGAAAGTGTGCCCCAAATATTACTCATGATAACGTGTATAATCGCACTGTTTGGTTTGGATTTGCTCTTTAAATTTTATTCTTGGCCAGGGGCAGTGGCTCATGTCTGTAATCCTAGCACTTTGGGAGGCCGAGGCGGGTGGATCATTTGAGGTCAGCAGTTCGAGACCAGCCTGACCAGCATAGTGAAATCCCGTCTTTACTAAAAGTACAAAAATTAGAGTCAGGCACTGGTGGAGCATGCCTGTAATACCAGCTACTCGGGAGGCTGAGACCTGAGAATTGCTTGAGCCAGAAGTTGCAGTGAGCCGAGATTGTGCCATTGCACTCCAGCCTGGGCAACAGAGTGAGACTCTGTCTGAAAAATTAAATAAATAAATATAAATAAATAAATACATTTCATCCTTAAGATCACATTACAGTCGATAATTGCTGGAAGACTTAAGCATCTTGCATTTGGTCATAACTAAAATTTTTACTTGAACAAATGGATTTTCTACTGTGTATGGATAGAATAAATACAGATATCTCACCTGTGAAATTTTACTTGCACCATTAATTGGGTAGTCTGTTTTTTTTTTTTTTTTTTTAGATAGGGTCTCAGTCTCACTCTGTTGCCCAGGCTAGAGTGCTGTGGTATGATCAGTCATGGCTTACTGGATTCTCAACCATCTGGGCTGAAAGGATTCTCTTGCCTCAACCTTCAGAGTAGCTCAGATTACAGAGGAGCACCACTATGCCCAGCTAATTAAAAAAAAAAAAATTGTAGAAATAAATTCTCATCCTAGCTCTTATCTAGATAATACTAATTATAAGTGAATTAGCTCTAAAAAATGGGTTTATTATATATCTAAAAATGTAACCTGATTTCCATCACCCACAGCCTCATGTTGGGTTAGAAATTAATGGAATAGAATAGTCTGTCACCATGAATTGGCTTGGTCATGAAGATAGCTACCACATAACCAAATTGCTTTTTTCAGGGGGGAAGGAGAGTATTTTGATCAATGGCTACACAGCTGAGATGTGCTGAATGCGTAACATCTTACATCCTGACTGCTGGTGCCAATCACATAAATACTTGTTAATAGTATTTTTCCTGTAAAAAAGTGAAGTAAAGCACAAGGATTTGAGAGAATGTCAACTTTCCATAGTCTCTTTCCAAGTACTATGATGTAATGTGAAATTTCCTTATGAATAAAATGCCAGGTGTAGTCACTCTTGACAACCTGTTTTTAGCAGAGGTGAAGTTGTTGATAAAACAAAAGGGACTTTTTAAGTGAATAGCAAAAAGCAACATGCACTGACTGGCAGCAGGGTGTATTAAATGACTGGAATTGCACCTTCCATTCATTGAGACATTTCCCAGCCCACATGTGTCATTAAAGAAAGTGTGATGTGCCATATGAAAAATGGGAAATGACTGTTCACCAAATGCAGCATATAATTTTTTAAAAATACAACAGCACACAATCTATTGTGAAGTAATCACCTTGAAATTTAATCAGTCATAAAAACACAGTTGTGTATTGTCCTGAGATATTTAGGATGATTAATAGGTGTCAATATCAATGAGCTCCTCAAATATTTATTATTCTCTATGTATTTCTTTTTTGATATAGTTTAGTTTTAACAGGAATTTAATTCTTAGTATTTAGGAATAGCAAAAATGGAGGAAAACTTCTATTTCATTTCCTTGGTAATTTCTTATAAAGGAATGAAATATTGATGTATGTACAAGCTAAACTGTTCCTTGCCCTATTTCTTTTTTCTTTCCCTTCCTAGTCATTCTTCCACTGTCTCCACATTCTCTTGCCACTGAAGATGTTGCCAGTACGACATCTTTGGGACAAGGTACAGTATGTTTAAAACCAACTCTAACTCCCCTGTGCACTTCTCGCCCAAATTCCAGAAAAGTTGGACTAATGTTACCTTTTGGGGTGTGGCATGGGTATTAGCCAATCAGAACAGAGATCAGCCAAAAGTAACTCCCCCTTTATACCACACTCTTTCTGGCAATATTCTATTTTATAGTATTAGGTGACATTTGACACAGACGATTTCTCCTATCTTTTTAAAATACGCCTTTCCTTTGGTCTTCAGTATTCCACATTCTTTTGATTATATTTCCACATCAGTAGGTGTTTCTTTTTCAGTTTCCTCCTGATTCCCCCTTTTCTCCTTGACCTCTAACTTCTCAAGTGCCTCAAAGTACAGTCCTATGTCCCCTTCTCTTATCTGTTGGCCCTCCTTAAAATTATTACCTAGCCCTATTCCTTTACATACCATCTGTAATCTGAGGACTCCTGCAGTGATTACCAAGGGCCTTCTTAAGTTCACCTAGGTATTCAGAGTCAAAATACTATTATGAGGTACACTTGGTATCAGTCTACTCAGAAGATTATTAGACAGTTTTGAGCTCATCAGTAAGCATGACAATTTAACACAATGCGTTCCTTCAAAGGTCATATCCCTATAGGGCAGGACGGGATCCTCTAGGTAGTAAGCCAATGAGTTATTTCTTGTTCACTTATCTTGTCCAGCAGCTACTTAACGTGGGCATTTTAAGGGCCAACTCTCCTTTTTGCATGGCTTTCCTGAAGTTAAGTTGATTTTTGGTAACTTTGGTAGACCATCTTTCAAAAGAGCTCCTGATGTCTCAGGTCCATTGTTTGTTTCTCCTGAAGGGTTCCAATATCTCAGTTCATTTTTACTAAATTAATTTATTTATTTGTTTATTTATTTATTTATTTATTTATTTATTTATTTATTTGAGACGGAGTCTTGCTCTGTGCCCCAGGCTGGAGTGCAGTGGCGCGATCTCGGCTCACTGCAAGCTCCGCCCCCCCGGGTTCACGCCATTCTCCTGCCTCAGCCTCCCGAGTAGCTGGGACTACAGGCGCCCGCCACCTCGCCCGGCTAATTTTCTTGTATTTTTAGTAGAGACGGGGTTTCACCGTGTTAGCCAGGATGGTCTCGATCTCCTGACCTCGTGATCCGCCCGTCTCGGCCTCCCAAAGTGCTGGGATTACAGGCTTGAGCCACCGCGCCTGGCCTCTTTTTTTTTTTTTTTTTTTTTTTTTTTTTTTTTTTTTTTTTTTTTTTTGTGAGGATTTTTACTAAATTTATTTTTCTCATTTCTGTCTTAGCATTCCAGAAGAACCACTCACAGTACTGTGCCTTCTGATAAACTACTGGCAACTTGGATATTGCTATGAATTGCTTGAAGTTACTATGGGTAACTTGTAGCAGGATTTGTGGCTAGAAAACCACCATTAGGAGGGTGGTAAATTTGTTTCTGCCTTCAGGGTATCAACGTTTGTCTTTGGAGGAGTGTACACCTTTATTCTGAGAGAAGAGTTGCTTAATATCATACACATATAAGGTAGAACATACTAAAATAGGAACCCACAGAGGTTTTATAAGACGATGTTAAGTATTCTGTTCACCAATAAAAGTTGAGTGAAATAACTTGATTATAAACTATTATTGAACATAAACCATAATTTGATCAACTTTAAACCATTGTTTAAAAATAATAGAATTGTTTTTAAAAAATCGTTTGAAAAAAAGTGTTCCCAAATGGAGATTTAAAGTACTATAAACACCAAAAATTGATTTTTAGCAATATATTTTTAGTCCTATTTGTTTCTTTGTCTTAGTCTCTGCATTTACTCAAAGTAGAAAGTAGAATAAAACCAGATCATAGCAACAAGGACTTTTATATCTAATTTTACTTTTATTTAACTTTAGCAGAAATATCATGTAAAGGAGATGCCCCACTCTGGTTATCAAAAATCTAGGCCAACTGAGGGTGAGATACCTAGAGTGTCATTAAGATAATAAACACAAACTTGGCATAATGTACTTTCAACTACTATGTTTGTTTACTGTACCTTGGATACAGCCAATTTTCTGTTAGGAGAGATTCTCCAAGGGAATTGTTTTATTATTAATCATGAATTATGTATATCTTGAGAAGAAAATGGGATGGGACTTGAAATGGGACAGATGGTAAAATCTTTTATCATTAAAGAAGAGCAGGGAGTTTCAGGAATGCATTCCTATTGGTCAGGCTGAGTTGGCCACTACTACAATGAAAACTACCAGATTCTAATCAGGGATGAATAGGTGCACCCTAGAACTCTGGATTTTAAGAGTGCATAATAATAGTGATAAGCTACTTTTTCTTTTAATTTCAATTTTTTCTTGGTTTTATCAAAACTTCTTAAAAAGCACAGCCCTGTCTCTGTTGTATTTTTAGGGATTCGGGACAATAATCGTTTCCTTTTGCAACAGAGGTCACTGTGAGAGTGTGAGAGGTGGTCCCTATGACGACATTGAACATAGTGCTATGCCATTGATACGAGAAGACCAGAGGAGAGAAACTTAAGTTTATTCTATTTGTTTTCTAGGTAAAAATCAGGCTTTACAGGAAGTTAGCAGAAGTAGCTGTGAAGCCAGTTTTTAGAATCCATGTTGATATGGACTTGAACAAACTAAATTGTTATAAAACAAATATACAAATTTTAAAGACATAGGCGAGTGGAGCTTAAGGACAAACAAATACCACTATATAGAACCTATCTTATTACCTGCAGGGTTGTCTTACAGACATTTCTCTTGTAATTCCACAGCATTTACTCTGCCCACTGTTGCCCCAGATGCTGCTTCTTACACTTTTTGTAGTTGAAGGCATGATCTGTAATCCTTCTGTTGACTTGGAGTATATATTAATTTCTATAAAGGCTGTTTCATATTGTTTCCCCTTGCATCATTTTTTTTCCTTCAGGAGAATACATTTGAGAATATTCATGAGACTTGGCCACAGCTCTTGCACTTCATGAATATGTTTTCCTATTGATAGAGGCAGGAGGCACAGAAATTCTTGGCAGACAGGGGAGGACCAGTGAAACCCCACCTTTGAACTGAAAAGCCTGAAACCTGCTGCCCAAACTGAGAACTTCTATCCCTGCTTTCCCACTCTCTCCTGATTGGTTCTTTCTGAATAATGTATTTTTACCAATAGAATGTTGCCTTTTCCAAAACTACCTATGGTTCACGGTGGCCCACATCCTATGCCTATAAAGACCCCAGACTCAGTCAGCAGAAGAGAGAAAAGTGGCTTTACTGTAGAGAGGCAACTTGACATCAGAGGGATGGCTAGATTTTGGAGGAGAGACGGCTTGACTTCAGGGGAAGATTACCTGCCCATCCCATCCCCTGTCCAGCTCTGATGGGAGACATTTCCATTGCTAAATAACATTCTCCACCTTCACTATCCTTCAAGTGTCTGTGTGACCTCATTCTTCTCGGACTCTGGACAAGAGCTTGGGCCCACCCAAGGCAGATACCCCCCCAAAGGCTGTCACAGTAGCCCTTTACCCTCACTGGTGGAGGGCAGCCCCCCCATGCGATGAGGCAAGGGGCCCACCAAGCTGATAACACACCACTGTCCATGGAAAGTGGAGCTAGGAGAGCATTGTAACATGTCTGGGGCTTCAGGAGTCACCCGCACCCCCACCTGGGTGCTGCTGCAGGGCTCATATGGAGCTTGCTTCTGCCAGTGCCCAAAGCAGTCCCCTGGATCCCTTACTGGCTCACTCATGTGCTCCCTCCCACAAATGGTTGAGCACGGTGGGCCAAGTAAATGAGGCACCCCCATTGCAAGTCTGACAAAGAAGTCTAGAAAAATCTTGCATCACTATAGGGCATTCAAAATCACATGCAAATTCTGTCTTGGGTACGGTGCTACATACAACAGATTATCCAAAGATAAAAGCTCTAAACAAAGATTCCATTTCATAGTAACATAAACAGAATTTCAGTACATAAAATGTATTAAGATGACTTTTAAAAATTAATTTTAAAACTTTAAATTCAGAATTATACATGAGCCATTTAAAAAATTTAATTTAGCTAGTTGTAGTGTTCAAGTCATTCTATAAAAAAGTTTTGTATACGACTGCATGTTCCAATAGTGTATAAATGTGCAAATGTGAGAATTTGTCAAATCTCAGTTCTTGGATATACATATTAAAGTAAGAATAAAGATCAGATTAATAAACTCACCACAAATTGCTTTCTTTTGTATTTTCTGTTTTATTGAAAATATAATGATGATAAATGCGTTTTGTCTTATTAAAAAAAAACTCCAATGCTTAGTGGCAGAAACAATCATCACATATTTGTCTTTGATTCTCTAGTTCAGCTGGGTAATGGTCCTGGTCTGGGCTCGTGTAACTTATGTTTATATCCAACTGGTGGAATGGCTAAGAGGAAATGTGGGGACAGGTGGGCCCTCTCTCTGAGTGTCCTCTCACCCTCTCAGAGTCTTGCCTGGGCTTGTTCACATGGTTTGGGACATGTTCGCAGTAGCAAAAAGAGGGTAGGCCCTGTACACAAGCCCTTTTCATTTATTATTGTCTCATTAAAAAGAGAATGTCACATGACAATGAAAAAGTCAGTGCAGAATTGGACAATTATCCAAAAGCATATGGACAAGGAAGTACATTTTAGGCACTAATTTGCAAACAATCTCTTTCAGTAGACATGTTTGATGTGGGAGAGATTCTAATAAATACATAGAGAAACAGATAAAAAGACAGAAGTTATTTTAATATAAACAGACTTCATGGTAGGAAGTCTTTCCTTCAAGCTCTGAAGGGCAATACTTCTCTCTTCATACGATTTTCTTTTCATACTTACATCTAAATGTTTTTCAATGTGATAAAATCTATAGATTTAGTTTTGGCTGACATTATCCTTAACCACATCAAAAGAAAATTCCTTTATCAAATGACAAAAAGACGGATAATTAACATGTATATTTACATTTCCTTTGCTTTTTTATAATCTTAAAGTAACTAATATTGATATGAAATCATCAAAATTAGTATACAGCTTTCAGTTGTTATTTAGGTAATCACTATTCCTGAACATACTGATCTACCTAATTTGGTTATCTTTGAAACTATTTTTGAGCCGAACAAATCTAAGCAAAAGAAGAGGCGAACAAATCTCTCATTTGAATTGGACATAGCCACTACCGATGAACAGTCTATCGTTCTGGAGAGAATCCTGGGTTTCTTTTCAGTTATATTTATTGTTGATGCTGCTGCTAATCCTTGCTTAAGGAGACAGTATTATGAAATATATGAATTCCATAAATGCAACTACAAGTGCCAGAAAAAATGAAGTAATGAAAGCAAGTAAGTTTGGGGTATGTGGCCCATTTCCATTTGTAACCACCTCAAAATTTAGAAGACACAGCTGCCAGGCCAACAGTAATAAATATCATGGCCCACTCTACAAATAATGTGGATGATATGGCGCCATATGAGTTGATTGCTGGGATCCAATCAGACTCTCCTAATTAATGTGAGAAAGTTTCTGCTTGGTGATGTGTACAGCATTGTTTTTCAAGTTGAGCTTAGTTGAGGCTTGAGGGCTGGCATATAGCATGAATGTAAAATTCCATTCCAAAGTATTCAATTCTTTAAGGAAAATATTCAAGCAATGTATGAGGTATAATCCTGGCTGAAAGCCTGCAATATTGAAACACGATTACATTCTTAGCTAACTAGTGCTAAATCCATAATTTCATCTATAACTTCTGTTGGGAAACTGTTCTAATTTTATGATATGTAGTTCAAAAAATAAATAATATTTAGCTTCAAAATAGATTTAACATAAATTTAATGAACTCACTAAAAGTTTCCTCTGGGACTTCTAAATAATAACATTGTTTTGTCTCATTTCCACATCATATATTACAGGATTGTAAAAATCTTAAGGTTTACAAAGTACTGTTTCACTTGCTTTTCACATAACTGTGTGATCTATAGGAGTTGAGAAACTAATTGTGACTGAAAGAAGTTAGATTTCTTTCTAAATTCATTCAGATAAATATTAACTTAGTAAAGTTTAGCATTACATCCCGATATTTTCCAAAATATGAATGTTATATTTTATGTTAGCTTGCACAAAAGTAATTTTAAAAGACTATAAAAACAAACCCAGCTACCTACCATAAAAATATAACACTTTAAAGGGAGTTAGATATTTACTTTATTCTTCCTCTTAAGCTAACTCTTGATGCTTTTCTGTGCACATCGAAGTCCAGAATGGAGTGTAGAGAAATCTGAAATTTTCTCTTTCATTTTGTTCATAAAAAGTGAAATAATAGTAGTTTACCATCATTTTATTTTATAGAATGTTTATACGAGGGAAAAGATCCTAAACTGTCTTAATTTAGGACTTACCTGTATATGCATATTAGAACACTCATAAAAACATTTTGAATCTCAAGAAATTTGGACACAGTGTGGTCAAACTTTAGATTTTTAATTTTTTAAGATAAAGAGTAAACATTTTCACAAGAATGTTTTATAAATTACATTTCTGAAAGTTCAGTAAAAGTTTATATACTAGCAATTGAACAAACCAGGTGAAATTAAGCAGGTAAAAAGATCAAATATTATAATACA
>NW_012108631.1:0-1360 GCF_000951045.1 Mandrillus leucophaeus
TAGAGATGGGGTTTCACCATGTTGGCCAGGCTGGTCTCGAACTCCTGACCTCAGGTGATCCACCCACCTCGGCCTCCCAAAGTGCTGGGATTATAGGTGCGAGCCAACGTGCCCAGCTGTGAGTGTTTTTTTAAGGGTGATTTTGACTATATTCATTGCCAGTTTCCTCAACGCCCCCCAACTCTCAGTACCTTAAGTGAGGAATAGGTTTATTCTCATTCATGGAAAGTCTGATGCAGACTGGGCCATACTCCTCCATCTCCTGGCTTTGCCACCTGGAATATGTGACCACCAAAGTCACCAGGTTGGCACAAGAGGCACCAATGGCTCTTAGCTGCCTTAGCCTCAGAGAGACACAGTACTTCATTACCTGTTGGCCGAACTAGTCATGTGGTCTCAGTCTGACTCTCGGGTCCTTGCCAATGGTCAGAACCACACTGCTCCCCAGGGGAGGATTCGACTGTGTTATTTTATGGAATAGAGGTCATATTGTGGACATAACTTTTTTTTTTTTTTTTTTTGAGACAGAGTCTCCCTCTGTCGCTGAGCCTGGAGTACAATGGCACGATCTCGGCTCACTGTAACCTCCACCTCCTGGGTTCAAGTGATTCTCCTGCCTCAGCCTCCTGAGTAGCTGGGATTACAGGCGTGTGCCACCATGCCCGGCTAATTTTTGTATTTTTTAGTAGAGACGGGGTTTCACGGTGTTGACCGGGCCGGTCTTGAACTCCTGACCTCGTGATTCACCCGCCTCGGCTTCCCAAAGTGCCGGGATTACAGGCGTGAGCCACTGTGCATAGCCATGTAACTTTTTAAAAATAATTTTTTATTTTATTTTTTGAGATGGAGTTTCACTTTTTATTTTTGAGATGGGGGACTCACTGTCACCCAGGTAGGAGTGCAGTGACATGATCTTGGCTCGCTCTCTGCCTCCTGGGCTCAATTGATCTTCCCGCTTCAGCCTCCTCAGTGGCTGAGACTACAGGTGCATGCCACCACTCTTGGCCAATATTTGTATTTTTTGTAGCGATGGGGTTTCACCATGTTGCCATGGCTGCTCTTGAACTCCTGGGCTCAAGCAGTCTACCTCAGCCTCCCAAAGTGCCGGGATTACAGGTGTGAGCCTCCGTGCCTGGCCAGACATAACTTTTTATCTTTCTTTTTGCACTCAACCTTATAGCATAAGCATTTTACACAAAAACCTCCTCCTAAACAACATCTTGAGTGGCCTATTGTACATACAAAATATATAGTCTAAGAAATAACACAGTCCGGCCGGGCGCGGTGGCTCACGCCTGTAATCCCAGCACTTTGGGAGGCTGAGGCGGGCAGATCATAAGGTCAGGAGATTGAGACCATC
>NW_012108632.1:0-1677 GCF_000951045.1 Mandrillus leucophaeus
GTCCCCATAAAGACTGCCAGTAAATCTACCCAAGCCCTCTCCTATTTCACACGAAGTTCCCAGTCAGAATTTCTACTGAAGAGAAAGAGCCAGCTCGAACATAGTTCTAATTACTCACAAGAAACCCACAATGGCTATGTAAGCCTTCCATTTTAAATCTAAATAGATAATCAAAAATCACCAGGCACACAAAGAAAACTCAGAGTGTGAAAATAAAAAGAAAAGTTGATCCCAAACAAAACAGAATAATTCAAGCTAAAAACAGAAATATAATAATTATGTAGAACTCAATAATAAAAGATTATCAAAAAAAGAGAATATAAAAGACTTCTTAAAGGTAAAAATATAATGTTTAAAATAAAAAGTTAAATTAAGTCTCCTAAAAGGTATAGTAAAAGACAATACTGTGGGAAACATTTGAGAAAACAGATATAAAGGACCAATTTTAGTAATGGAGGAAATTGTTTTAAAAAGAGAGAACAAAGAAAATACAAAGGTGGAAATTATCAAAGAAATACTAGTGTCAGTAATAGCTGAGGAACACAGGAGTCTTCAGATCAAGAGTCCACAAACTATCAAACACACTTACTGAAAAAGAAATCATACCTAGACACATCAACATAAAATTCTGCATCAAGGAAAAAAACATTAAAACCTTTCAGACAGAGAGAGAAATTCATCTCCAACACAATAGAATGCTAGAAGTTCCAGTTCAGAAGAAAATAATTTTTAATCTACAAGTCTATTCATAGCTAAATTGTCATTCAAGTGAAAGAGAAAAAAAAAAGACATTTTTCAGACTGACACGAATTCAAACATTTACTTCTTATCAGTCTTTTCTGGGAAATAACTAAACCATGAGGAAGAGATACACAGAGGGACTGGCAAAGAAACCAACCAAGTAGCAGCATGTACAAGAACTAGAAACAAGAGAATGAATAGTGGGCCTGCCTTAGCCAACTCATCAGTGGGAGACACAGAGAGAAGTGTGGTTACCACACTTGAATGCTTCAAATACATTAGCAAGTTTGTAAATGCAGAAGTTTAATTTATTGTGTTTTTTTTTTCTGTGACTATATCTGATTATATATTTAGAGGAAAAGGAATACGATATTGGCATCTTCCAAAAAAAGGAATGAGAAAGATATGTTCTTTTCACCTGGTGGATATTGTGCTCTTGAATGATATATAGTGATAAAGAAATGTTCTTGGCCTCTGACCCAAGATTTCACAGGGCTAGGATTCAGGGGAATGGGCAGTACCTTGTGTGTATCATTTTTTCTCTTGCTTTTCTACTTTTGCTATATATATATATAAACTTATAAAAATAAATATTTTCTTAAATATATTGTATTTTACTCTATTAAACTTACACATTTTCAAAGAAATTATTTTAAATGGAAACTCCTGGAAAAGAGAACTGATGTTGTTTGTATAGTGTCATTTGTAAAAGAGTGTAGGAGTTCCATAACAATGCTGGAAATACGGGGGAGAAATTTTTCCCATTGTGGATATGACAAGAGAGAAAATGGGTTTCTCCTATATTGAAGATTTTAAAAATTAAGGTTTGTCAGTCCAACATCTATTGGGTTCCTACAAAAGTAAAAAGCACTTGGCCAGGTGCCACATATAGATGCTACAAAAATGATTTAAGGCTCTCATCTATTGGAGTTTATA
>NW_012108633.1:0-1821 GCF_000951045.1 Mandrillus leucophaeus
TTATCTGAGCATGGTGGTGCATACCTGTAGTTCCAGGTACTCGGGAGGCTGAGGCAGGAGAATTGCTTGAACCTGGTAAGCAAAGGTTGCAGTGATCCGAGAGCGTGCCACTGCACTCTAGCCTGGGTGACAAAGCGAGACTCTGTCTCAAAAAAATTTAAAAAATACAAATTAAAAAAATAAAAATTACCTATTGTAGC
Organism: Mandrillus leucophaeus; assembly: GCF_000951045.1. Taxonomy (NCBI): domain Eukaryota; kingdom Metazoa; phylum Chordata; class Mammalia; order Primates; family Cercopithecidae; genus Mandrillus; species Mandrillus leucophaeus. The sequence continues at coordinate 201 of NW_012108633.1, forward strand.
CATGGGTGGGGAGAATTGTGGGAGGGCCTCTGTATTAGTTTGTTTTTATGCTGCTGATAAAAACATACCCAAGACTGGAAAGAAAAAGGTTTAATGGACTTACAGTTCCACATGGCCGGGGAGGCCTCACAAGCATAGTGGAAAGTAAGGAGGAGCAAGTCACATCTTAAAGGGAGGGCAGCAGGCAAAAAGAGAGAGAGCTTGTGCAGGGGACTCACCTTTTTAAAACCATCAGATTTCGTGAGACATGTTCACTATCACGAGAACAGCCTGGGAAAGACCTGCCCCCGTGATTCAGTTACCTCCCGCTGGGTCCTTCCCGTAACGCATGAGAATTCAAGATGAGATTTGAGTGGAGACACAGCCAAACCGTATCAGTCTCTAAGCTTGAACTTGCAATACCATCTTGCCTGGAGAAAGTAATATTTTCCAAAACAGGAAATAAAACAGTTTTACTCTGCTTTAGTTTTTTATGTAATACCTTATTGTGAAGCTGCCGTAAATTATGTGTGATGTTTTTTGAATAATTAATATTCTTCTACATTGTAAACCAAAAACAAAATTCTAAGTCCCCCAACCAACTGAATGAACCCCTCTTCTCAGTCAAGGGGATTCCAAAGAAACCTGAAAAACTAGGTCAGACCATTACAAGCAGTGAAGGATTGGGCATGCTTCATGATACTCCTCTCCTTTTTGGGGGTTAGGCAAACTCACCAGCATTAACATTAAAATAGAGATCTTGGCTGGGTGAGGTGGCTCACGCCCGTAATCCCAGCACTTGGGGAGGCCAAGGCAGGCAGATCACTTGAGGTCAAGAGATCGAGACTAGCCTGGCCAACAAGGGGAAACCCCATCACTACTAATAGTACAAAAATTAGCTGGGCGCGCACCTATAATTCCTGCCACTTGGGAGTCTGAGGCACAAGAATTACTTGAACCCAGCAGATGAGGTTGTAGTGAGCCGACAATGCACCACTGCACTCCAGCCTGGTGACAGAGTGAAACTGTGTCTCAAAAATAAAAATAAAAGAGATCTTAAGACTGACAGAATAGACTGTAGCAATAAGATACCAACTCCAACTGACTCTGGCATGATATCACATGGCAGATAAAGAAGGAAAGCAAGATAATTACCCCCAAATTTGTTTCTTTTCCATAACTTGAAATGGTCCTGCAAAGCTGTCTTCCGTGGGACAGAGATTTGTATCTGTAAAGAACCTGTAACATAACTAGATCTTTACCCTTCCAGGCCTTCCCAATCCTGAAGAGATGAACTGAAAGTCCAGCATCTTTTAAAGATCAACACAGGAAACCGTGTTAGTCCATTTTCACGCTGCTAATAAAGACATACCAGCCGAGTACCGTGGCTCATGCCTGTAATCCCAGCACTTTGTGAAGCCAAGGCAGGCGGATCACGAGGTCAGGAGATTGAGACCATCCTGGCTAACACGGTGAAATCCCATCTCTACTAAAAATACAAAAAAAATAGCCGGGTGTGGTGGCAGACACCTGTAGTCCCAGCTACTTGGGAGACTGAGGCAGGAGAGTGGCATGAACCTGGGAGGCGGAGCTTGCAGTGAGCCGAGGTCGTGCCACTGCACTCCAGCCGGGGCAACAGAGC
>NW_012108634.1:0-1461 GCF_000951045.1 Mandrillus leucophaeus
TAGTAGAGACGGGGTTTCACCGGGTTAGCCAGGATGGTCCCGATCTCCTGACCTTGTGATCCGCCCGTCTCAGCCTCCCAAAGTGCTGGGATTACAGGCTTGAGCCACCACACCCGGCCTCATGTCTTTTTTTTTTGAAATGGAGTCTCACTCTGTTGCCTGGGCTGGAGTGCAGTGGCACAATCTCAGCTCACTGCAACCTCCACCTCCCAAGTTCAAGTGATTCTCCTGCCTCAGCCTCCCGAGTAGCTGGGATTACAGGCACCTGCCACCATGCCCGGCTGATTTTTTGTATTTTTAGACGAGATGGGGTTTCTCCATATTGGCCAGGCTGGTCTTAAACTCCTGACCTCAGGCGATCCGTCCCCCTCGGCCTCCCAAAGTGCTGGGATTACTGACATGAGCCACCATGCCTGGCCTCCTGTTTTGTCTGTGTCCCCAGAGGTCCTGTGTCCCCCATCGAGGTCGGAGGTGTCAAGGTCCCAGCCCCAGCACTGTCAGAGGTGGGGCTTCTCAGGCAGGGGTTCCAGTCTTGGAATCCTCAGGACCATCTCCCAGGGGTAAGGTTGTCGGGACCCCCCAAATGTCCCCTTTGCAGGCTCAGCTGTTGCCAGCCCTGCAGGAGCCCTCGTGGCTGGAGGCTGCCGCTCCTCCCCGCCCGTGTGCTGCCGCCCCGCCTCTTCCCTGTCGCCCCAGCTCCACGTCACACACTGGCCTGTTCGTCCCTGCAGTGTGTGTGCTGCGTGGGGAGGCCCGGTCTCTGCAGGGCACGGAGAAGCCCCAGCAGGTATTTAGTGAATTCACAGGTGAGACGAGGCTCAGCCGAAGCCTCCTGGGATCCACGGAGACTAACAGCCAGGCAACAGTGAACGTTCGCTTTATTACATGGACACGGCGCTAACCGGACCATTGTGTCTCACAGTGTCCACAGGCCAAACCCACAGTGCATCAGACGGGGCGGCGGGGGTCACCTTGCAGCCCTGCACAGGCTGCAGATCCAGGGCATGGGCTTCTCACAACTACAGAAAACAACCCAACGCTCAGTCCAGCTCCTTTGCGGGAGTCAAAAAAAGAGGAGAAGGAAGTAGAGAGTGAGTCCCCTCCCCACCAGGCTGCACGTGGCTGTGCCCCAGCCCGGTCCTCACCGGCCCGACCCCCTTGGCTCTGGCAGATGGGGTTGGGGAGGTGACAGATGGCCTGGCCGGGCTCCCCGCCCCATCCAGGTGGGGACAAGGGAGGCCTGTTGCCCTCATTCATGTATTTCTTCTTTTTTTTTTTTTTTGAGGCAGAGTCTCGCTGTGTTTCCCAGACTGGAGTGCAATGGCGCGATCTCCACTCACTGCAAGCTCCGCCTCCCGGGTTCACAACATTCTCCTGCCTCAGCCTCCCAAGTAGCTGAGACTACAGGCGCCCGCCACCACGCCCGGCTAATTTTTGTATTTTTAGTAGAGACGGGGTTTC
>NW_012108635.1:0-1534 GCF_000951045.1 Mandrillus leucophaeus
CCCAGCTACTCGGGAGGCTGAGGCAGGAGAATGGCGTAAACCCAGGAGGCGGAGCTTGCAGTGAGCTGAGATCCGGCCACTGCACTCCAGTCTGGACGACAGAGCGAGACTCCGTCTCAGAAAAAAAGATTCAGGGGGCAGTGTCCTGGGCTCTAAAACTTCCAAATCTGGGGCAGTGTCCTAAGCTCTAAAACTTTGAAATCTGGCCAGGCGCAGTGGCTCACGCCTCTAAATCCCAGCACTTCGGGAGGCCGAGGCAGGCGGATCACCTGAGGTCAGGATTTCGAGACCAGCCTGGCCTACATGGCGAAACCCCATCTCTAGTGAAAATACAAAAATTAGTCAGGTTGATGGTGCCTGTCTGTAATCTCAGCTACTCAGGAGGCTGAGCCAGGAGAATCGCTTGAACCCAGGAGGCAGAGGTTACAGTGAGCTGTGATCATGTCACTACACTCCAGCCTGAGCAACAGAATGAGACTCCATCTCAAAAAGGAAAAAACTTTGAAGTCCCTCTAAAAATAAGATGGACCGGTGGATGGTAGCTGTGAGGATGGACCATGTGGCAGGTTTAGTTCTGGGGCCTCGGCGGTGAGTGTTGGGTATTCGGGGCACGGCTCCTATTGTTTTACGAGGAGAATTTCCGAATAACATGTTACACTGGGGAAAACACAGCAGGGAGCCCATTTGTTCTGAAAACGCAGGGACCAGCCCTGGTCCCCGGCTAGGACTGGAGGGAGGCGCCTGGTCATTACTCGTCCTTATGATCCTGCCCCCTCAAGATGTCACATTCTTGAGGCTGTTTAGGGAAATTGACAAGCTGATTGGAAACTGCCGAAATAGAGCCCAGGCAGTGCTGCGGACGGGGCAATGCGGGAAGGGGCCCCGGCAGTTCCCGTGCTGCAGGGCACATCCGGGTTGGGGCACTAGTGGGAGGAAGAGGCTCTCAGGGCCCAGGTGGGACCCCAGCCTCAGACTGTGAGGTCATGACCGTGTGCAGCGCGGCCAGCAGGCTTTGGGGCTTTGCATCCACCTTAGCAGGGTTTCCAAACCCGTTGTCGCCACGGCCACCCTGCCAGGCCAGCCAGTCCAGCCGCAGCAGGGCGGGAGGAAGTGGAGGCTGCTTTCTTTTTTTCCTTTCTTTTTTTGAGACAGAGTTTCGCTCTTGTTGCCCAGGCTGGAGTGCAGTGGCGTGATCTCAGCTCACCACAACCACCACCTCCCGGGTTCAAGCACTTCTCCTGCCTCAGCCTCCCTAGTAGCTGGGATGACAGGCGTGCACCACCACACCCGGCTGATTTTGTGTTTTCAGTAGAGACGGGAGTTTCTCCATGTTGGTCAGGCTGGTCTCGAACTCCCGACCTCAGGTGATCCGCCCTCCTCGGCCTCCCAAAGTGCTGGGATTACAGGTGTGAGCCTCCATGCCTGGCCAAAGCAATCTTTTTCTTTTTTCTTTTTTTTTTTTTGAGACGGAGTCTCGCTCTGTCGCCCAGGCTGGAGTGCAGTGGCCGGATCTCAGCTCACTGCAAGCTCTGCC
>NW_012108636.1:0-1179 GCF_000951045.1 Mandrillus leucophaeus
AAAAAAAAAAAAAGTGATACACTGTAATTATGGAAAGTATCATGTTATTTTCATGACAGAGATATTTTACTAATTGATTTAGTTTATAATTATAATTTACATTCCTTGATATGTCTCCATGAGAGTTACATTGTTCATAAACTAGATTTGCCTATTTATTTTGTCTTAATATTAGGAAAATAAACATTTTTTTCATCGAGTGAAACAGAAATTTTAGGCTGAAATTCTTTTTACTTTCATTTACAGATCAGAAAATTAAGATAGAGAGACAAATGATATAGATATGTAAATTTGGTTGGAATTAAATTTCGTTTCAGACATTGTTTCTTCAGATTAAACAGTAAATCACATTCCAACTCCTTTCCTTCTCCTCCTGGAATCCAATTTACATCTTTACTCACGTTAGTTTCTCTTCTTAGACAACTTTGCTGTTGTTCGAAATTCACAACTGAAAACTGGATTCATCCTGTAATAAGAATCCAACCACTATTTTAAAAAAAAACAGCAATAGTTATCTCTTAATACTTACATATCATGATCTCGTCACTCTAGTACCATTTGAAAATAAGATTTTAAAATAAAATATCGTATTAATGACTCATTCCCTACTTAGGGTTCCTTTGGTTTCACATCCTTTCCTGATGCATTTACTCCTATACTATTTTACTAAATTTTTATGTATCTTTTTTCCACTTTCATTTTTTACTTTATATTTTTTTCTTCTAAACTTTATCTATAAATGAGCAATAATTTCTCGAATTATTTTTATGTTGTTATTTTCCTTAGTATTATCCAAGACTTTAAAAATGAAGTTCAACTTGCTGTTCTTTAAAAACTTGATTTGGGCCTGGCACGGTGGCTCACGTCTGTAATCCCAGAATGTTGGGAGGCAGAGGCAGGCGGATCACGAGGTCAGGAGAGCGAGACCATCCTGGCTAACACGGTGAAACCCTGTCTCTACTAAAAATAGGAAAAAAAAAGTGCTCGCTTCGGCAGCACATATACTAAAATAGAAAAAAAAATAGCTGGGCGTGGTGGTGGGCACCTGTAGTCCCAGCAACTCGGGAGGCTGACGCAGGAGAATGGCGTGAACCCAGGAGGCGGAGCTTGCAGTGAGCCGAGATCCTGCCACTGCACTCCAGCCTGGGCGACAGAGCGAGACTCTATCTCAAAAAAAAA
>NW_012108637.1:0-1357 GCF_000951045.1 Mandrillus leucophaeus
TCCTAGGTATTTTATTCTCTTAGTAGCAATTGTGAATGGGGGTTCACTCATGATTTGGCTCTCCGTTTGTCTGTTATTGGTGTATAGGAATGCTTGTGATTTTTGCACATTGATTTTGTATCCTGAAACTTTGCTGAAGTTGCTTATCAGCTTAAGGAGATTTTGGGCTGAGACGATGGGGTTTTCTAAATATACAATCAAGTCATCTACAAACAGAGACAATTTGACTTCCCCTCTTCCTATTTGAATACGCTTTATTTCTTTCTCTTGCCTGATTGCCCTGGCCAGAACTTCCAATACTATGTTAAATAGGAGTGGTGAGAGAGGGCATCCTTGTGCCAGTTTTCAAAGGGAATGCTTCCAGTTTTTGCCCATTCAGTATAATATTGGCTGTAGGTTTGTCATAAATAGCTCTTATTATATTGAGATATGTTCCATTGATATTTAGTTTATTAAGAGTTTTTTAGCATGAAAGGCTGTTGAATTTTGTCAAAGGCCTTTTCTGCATCTATTGAGATAATCATGTGGCTTTTGTCATTGGTTCTGTTTATATGATGGATAACGTTTATTGATTTGTGTATGTTGAATCAGCCTTGCATCCCAGGGATGAAGCCAACTTGATTATGGTGAACAAGCTTTTTGATGTGCTGGTGGATTCAGTCTGCCAGTATTTTATTGAGAATTTTCGCATCAATATTCATCAGGGATATTGGTCTAAAATTTTCTTTTTTTGTTGTGTCTCTGCCAGGCTTTGGTATCAGGATGATGCTGGCCTCATAAAATGAGTTAGGGAGGATTCCCTCTTTTTCTATTGATCAGAATTGTTTCAGAAGGAATGGTACCAGCTCCTTTTTGTACCTTTGGTAGAATTCGGCTGTGAATCCGTGTGGTCCTGGACTCTTTGGTTGGTAGGCTGTTAATTATTGCCTCCATTTCAGAGCCTGTTATTGGCCTATGCAGAGATTCAACTTCTTCCTGGTTTAGTCTTGGGAGGGTGTATGTGTCCAGGAATTTATCCATTTCTTCTAGATTTTCTAGTTTATTTGCATAGAGGTGTTTATAGTAGTCTCTGATGGTAGTTTGTATTTCTGTGGGATCAGTGGTAGTATCCCCTTTATCAATTTTTATTTTTTGTTTTTTATTGCATCTATTTGATTCTTCTCGCTTTTATTCTTTATTAGTCTTGCTAGCGGTCTATCAATTTTGTTGATCTTTTCAAAAAAACAGCTAATGGATTCATTGTTTTTTTTGAAGGGTTTTGTGTGTCTCTATCTCCTTCAGTTCTGCTCTGGTCTTAGTTATTTCTTGTCTTCTGCTAGCTTTTGAATTTGTTTGCTCTTGCTTCTCTAGTTCTTTT
>NW_012108638.1:0-1113 GCF_000951045.1 Mandrillus leucophaeus
TTCCCAAATAATACTTTTATGATTTATTATGCCTGTCTTTAATCTCTTAATCCTGTTATCTTCATAAGCTGAGGATATATGTCACCTCAGGATCAGTGTGATAATTGTGTTAACTGTACAAATTGATTGTAAAACATGTGTGTTTGAACAATATGAAATCAGTGCATCTTGAAAAAGAACACAATAACAGCGATCTTTATGGAACAAGGGAAGATAACCATAAGGTCTGACTGTCTGCGGGGTCAGGCAAAAAGAGCCATATTTTTCTTCCTGCAGAGAGCCTATAAACAGACGTGCAAGTAGGAGAGATATCGCTAAATTCTTTTCCTAGCAAGGAATATTCATATTAATACCCTGGGAAAGGAATTTATTCCTGGGGGGAGGTCTATAAACGGCTGCTCTGGGAATGTCTGTCTTACGTGGTTGAGATAAGCACTGAGATACTCACTGGTCTCCTGCAGTACCCTCAGGCTTAAAACTAGGATGGGGAAAAACTCTGCCCTGGTAAATTTGTGGTTGGACCGGCTCTCTGCTCTCAAACCCTGTTTTCTGTTGTTTCAGATGTTTATCAAGACAATACGTGCACTGCTGATCATAGACCCTTATCAGTAGTTCTGCTTTTGCCATTTGCCTTGTGATCTTTGTTGGACCCTTATCAGTAGTTCTGCTTTTGCCCTTTGTCCTGTTCCCTCAGAAGCATGGGATCTTTGTTAGACCCTTGTTAGTAGTTCTGCTTTTTCCGCTTTGAAGCATGTGATCTTTGTACCTACTCCCTGTTCGTACACCCTCTCCCCTTTTGAAATCCTTAATAAAAACTTGCTGATTTGAGGCTCAGGCAGGCATCACGGTCCTACTGATATGTGACGTCACCCCTAGCAGCCCAGCTGTAAAATTCCTCTCTGTACTGTCTCTCTTTATTTCTCAGCTGGCCAACACTTATGGAAAATAGAAAGAACCTACAGTGAAATATTTGGGGCAGGTTCCCCCAATAGTCTTCTGTTTTCCTTCAGCTACAAAATTATTTCATGTTATTCCTTTGATAATTTTTCTTCCATGCTTTTCTGTTTTGTCTTCAGATTGTTTGATTTGTCTTGGTGAAGTAACAATAGCCTA
>NW_012108639.1:0-2134 GCF_000951045.1 Mandrillus leucophaeus
ACAGTGAGTTATCCAAGAAGCATTTATTGGAAAATGCTTTATTTCTTAATGGACTTACAAGCTACCCTTTTGTATACTAAATCCTTTGAAGTGCTAGGTTCTGCTCCAAGTTTCTTATAGTCAGCCAAGAACAAAATGAAAGAGAAAGAAAGTGAACAAAAGTAGAGTTTAAAAATCTATGGCCTTTCAAGGTCAACATTTTAAAGTAAAACAGCATCATTTTCTTTGAAATCTTATGGATTCCCACAATGTAAACCATGCTTCTATTTAATAATCGGTATTAAAGAATCTATTAGGAAATTTCAATGATTTTTGCTTCCCTTGGCCGAGCTCTCATTATGGACTGTTTTGCTGCTTCCTTTCTCTATGAAGAAAAATCATTCGTTGCTAGTGTTTTCTCAGTGTTACAATGTTCTTCCAATAAGTGTTCATTTTAGTGGTGTGTGCTTCCTTGTCAACAAACATGAAATTTATCTTCTTAAATATCAAGAGTTCAGGTTATTACAAAACCTAAGGCTTACAGTGTGGTATAGTCCAAAATCATGCTCCATAAACTACTGGAAAATTAATCAAATTATATGACATGAAGTTTTTATATACTCATATCTTTTGATTTGAGGTATTTCAAATATTTGATAATCTCTTGTAGACCTCATTTCAACTTTCATTTTTCTGTCTCGTGTGTTTGGTCCATTTATTTGACTTGCTTGGGATATTAATGAAATTCTCAAGAACGTTCATTTTCAGAAACTATAAATCCCTGAAAAGTTAGCAATTTAGAAATTATTTAGGAATATAATAGTTTTGTGCTAGTTTCTAACATAATATTTCAATAATATTAACTGAAGACAAAATGTTGCTGCCTAGACTTCAATAAAACATATTAAAGGTAATTGCAGAACTTTTAAGAAAACCACCTAAAAACAGTAGCCATTAACATATTAAAAATGATATGAAAATTAAGAATAAATGCTAAGCTGAAAAGTTAAAATATCATTTAGAAGCCAGATGCTTTCAACTGGAGCCAGCTGTTGCCTCTCTTTTTGATTTAAACTTTCATTTTAATGGATGATTTCAATTCATCTTCCATTTAACTCATTCTGCTAAAATTCATATCCCCACTAAAAGAGACAGTTATAACCATAACTTTTAATGAGGTTCAGTTTTGCCCCTTTCTTTTTTCTGTTTTACATATTTTGTTTGTAAGGTGACTGTTAGAAACACTTATAGAAATTTACACATTTGAAATGCATAGTGCTATAATTACATGAGTGTAGGTTCTTTGCTGTGGTTTGAATGTCAGATCCTCCAAAATTCATGTTAAAACCAAATCACCACAGTGATAGCATTGAAAGATAGGGCTCCTGAAAGGTGATTAGGTCATGAGGCTCCTTCCTCATAAATGGATAAGGCCCTTCTGAAAAGGGCTTTCAAGGTCTCTGCCATGTGAGGACCCAGCCTTCCTCCCCTACAGAGGCGGCAGCCCTCCTCCAACAACCAAACACGCCTGCACTTGATCTTGGACTTCCTTGCATTTTGAATGGTAAGAAAATAAATTTCTGTTCCTTTTAATTACACAGTGTATGGTATTTTGCTACAGCAGCACCAACAAACAAAGATATTTTTTAATAACTATTCAAATTAGAGATTCTGTGAATCACATAATTACCAGGAAAGGACTTGAGGAAGTATTCAAAAGGCCATCTTTCAGAAAACAAACCAAAACAAACTCTCCAACAAAGCAACATCCCTAAATCTGTCTTCTGTTGAGGGTCTGTGATGCCTAACATGACACCATCCAGGATCATGTCTTCGGTTAAGGTCTCAGGAACAGTTCAATACTTCTAAGGGAGTGTCTTTGTCATTGAACATAGGTAAAATCAGTTCTACAAATTGTTTGAAAAGATAAGAGTTAACATTAATGGGCAATGGGGAGAGGGAGAGACAAAAAGATCTATTATGACTTGGGGAGAACCAGGGGACCAAATGTCCTGCAAAGAGAATTTGTATACTGACCTAACTTGAAAATTTTCTCTCAGACAGTGAGTTATCCAAGAAGCATTTATTGGAAAATGCTTTATTTCTTAATGGACTTACAAGCTACCCTTTTGTATACTAAATCCTTTGAAGTGCT
>NW_012108640.1:0-1468 GCF_000951045.1 Mandrillus leucophaeus
CATGCTGCGAGATGATGTGGTACTCAGGCCCTGCCCCAGGTTGCACCCCCTCAGTGCCACTGCCAGGGAACCCCAGGGAACACCCAAACAGCAAACCCCAGAATAACCCCAGGCAGTGGCCTCTTAGTTGCACCTGTATGCTGATACTTCCCTGGGTTACAACCAAACACCCCAGGGAGTAACCAGACATGAACACCCCTAGTAACACCCACCAAACTCCGAGTTAATTGGTCCCAGGTTTCCCTCAGACTCCAACTTTCCCTCCAGGTTTTCTCAAACGGTAATCCCACAGGTAACATCCAGATACTGTCACCCCAGTGCTCCAAGCAAACAGTAAAGCTCCAGGGGAATTTCAAGTAATGAGTAGCGAGGCTCGGAATACACCTGAAAGGCTGGGTGTGTTGGCTCGTGCCTGTAATCCCAGCACTTTGGGAGGCCAAGGTAGGAAGATCACTTGAGCCCAGGAGTTTGAGACCAGCCTGGGCAACATAATGAGACCCTCATCTGTACAAAAAAAAAAAAAATGTTTAAATTGGCTAGGTATGGTGGTTCCCGTTTGCAATCTCAGCTATTCAGAAGCCTGAGTGGGAGGATTGCTTGAGCCCCATAGTTTGAGACTAGCCTGGGCAACATAGTGAGATCTCATCTTTAAAAAAAATTAGACTGGTGTAGTGGTACATGCCTGTAGTCCCAGCTACTACTTGGGAGGCTGAGGTGGGAGGATAACTTGACCAGGGAAGGTTGAGGCTGAAGTGAGCTATGATTGTACCACTGTACTCCAGCCTGGGTGACAGAGTGAGACCCGGTCTCAAAAAAATAAAAATAAATTTAAAAAGGGCCAGGCACACGCCTGTAATCCCAGCACTTTGGGAGACCAAGGCAGGTGGATCACCTGAGGTCAGGAGTTCAAGACCACCCTGGCCAACATGGTGAAACCCATCTCTACTAAAAATACAAAAATTAGCCAGGTGTGGTGGTGTGCCCCTGTAGTCCCAGCTACTCAGGAGGCTGAGGCAGGAGAATCACTTCAACCCAGGAGGCAGAAGTTGCAGTGAGCTGAGATCGCTCCACTGTACTACAGCCTGGGTGACAGAGCAAGACTCTGTCTCAAAAAAATAAAAAGAATACACCAGAGAGGTACTCATCTAAGATCACGCCCCAAAGTAACCTCCCCTGGGTGACACAGACGCACTGATACTCCAGGTTTACATCCAAGAAATAACCCCCAAGAAAACTCCTAGGCTGGCCGGGCGCAGTGGCTCACGCCTATAATCCCAGCACTCTGGGAGGCCGACATGAGTGGATCACCTGAGGTGAGGAGTTCCAGACCAGCCTGGCCAACAAGGTGAAACCCCGTCTCTACTAAAAATACAAAAATTAGCTGGGCGTGGTGACTCATGCCTGTAATCCCAGCTACTTGGGAGGCTGAAGCTGGAAAATCGCTTGAACCCGGGAGGCGGAGGTTGCA
>NW_012108641.1:0-11431 GCF_000951045.1 Mandrillus leucophaeus
TGTTGTTTAGCTGTGCCCTGTCCCCAGAGGTGGAGTCTACAGAGACAGGCAGGACTCCTTGAGCTGCTGTGAGCTCCACCCAGTTCGAGCTTCCCGGCCGCTTTGTTTATCTACTTAAGCCTCAGCAATGGTGGGCGCCCCTCCCCCAGCCTCGCTGCTGCCTTGCCGCGAGACCGCAGACTGCTGTGCTAGCAATGAGGGAGGCTCCTTGGGCGTGGGACCCTCCCAGCCAGGTGTGGGATATAGTCTCCTGGTGTGCCGTTTGCTAAGATCCTTGGTAGAGCGCAGTATTGGGGTGGGAGTTACCCGATTTTCCAGGTGTTGTGTGTCTCAGTTCCCCTGGCTAGGAAAAGGGATTCCCTTCCCCCTTGCGCTTCCCAGGTGAGGCGATGCCTCGCCCTGCTTCAGCTCTCACTGGTGGGGCTGCAGCAGCTGACCAGCACTGATTGTCCCACACTCCCTAGTGAGATAAACCCAGTACCTCAGTTGAAAATGCAGAAATCACCTGTCTTCTGTGTCCCTCGCGCTGCGAGTTGGAGACTGGAGCTGTTCCTATTCGGCCATCTTGCTCCACCTCTTTTTTTTTTTTTTTTTTTTGAGACAGAGTTACACTCTGTCACCCAGGCTGGAGTGCAGTGGCACGATCTAGACTCACTGCAACCTCCACCTCCCAGGTTTAAGCGATTCTCATGCCTCAGCCTCCCTAATAGCGGGAATTACAGGCACCTGCCACCACATCCAGCTAATTTTTGTATTTTTAGTAGAGATAGGGTTTCACTATGTTGGCCAGGCTGGTCCTGAACTTCTGTCCTCAAGTGATCTGCCTGCCTCAGCCTGCCAAGTGCTGGGATTACAGGTGTGAGCCACCACACCGCATCTCTTAGTAGTTTTTGAGGAGCAGTTTAGAGTGCCAGCAAAGTTCTTCACAGATCCAAGAGGCGTTGACTGATGTAATCCGGCTGGATGGGGCAGGTAGAGAGGAAGGGAAGAGGTCATGGGTGGCTGAGGGCTGTTGCCTAACATCTTGACTGTGGCAGCAGACACAGTGGAGGTTGCAAGATTTGTTATGGATGTTAAGAAGGGCTGAAGAGCCACCAGGTGACCATAGCTCACTGTAGGCCGGATACAGTGACTCATCCCTGTAATCCCCAGCACTTTGGGAGGCTGAGGCAGAAGGATCATTTGAGCCCAGGAGCTTGAGGCTGCAGTGAGCTATGATGGTGCCACTGCACTGAAGTCTGGGCAACAGAGTGAGACCCTGTCTCTTAAAAAAAAAAAAAAAAAAAAGCTCACAATAGCCTTGAACTCCCGGGCTCAAGTGATCCTCCAGGCACAGCCTCCCTGGTAGCTAGGACTACAGGCACATGACACTATGCTCAGCTAATTTTTAAATTTTTTGTATAGACAGGATCTCACCATGTTGTCCAGGCTTGCATTGCATTGTTCTTTTTTCTTTTCTTTCTTTCTTTTTTTTTTTTTTTGAGACAGAGTCTTGCTCTGTCACCCAGGCTGGAGCACAGTGGCACCATCTCTGCTCACTGTAACCTCCACCTTCCAGGTTCAAGTGATTCTTTGGTCTCAGCCTCACAAGTAGCTGGGATTACAGGTGTGTGCCACCAAGCCTGGCTCATTTTTGTTATTTTCAGTAGAGATGGGGTTTTGCCATGTTGGCCAGGCTGGTCTTGAACTTCTGACTTTGGGTGATCCACCCATCTTGGCCTCCCAAAGTGGTGGGATTACAGATGTGAGGAGGCTTGCATTGTTCTTTAGATAAAATAAAATACAGTTTCTAGGAAATGAAAAAAAAAGATAATGCAATAATAGAAATGAAGATGGATCTGCCTACTGGAGTACATAAAGAGGAAGGAAGATGAAATAAAAAGGAAAGAATACTTTGAAATGAAATGTGGTAGTGGTTTCCACAGAATTTAAACATGTTTTAGAAATGGGGATCTTATGGGAAAATTTAGGTTTCAGTTAAGGCAGGGAGGTAAAGGAAACCTTCGTAGAAAGGTTGGCAGTATGGGGGCATTTGTTACACTCAAAACTAATTCCGGCGGGCATGGTGGAAAAGCTTGAGAAAGAAACAGAAGGAAGTTGAGTCAGGGCATGGAAACCCTGAGTGCTATGATGATGAACATACCAGAGGCTGTAGACGGCCAGAGAGCCTTGTGTTATGGAGTCATGGGTGTGGGGCAGGGTGAGTTTACTTGGCCACTCAGGGCAGGACACAAACAAGCTAAGGCTCTGGAAGTAAACATGCACCTTTCACCAGGAGCATATCCCGCTGGTGTGTGTGCAGCAAAGTACAGCCATTGTTAATAGACACTCAAAACAAAGGCAACCCAGAAAGGCTTCAAATAAGAGAGCAGTCTTCCAAAGGCAGACCCAAAGAAATCAGGGATTGCAGCATCAGTACCAGGAAAAATGAATCCAAGATAAAAACACACTGAAGTTCTTTTAGACCTTCAAGGAAAAAGATGAGTCCCACATTTAATAAATCCAACACTGACTAACTGAAATTAGTAAAGGAATGTATTGGTTTAAGTCATCAGATCAAAGAAAGAGCAGAGACAGGGCTGGCTTTGCCCGAACCAAAGGACCCCAGGGCAGTTTGAGTGGTTTTTGGTTTTCATTTCTGCATTTCTCTGTGTGTTGGGTCTGTTTGATCCTCCATGTGGAGAAGAGCGTGGATCTTGGCAGCTTGGGGGTCACATCCTTTCAGCTTGTGCCCAGAGAGGAAAAGAAGGCAGCTCTTACTGCTAGCTTTTACAAGAAAAAGCCTGGGAAAGAGCTCTGATTGGTCTGGCTTGGGTCCCATGTATACCCTGGAAACAGCAATTATGAGGTACCTGATTGGCTCGACCTCACATGTGTGTACTGAGGTCAAGGCTGCAGGGTCTCTTAATGGAGAAGGGGTTGGGGAGAGGATTAACAGAGAGCTTTGCAAAATATAGCCACTACCACAAGTAGATAAGCAGATTCAACACATTGTTATTAAAAACAAAGCAATACCACACTTAATCAAATAAAGACAAAATGAGTAATCAGAATAGGAACACAGATATCATGCTGAACAAAAATTATTAGGAGAATATAATGCATAATGCTATGCTAATGTTTTTAAACCTGATGGAATTCTTTAGATAATATAAATTATCAATATATGTTCAAGATGCTTCTTGCATACTGAGTTTTTTCAAGTCTTCAAAGGAAAGAATTCCTGGCTGGGAGCGGTGGCTCATGCCTATAATCCCAGCACTTTGGGAGGGCAAGGCTGGTGAATCACTTGAGGTCAGGAGTTCGAGACTGGCCTGGCCAACACGGCAAAACCCCATCTCTACTAAAAGTACAAAAATTAGCCGGGCATAGTGGCAGGCACGTGTAATCCCAGTTACTCAGGAGGCTGAGGCAGGAGAATTGCTTGAACCTGGGAGGCGGAGGTTGTAGTGAGCTGATAGCACATCATTACACTCCAGCCTGGGTGACAAGAACGAGACTGTCTCAAAAAAATAAAATAAATAAATAAATAAATAAAATTAAAAAATTAAAAAAATAAAAAGAAAAGAATTCCTGTAACACATAAATTATTGGATAGTAGAGAATTTTATTTTACAAAGCTAGCATGAAACAAAAAGAGAACAAAACATCCCCTCAACAAGCTAGGCATGGTGGCTCATGCCTGTAATCCCAGCACTTTGGGAGGCCGAGGCAGGAGGATTGCTTGAGCTCAGGAGTTCAAGACCAGCCTGGGCAATGTGACAAAATCCCACCTCTACAAAATATACAAAAATTAGCCAGTGTGGTGGTGCACACCTGTAACCTCAGCTACTCAGGAGGCTGAGGCAGGAGAATCACTTGAACCTGGGAGGTGGAGGTTGCAGTGAGCCAAGATTGCACCACTGCACTCCAGCCTGGGTGACAGAGTGAGAGTCTGTCTGAAAAAACCCAAAAAACTCAAAGACATCCCCCCAACAAGCATACAAAACAAAACATAAATGATAATGTACTTCCAAACAAAATCCAGGGGTATATTTAACGACTAAACATCACACTCAGGTAGGGTTTATTCCAGGAATGTTGACATAGTTCAATATAAAGTGATATATCAGTATAAACTATTCATTTCATCACATCAACAGGTCAAAGGCAGCAAAAGCGATCACTTCATTGTTGAGATACAATTCAGTGATGCCCATGTTGAAAACACAACATGGTTTCCTATATAAAGGCAAAACGCCTTAGTACACAAGGCCCTGTATGTTGGGCCCTCCTCTCTCTCCAGGCTTATCTCCCCTGTGCTCTGCCTGGTGCTCTGTGTTAAACATGCACACTGGCCTTTTTATTTCTTCATGTGCACCAGGCTTCCAGCACCACAGGGGCTTTGCACATGCTTTTTCCTCCTCCTGCAACTCTTCCCTCCCTTTTTGACTTAGTGCCTTCTCTCCTTTCAGATCTAAGTTTACTCATTGCTTCCTTCAGGAACCTTTCCTTACCTCTGTAATCAGTCAAATCCTCCCTACTCCTGGGCTTCTCAAACTATGAAGCATCCTGGTAAAGTGCAGATTCTGGTTCAGAAGGTCTGGAAATGCTGTGTTTCTAACAAGCTCCCAGGTGAGCCCAGGCTGCTGGTACATGGACCACATGTTAAGTATTGTAACCCTTTTCTTCCCAGCACCAGTTGTGGTTGTACTTTTACCTTTTTTTTTTTTTTTTTGAGATGGAGTTTCTCTTTTGTTGCCCAGGCTAGAGTGCAATGGCGTGATCTTGGCTCACCACAACCTCTGTCTCCCAGGTTCAAGCGATTCTCCTGTCTCAGCTTCCCGAGTAGCTGGGATTACAGGCATGCGCCACCATGCTGGCTGATTTTGTATTTTTAGTAAAGACGGGGTTTCTCCATGTTGGTCAGGCTGGTCTTGAACTCCCGACCTCAGATGATCCATCCACCTCGGCCTCCCAAAGTGCTGGGATTACAGGTGTGAGCCACCACCCCGGCCGTACTTTTACCGTTTTTAGGGGATGATATTACTACATATATGGCAGAAAGTGTACACCCCCCAGGGGTATTGTTCCCATGATCCTGGAGGGAAGGGGATGATATTACTTTAAATATCACAGAAGGTGTACACGCCCCCAGTGATGTTGTTTCTAATTTCCACATGGGAGAGGAGGATATGACACCCAATACCGCAGGGAGTAGAAACACTCCCGGGATACTGCTCTTAATATTCAGGGAGGAAGAGGATGATATTACCCCCAATACAGATGGGTGTACACCCTCTGAGGGGGTACACACTGAGGATGTACACCCGTCTGTGAAAGAGTTCATAATATCCAGAGGGGCAGATGATATTACTCACAATATCGTAAACAGGCTGTGAGTCCACCATGGATCGTAATAGCCAGGTGGGGAGAGGGGGTGGCTCTTACTCCCCATATCGCGGGGGGTGAGGTGTACACCCGCTGCGATATTGAAAGTAATATCATCCTCTTCCCTCCTGGTTCATGGGAACAACATCACTGGGGGGTGCACACTTTCTGCGATATTGGGAGTAACATCATCTTCTGTGCCTTGGAATATTAAGGACAATATCACGGGGGGGCATGTTCAGCTTCTGCAATATTGGGAATAATATTATCCTCTCTACCCCTGCATATTAGGAAAGATATCACAGAGTGGGTGTTCACCTCCTGCGATATGGGGATTAACACCATCTTCTCCCCTTCCAGATATCAGGAAGAGTATCACACGGGGGTATACAGTGTCTGCGATACTGGGAGTAATATCAACCTCTCGGCCTTGGAATATTAAGAAGAATATCACAGGGTGGATGTACACCCCCTGCCATATTGGGAGGAATATCAGCCTCTCCTCTCCATGGATATTAGGAACAATATCCCAGGCTGGGTGTACGCCTCCTGCTCTACGGGGAGTAATATCATCCTCTCCCTTCCAGGATATTAATAACAATATCACAGGGCGGGTGAACACAGCCTGCAATACTGGAATTATTATCATCCTCTCCCCCTCCGGATACTAGGAACAATATCACAGAAGAGCTGTACCCTCCCTGCGATATTAGGAGTAATATCATATGCTTCTTCCGTGAATATTAGGAGCAATATCACCAGGTGGCTGTCCATTCATTGCTGTGTTAGGAGTCATGTCATACTCTACCCCCGTGGATATTAGGATCAGTGTCACAGGGTGAGTGTACACCTCCTGCGATATTAAAACTAAAATCATGCTCTCCATCCTTGGATATTAGGAACAACATCACAGGTAGGTGTACACCCCCTGTGGTATTAGGAATAATAATATGACTAATTATTAAACATCAATGATCAATTTTAATAATTATCAATGATACTATTAATTAATAGGATACCATTATTAATTATGGATAATTATTTTAAATATGATTATGCAAGTTTAAAATTAATTATTAATATTAATGTCATTTAACAATATTATTAGTTCTTAATGTTAAGTATGAGTTTATTACCAACATCACTTAGTATTGATTTAAGTAACACTAATTGCTTATATCATTATTTCATTATTAATAGTGATATTACTATTAATTATTAATACTAATCGTTAACATTTTAAAACCAGTATTAATTTTTACTATCTTTATTGTGATTATTAATATCGATGATTACTATTAATTTTTATTATATTTATTAGTATTTATAATTAATAGACTTGTTCCTGATATCCGGTGGGGAGAGGATGATATTAATCCCAATATTGAAGAAAGTGTACACTCCTCTATGATGTTATTCCTAATAGCCAGGGAGTAGAGGATGACATTATTGAAACTATCGCAGTGGGTGTACATCCCTTCGGTCATCTTGTTCCTTATATCCTGGGTGGGAGAGGATGATATGACTCCCAATATCACAAGGGGCATAGACTTCCCCCGTGATATTGTCCCTAACAGCCAAAGGTGGAGAGGATGATATTTCTTCCGATTTCGCAGGGGGTGTACACCACCCCTGTGATATGGTTCCTAATATCCAGGGAGCAAGAGGATGATATTAGTCTCAATATTGCAGGAGGTGTACACTCCCTAGTGATATTATTCCTAATATCCAGGGATGGAGAGAACGATATCACTCCCAATAGAGCAGGGGGTGTACACCCCTTCTGTGACATTGTTCCTAATAGCCAGCGGGGGAGAAGAAGATATTACCCCCAACATCACAGGGGGTGTACACCCCCTTGTGATATTGTTCCCTATATCCTGGGAGGGAGACGATGATACTAGTGGCAATATCGCAGGGGGTGTACACACCGAATATCCAGAGGGAGAGAAAATGATATGACTCCCAATATCACAGGGAGTGTACATCCTCCTGTGATATTGTTTCTTATACTCAGGGCGAGAGGATGATATTACTCCCAATATCGCAGGGGTTGTACACACCTCCTGCGATATTGTTCCTAATATCCCAAAGGGGAGAGCATAATATTACTCTCAATATCGCAGGGGGTGTACACTTCCTTTGTAATATTGTTCTTAATATCCATGATGGGAGAGGATGATATGACTTCCAATATCGAAAGAAGTGTACAGCCGCCTGTAATATAGTTCCTAACATCTAGGTGGGGAGAGGATGATATTACTGCCCATATCGCACGAGTTGTAAAACCCCTTCGATATTTTGCCTACAATCCTCAGGGGAGAGGATGATATTACTCCCAATATCGAAGAAGGTGTACACCCCCCTGTGACACTATGCCCAATATCCACGTTGGGAGACGATGACATTACGCCCAATATTGCAGGGGATGTACACCCACCCTGGGATATTGTTCCTTATATCGAGAGGGGGAGAAGATGCTATCGCTCCCAATAACGCAGGGGCTGTGGCTGTACACCCCTCCTGGGATATTGTTCTTAATATCCTAGGGAAGAAAGGATGATACTACACCCAATATCACAGGGGCTGTACACCCACCCAGTGATATTGTTCTTAATGTACTCCACCTCCCACCACCAGGGATATCGTTCCTAATATCCAGGGGAAGAGAGGATAACATTATGCCCAATACCGCAGGGGAGTGTACACACCCTCTGTGATGTTGTTCCTAGTATCCAAAGGTAGAGACGATGATATTACTGGCCATATCGCAGGGGGTGTACACCCTTCTGTGATACTGTTTTTGACTTTAAGTGGGGGAGAGGATAACATTAATCCCAATATTGCAGAAGGTGTGCAGACCCCTTGATGTAGTTCCTACTGTACAGGGGAAAGAGAAGAATATTGCTCCCAATATCGCAGGGGGTGTAACCACCCTGCCCCCCGTATATTGTTCCTAATGTGCAGCGGGGTGGAGGCTGATAGTACTCCCAATATCCCAGAAGGTGCACACACACCTGTGATGTAGTTCCTAATATCCAGCGGGAAAGAGGCTGATTTTACTTTCGATATTGCAGTGGGTGTACACCGCCCCCAAACCCGGGGTATTGTTCCTAATATCCAGGCGGGAAGAAGATGACATGGCTGACAGTATCGAAGGGGGTGGACACCACTTCAGTGATATGGTTCCTGATATCCAGGGGGTGAGTGGATGATATTACTCCCAATAAAGTAGGAACCGTACAGACACTCTGGGATTTTGTCCTTAATAACCACAGGGGAGAGGTGATATTACTACCAATATTGCAAGGGATGTACACCCCTCCTGTGATATTGTTTCTTATATCCAGGATAGGAGAAGAAGATGGTGTTAGTACCAATATTGAAGGGATGGACAGCCCCCATGGGATATTGTTCTAAAGATACAGGTTGAAAGAGGATGAGATTCCATCCAATATAACAAGGGGTGTACACTCCGCCTGTGATATGAATGGTAAAACCTAGAAGAGAGAATGACATTGCTTCCAAGAACACACAGGGTGTACACCTACCCTGTGATATTGTTCCTGTCATCTAAAGGAAGAGATGATGATACTACTACCACTACCGGATTAGATGATGATACTAATACCACACCCTGCTGTGATATTGTTCCTCATCACTTGTGGTTGAGAGCATGATATTACTTCCAATATGACAGTGGCTTAACACCCAGTCTGTGATATTGCTCCTAATTTCCACTAGGTGAAGTATGATGTTCCTGCCAAGAGAGTAGTGGGTGTACAGTCGCCCTGTGATATGTCTCCGAATATTCAGGGAAACACAGGATGACATTACTCCAAATCTCCCAAAAAGTGTACACCCATTGTGTGATATGCTTCCTAATATCCAGAGGTGCAGAGGATGGTATTCATTCTCCTATCGCAGGCTGTGTACACACCACCTGTGAAATTGTTCCTAATATCCTGAACAAAAGAGACTGCTAATAATGGACACACATTGCAGGGGGGAGTAATTATTACGATCCACATCGTAATGGGGAGTAATAGCAACCCCCTCTCTCCCCCTCACTGTTAGGATCCACATTGCTGGGGGGTGAGGCACCCCCCGCGATATGGGGAGTAAAAGCATCCCCCTCTCTCGCCCTGGCCTTATATAAGGAGGCTGGCCTTATATAAGTGCTCCCCAATGCCATCGCAGGCTTTAATGTATTCACTTAAAGTTTTTTCCTCATTTAGATCTGCCTTTCCCTTAATAGGTCTAATTGCTGCCTGACATTCTGTATTAGCAGTTTCATGAGCAAGCAGCTGAACGATCACTTTCTTGGCATGAGAATTGGAAATAACCTTTTGAGCCCCATCCTGCAAACGGGCGATAGAATCTGGATAAGGCTCCCTTGGACCCTGTTGAACTGTGTTAAAAGAAGGATAAGCGGCAGCAGGGTCGTGAATTTTTTCCCAGGTTCTTAAGCACGTAGTTCTGAGCTGATTGACAGCCTCATCACCCATTACCATCTGTTGATTTAGAGTACTCCATGCCTGTCCGATTCCAAGCAATTGATCAGATGTGATATTAACGGAACGTTGGGCTTGAGCATTTCTGCGTGCCCGATTTGTTGCTTCATCCGTCCACTAGGTTTTCAATTGGAGAAATTCAGAGGGGAACAGGGTGGATCGGGCTCATGCCTCCCAATCCACAGGCATTCAACGTCTGTTATAAGCCACACGTTGTAACAAGGAATGAACATAAGGAGAATTTGGCTCATATTATCCAATTGCTTGCTTTAAGTCTTTTAATATTTTAAAAGGAAATGGCTCCCAACATGCTTGAGCAAGTTCTCTGGGCTCCTCAGCTGGCGAAATAATTACCAGAAACTGTCAAGCATTCAAATCCCCCATTTCTTGTGCCTGGCGAATGGATGCCTGGATTGTTCCTGTGCCATAATTTGTGCTTGGACCGGCTCGCAGTATTCCTCTACCATAACTAACAGGTGGGCAAGCCTGGATCATTCCCTCATCGTAATTGGCTGTTGGACAAGCCTGAAGCTTCCCTTCGCCATAGTTACTGGCGGGGCCTGCAACAGTGGGAGCCACAAGGCTCGTCTCAGGCTCCCCTTCCAAAAATTCCTAAGGCTGGCCTAGGGGTGGCCATTCCAGACCTTCCCCTAAAGGCGCAGTAGGTGGCACTGTTTCTTTTACAAGTTTTTGGAGATTAGCTTACATACCTTCCCGTTTCTTGCCCCTTTTTAAACTAGACTGTCATGGTTCACTTTGCCGATAATTAGACTCCTGATTATTCAACTTTCCTATGTCATCCTGCAACTCCTCCTTCTCCTCCTCAGTGTGGAAGGGCTCCAGTGCTGTTTTAACTGCCGACCACACAGACCAAGCAGAGACGGGAATATGGTGGCCCTCTTGTTGTGCTCCTTTTAAGTCTGATCTGACCTTGTTCCAATCTTTTACATTCATGGTTCCATATTCCGGGAACCAAGGAGAATACTTGTCTACCAGATGGAACAAAGATGTGAGATTTTGGGTACTCAGAATTACCCCTTCACGGCGCAGTAACTGCCGCACAAGGCTTAAGTAATTAGCGAACTTACTCTCAGCCTGACCCATATTTTCACGAGGTTTCCCTGGAATTCTCCGAGCGCCCTACTTACCATACAGCTTGAAGTGAAAACCTACTCGGGAGTCCTTTGTCAGTCGTCCTCCGCTTTCCACGCTCTGGTGTTCCTTCACTGGATTATTTGTAGAGATTACGGGGAGCCCCGCGTTGGGCACCAGAGACCAGCCTGGGCAACCGAGGGAGACCCCCGTTTCTACCAAAAAAAAAAAAAAAAAAAATTACCCAGGTGTGGTGTCGCGCCTGTAATCCCAGCTACTCCATGAGAAATCAGACAAAACCTGGCACGAGAGACTGATTTTCTTCTAAAATGCTTTCTCCAAAACATTTTTAAAACAAAAGGGGGAAATTGGAAAGGAAAATATTTTGGGCCCCCCAAATCGCTAAGATAAAGGGAGAAGTCAATCTGGGAACTGCTTAGGGCAAACCTGCCTCC
>NW_012108641.1:11481-12156 GCF_000951045.1 Mandrillus leucophaeus
AATCCCAGCTACTCGGGAGGCTGAGGCAAGAGAATTGCTTGAACCCGGGAGGTGGAGGTTGCAGTGAGCCAAGATCTTGCCACTGCACCCCAGCCCAAGCGACAATGCAAGACTCCGTCTCAAAAAACAAACAAACAAACAACAAAAAGACAGGGTTTTGCCATGTTGGCCAGGCTGGTCTCAACCTCCTGACCTCAGGTGATCGCCCGCCTCAGCCTCCCAAGGTGCTGGGATTACAGGCGTGAGCCACCACGCCTGGTTCACTCTATTTTCTTTTTATTCCCTAAATTTTAATATGTTTGAGTTTGTCTATTCCTTTATCACTTTTTTCTTACATAAAAAAAATTCTGCCTAATCCTTCGTAAAAAAAAAATCTTGCTGTGACTTCTGAAAGTGTTCTGGTTTTATCTTTCATATTTGATATATAATAAGTTGATTATTGTTCATGGAATAGAGAAGAATGCAATGCATATTCCCAAGTAGATGCCAGCTTGGTTTGCCTCATATTTTAAAGTGCATGTGATTTCTTTTTCTATTCTACAGTGCCTACTCTATCATTCATCAACTTTTCCATGTAAATGCTGGGTCTTTAAGACTTTTTTTTCCCTTGGTCTGCTTGCTCATCTCTCTGCTAATACTGTGCTGTCCTGAATATTTTCGTTTGAAAATCTTAGA
>NW_012108641.1:12206-14145 GCF_000951045.1 Mandrillus leucophaeus
CTGGAGTGCAATGGTGCAGTCTCAGCTCACTGCAACCTCTGACTCCCGGGTTCAAGCGATTCTCCTGCCTCAGCCTCCCAAGTAGCTGGGCTTATAGGCGCCCACCACCATGTCCCGCTAGTTTTTGTACTTTTAGTAGAGACAGGGTTTCGCCATGTTGGCTAGGTTGGTTTCGAACTCCTGACCTTAATTGATCGCCCACCTCGGCCTGCTAAAGCGCAGGGATTACAAGTGTGAGCCACCTTGGCCAAAATATTTTTCTATTTCCAAACATTTTACATGAGAGGAAAGCGGAGAATAAATCATTGACGCTCTACTGTAAAAAAAACTTTGTGCCTCTCTTCTTTTCATCGTTCCTAAGTGTACGTATTACCAAAGTGTCTAGGTTGAGGTCCCCCCGTGAAAACGTTACAGGGTGTTGTGTCCTTAGCCACCCTCCTGTCTTTTCCTAGTCCTGGCATTTTAGAACTGTCTGGGGATGAGCCAGGATACCCACAGTGGCCATGTCTATTGAAGGGTCTAGTATCAGCCCTGGGGTCATCTCATCCCCAAGGACAGCCTGAGGTAGGGGGTAGAGTCTCTCAGGGGAGCAGCTGGATGCCCTTGGCCTTAGAGGAATCTCCTGGTATAGTTTCATTTAAAATGGTGACCCCTTAGGGTCATTCAAATTTTAGGACATTAAAATTAATGGACAATACAATGTAATGTCATTAAAGTTAGGTCATTAAAATTGTTCCTCCAGCCGGAGTTTTTATTCCTTGGAGACACATTGATGGTGTGCCAATGGGATGCTGATATTGAGAGGAAAAGGCAGAAACGATTTCTGCTCTCTGGATTCCACCCCAGAGAGGATGTGCAAGAACCTGAATATTAAAATGCACTTAAGGCACACAGGAGGACAAAGAGCAGTGCCAGTGCCTCCTAGGTGGTCACTGAGTACTTTACTGAACAGGATGGGTGTCCCGAGGGATAGAATGGCCTGCCGTGACACTTAGAGAGGTCTGTGTTGGAGTCAGCACTGCCTCTCCCTGAGTTTACCTTGAAAAGGCTTGTCCGCTTATTTGAGTTTCAGTTTTTCATTGACTATAAGATACATTTTGTCAGTACAGCTTGAAAGATAAAAATACTATTTCCAAAGAGGCAAGGTAAAATGATGTATTTTATTTGCTAAAAATTTGTATTTATTTCTTCCCCAGAGTGAGTGTAGTAAGTTTTAAAGGTCTGTTCTTTTCAAAGGTAATTTCAAATGGAATTGTAGGACTTAGCTTTGTAAATGCTACTGGTGAAATAAAAGTGTGATAGATAAATTGATGATTTACAAAGATTCACCGAAATGTCAGTTCCCCTCTTGTAGCGTGGTGAAGAATTTATGACAGTGGACACATCTGTATCCCCTTATCTGGATATCTGAGGGTTTTTTTGTTGTTGTTTTTTGTTTTTTTGGAGACGCTGTCTTGCTCTGTAGCCCTGCTGGAGTGCAGTGGCGCCATCTCTGCTTACTGCAACCTCTGCCTCCCGGGTTCAAGCGATTCTCCTGTGTCAGCCTCCTGAGTAACTGGGATTATAGGCACCCACCACGTCACCCAGCTAATTTTTGTATTTTTAGTAAACACGGGGTTTTAGGCCTGGCACGGTGGCTGATGCCTGTAATCCCAGCACTTTGGGAGGCCAAGGTGGGCAGATCACGAGGTCAGGAGTTCCAGAGCAGCCTGGCCAACATGGTGAAACCCTGTCTGTACTAAAAATACAAAAAAATTAGCTGAGCGTGGTGGCAGGCACCTGTAATCCCAGCTACTCGGGAGGCTGAGGCAAGAGAATTGCTTGAACCCGGGAGGTGGAGGTTGCAGTGAGCCAAGATCTTGCCACTGCACCCCAGCCCAAGCGACAATGCAAGACTCCGTCTCAAAAAACAAACAAACAAACAACAAAAAGACAGGGT
>NW_012108641.1:14845-16071 GCF_000951045.1 Mandrillus leucophaeus
TCTTTTTTTAGATGACTAAAAATCATTAGACATTTGTCATTTTTACTATGTATGAAAAAGTAGTTTTTCTTGCCTAAAACAACCCGATTTGGGAATTTATTTGATTTCATAGGAACAGCATCTGGAAG
This sequence comes from Mandrillus leucophaeus, assembly GCF_000951045.1. NCBI lineage: Eukaryota > Metazoa > Chordata > Mammalia > Primates > Cercopithecidae > Mandrillus > Mandrillus leucophaeus. The sequence goes on from NW_012108641.1 coordinate 14,974, forward strand.
TGGTGACATTAATGTCATTTGAAAAAACGTGTCATATTTCCTCTTATTCCTTTCTGCCTTGACATTGTGCAATAGAAATTTTAAAAATTGTTGTATTAGTATTGTTAAATATCAATTATTGGTTTTATTTACTACCCAATTAAATTTAATAAGCTTATTCTCTCTTGGTGTAATCACATGGAATGGGCTCAACTCCCCAGTTAACAAGTGACAGCACATGTAAAATATTGTCTACCAGGGAAACTCATTGAACACTTGTGTTCAGACTGTGTTTTGGTGTCTGGTTCCCTAAGCACCACTGCAGTGACACAAAATAATAGACCTTCAGCAGAAAAAGTTTTGGCAAATATATTGCATAAGCCATTTAGATGCAGTGAGTCACTCTTATTATTTAGGTTGGTGGAATCCCTTTCAAAATGTAAGTTCCTAATACAAACAAAGATTGAACTTTGCGAGCAGGCATTTTTAACAATAAGTAGTCTCAGGACTATTAACTCACTTATGCACATCAGGTAGGACTTTATTATGACAGATACTAGAAATGTACAAAGTGAAGTTAAAAGGTAACTCCTAGTAGCACATCTTACTCCCTGGATTCTCTAATGAGATGGGTGTTTCATAATCTTACTCCCTGGATTCTCTAATGAGATGGGTGTTTCTACTTTGCTGTTGCCTTTTTGAATAGTTCAATTCTAGCATTAGTACTGCTGTGTGGGAGGGAGTATGTGTGAAGAGAGTAAGAGTTGTGACAATCAAGTCATAGAATAAATGCTTGGAAATTTTAGAATCATGTAAACAGCTTAGGAATTGAGTATAGATTCCCAGTGCTGTCAGTCTCACCCATCCTTCTCTCCACATGTGTGGAATGTTCTAGGACTCCGTGGCTTTTGAGGATGTGGCTGTGAACTTTACCCAGCAGGAATGGGCTTTGCTAGATTCTTCTCAGAAGAATCTCTACAGAGAAGTGATGCAGGAAACCTGCAGGAACCTGGCTTCTGTAGGTAAGAATGACAACACATTTCACTTAATTACAGAAGTATTTCCCTATCATCAGTGCTATTTGTGATTTGGAATGTGGCAAGGGAATGATTTGGTGAA
>NW_012108641.1:16127-16830 GCF_000951045.1 Mandrillus leucophaeus
CATGAAATCTAGTAATGTTTCTATAGTTTGTAATAATTCATGATAATTTTGTGGGTCTGCATTTTAGGAAACAAATGGAAAGACCAGAATATTGATCACTTCGAAAAACCTGGGAAAGATATAAGATAATTTGCACTGAGAAGAGGAAATAAAGTCCTCTGAAGGAATCTTAGCATGGAAGCATTCATACTGGAGAGAGACCCTGTGAATGTAAACAATGTGGCAAAGCCTTTAGTCATTTGAGTTCCCTTTGTAACCATAGAAGTACTCATACTGGAGAGAAAGCCTATGAATGTAAACAATGTGACCAAGCCTTCAGTCGTCTCAGTTCCCTTCACCTCCACGAAAGAATTCATACTGGAGAAAAACCCTATGAATGTCAGAGATGTGGTAAAGCCTACTTACTCGCCATGAAAGAAGTCATGATATAGAGGCTGGGTGTAGTGACTCAGCCTATAATCCCAGCACTTTGGGAGGCGAAGGTGTGTGTATTGCTTGAGCCCAGGAGTTCCTAACCAGCCTGGATTAAAACAATGTGAAACAACCTGGTCAACATGGTGAAACCCTGTCTCTACAAAAAATAAAATAATGCCGGGTGTGGTGGCTCACGCCAGCTACTCAGGAGGCTGAGGCAGGAGAATGGCGTGAACCCGGGAGGCAGAGCTTGCAGTGAGCCGAGATCGCACCACTGCACTCCAGCCTG
>NW_012108641.1:18590-19424 GCF_000951045.1 Mandrillus leucophaeus
CTTGGGAGGCTGAGGCAGGAGAATCGCTTGAACCTGGGAGGCAGAGGTTGCAGTGAGTCGAGACCATGCCACTGCACTCCAGCCTGGGTTGACAGGGCAAGACTCCATCTCAGGGGAAAAAAAAAAAAAAAAAAAAAAAAAAGGGGGATAAGAACTGAAAGAGATTTAAAATTTCACCTAATTGGAAATGCAAAGGTTACAAAAATAATATTTAAAATAAAAGGTTAAATGAGTGCTCATTGAATTTTGTGCCTCCACAAAATAGGTTGTGAATTAACTTCCACATTTGTTGAAAGCCACCAAAGTTGGGAAGCCTCGGTGTCTGAAATTCACATGTGGCTGAAATAGGAATTATACCTGGGGATACCCCAAAGTTTAAATATGGTATCCCCTATGATATTATGAGGAATTACTGTACATAAAACAGGTTGTTTTCCTTTAACTCTGAAAATCATATTATCTTGCCTCAATGCTCCATAACGCATCGCTCTGTAGTATCCTATAGTGGACATAGGTTTCCTGACCAATGAGCACTAAAATTAAGTGTGTGCGACTCACCTATGTTCTCGTCAAAATGGAAATCCCCGAATCCCACCAGTTAGAATAACATGACAGAATGTCAGATTTTTGGAATATATAAATTTTCTGTAAGGTTATTAGGTATTGATTCCATTTTATTAATAGATATAAATATATTTATTTCTCCTGTGTTTTAGAATAAATAGATTGTGTCTTTTAATTCATCCAGTTGGTCTAAGTTACCAAGTTTCTGGGTTATGGAGATTGTAATATTCTTTATTATTTTATCATCCATGGGCTCTCTAATATAAAGGC
>NW_012108641.1:22034-23558 GCF_000951045.1 Mandrillus leucophaeus
CCTTCCCTTTGGTCTGCACAGTGTTTTGTGGTCTTCAGGTGTTGTCATCTTCTCCCACACTAAAATGCTCTCATCTCCTAGACATGAATGTTTAATTGTACCCCAGCATGACATTTGGCCTGTGCTTAGCAGGCAGTTTTGAGGCCCTGGCTTATTAATGCACACGAGCACAGCACAGAAGCCAACACTTAAGTCCTAATTAGCAAGAATCAGGCTGTATCTCTGTAGTTCCTGCATCTACTCTGGTCACCATCTCTGTATGCTTAGGGCAGCCATGTGAACATTATTAATTATTGTACACTCCAAGACAATAGTTGTTATGTAGGCAGAAGTAGTGGCCTTGTTTGTTTCATGTGCTGCTGCTCCCGTTGCTGCTGTCCCATACACCCTCCTGATGAGGTGTACTTCTATGGTGCCTCATGGTTCAGGCACTGATGAGTAAAGAAAATGGGAAGAAAGAGTTTGATATTAGCCCCTACTGAAGCGTATGAAGAAACGTCTCAGTGCTTTCATTGAAAAATTCCTAGCCAGTGTGTGGGCTTTTCTTATCACTGCTGCTTATCAGCATGTCAAAAGTCTAATCTTCGGACTGCAAGTCTTGACAGCCTTAGACATAATGGCCTTTACTGCATGTGGAGCCAACCCCAGGAAGATGGAGTGGCACTCTCTGGAGGATTAGGTGGTCTCCTCCAATGTGGGTTGATGGGCTCCTGAACTCTTTCCTTTAACCATGCAGAGAGTCTACACTGCCAGTGATCATGTGCTGCAACTCTATAGATGTAGAAACTCAAAATATTCAAAATATTCTGAAACAGTTTCCATTGAAAGGAAAGAGAAAAGCAGTCAGGTGCCATGCTCCCGTCAAGAGAACTAGTAGATGGCTCACGAGAACACTGTCGCTACTGTCTGTGCCTCTTGTCACAACAAATATCCTGATCCTTCAGTTTTAAGGGTGCAGGGCCATTTTCCTCCCTTTCTTACTGGTAGTTCTCAAGATAACAGTATGATATGCTGGGAATGCAATATCCTGATAATCAGGTAACAGTGGTCAGAACAGCCCAGGCTCTGTTATAGTCCCTGCTCGAAACAGAATGGCCTTTAACGCTTGTGTCCAGCAAATCACATCCTGGGAGAAAACCCAAGGTGGGCTGCTTTCTGGGGTCCCTCAGTTGTAGTGCAGGTGAAGCATTTATAGTCAAAACTCCATCCATCTGCTCTGGGTAGCCTTCCTGATCTTGTGGTAGCGGTTCATATTGAATCCTAGAGTTCTGTTGTCTTTTGTTTGCTTTGTAAGAAATTCACTTCATGGAATTTATGTATGAATGTGTTTGGTCTCATTGTACTCTGAAAAGTTGGTAGCCATTGCACAGTGAACCCACTTCATAATTGGTGAAAACACCTATGGCCCCCTTGTGCCACAGCAATGAGGTTAATTCAGCCAAACATAAACTTCATGTTTGTAAAACCCTGTAGCACAATTATTACCATGTGGGAGGCCTTTAACAATGGTGATGCTGATTTGAA
>NW_012108641.1:27763-29173 GCF_000951045.1 Mandrillus leucophaeus
AATATGGCAGATGAGGCAAAACTTCATAGCCCAGTTTATTCTACCTTTGAAGCCCTGGTTGTATGACATGTGGTCAGGCGTTGTGGAGAACTGGGTCCTTCCTATTGATCAGTGCCGGCTCCAGGTGCTGCAGTTTTCCGTGCATCTCATCGATTAGCTTGGCATACTTCTCATATGTAATGATTTCACCAGGATTCAAAAACTGTAGTGGATCAGAAGACCAGCAGCTGACCACCAAACAGTGACCATGACCTTTTTTTGGTGCAAGTTTATCTTTGGGGAGTGGTTTGGAGCTTCTTCTCAGTCCAACCACTGAGCTGGCTGTTGTATGAAATCTACTTTTCGTGGCATGTCACAATCTGATCAAGAAATGGTTCATTGTTGTTTCATAGTGTCATCCTCATAAGAGAAGATGACACTTCAAAAGGATGATTTTTAAAATATTTGCTCAGCTCATGAGGCACCCACTTATCAAGCCTTTTCAACTTTCCAATTGGCTTCAAATGCCGGATGACCATAGAATGGTCGACATTCAGTTCTTCGCCAACTTCTCGTGTAGCTGTAAGAGGATCGAATTCAGTGGTTGCTCTCAATTGGTCGTTATCAACTTCCGGTGGCTGCCCACTACGCTCCTCATCTTCAAGGCTCTCGCCTCCTTTGTAAAACTTCTTGAACTACTGCACTGTACATTAATTAGCAGTTCCTGGGCCCAATGCGTTGATGTTGTGAGTTGTCTCCCCTGCTTTAGGACCCATTTTGAACTTGAATAAGAAAGTCGCTTGAATTTGCTTTTTATCTGACATCATGTCCATAGTCTAAAATAAATAATAAGTCATTAGCAAAAAAAAAAAAAAAGGCAAGAAATGCCCATTAAAATGATGAATAACATAACCATATTTATTTAAGAGGGTATCCCAGTATCAAACAGCAAATTCCAAGAATGCAAACACTGCCATTACTTTTGTACTCACCTTATAGTAATTTGTGTGATTTCTTTTTTTCTTTGTTAGCCTGGCTTGATAGTTACCGATTTTGTTGATCTTTATGAAGAAACAGCTATTGTTCTATTGAGTTCTTCTGTTGATTTTTTGTTTTCAGTGCCATTGACTTGTCATCTTGTTTTTATTTCTTTTGAGTGAATTTGGCTTATATTGTTCTTTTTTCTTTTTCTTTTTTTTTGAGACTTAGTCTCGCTCTGTCGCACGAGGTCAGGAGATCGAGACCATCCTGGCTAACACGGAGAAACCCCGTCTCTACTAAAAATACAAAAAATTAGCCGGGCGTGGTGGCAGGTGCCTGTAGTCCTAGCTACTCGGGAGGCTGAGGCAGGAGAATAGCTTGAACCCAGGAGGTGGAAATTGCAGTGAGTCGAGATTGTGCCACTGCACTCCAGCATGGGTGACAGAGCAA
>NW_012108641.1:33513-49252 GCF_000951045.1 Mandrillus leucophaeus
CAGACCCTGCACCCTTAGTGCCCCTCATACCCAGTCCCTCACATTCTTCACTTGCCATCCCCCTGCCTGATTCTCCCAACTCAGCCCCTGCCAGGTTTCTCCAGGCCCTGTGGGCCCTGGGATGGGATCAAAGGAGGCAGCAACTGTGCTGCCTGCCTCTGCCTGAAGTCAGGGATCCCTGGCTGCTACTGGCATCTGGTGGGCAGGGTAGGTGGGGAGGTCAGGGGTCAGCTTTTTCACTCCCTAGCCTGCACTGGCTAAGCCACCAGGTGTAACTGGCCTGGAGGCTGATCTGTGTCCCCCACAGTCCCTTGATGCATTATTATATTGAAGCCAATCCTTGTGTGAATGACATGACCTGCTGTTACCGCCCAGATCAAACCAGAACCAAAGGACTGTTGCACTTGGGCCCAGATCCTGGGGCTGAGGCTGCCATGACCACCCTGTTCTCTTCCTTCTGGGGTCCCCAGGAAGTTCCCAGGACTGAATGATCCCCACAAAACACAGTGGCCAGGATGGGAGGGCTGGAGGTCACCTCCCCCTTGCCCCTGCCACCACAACCAAGAGGCCCCCATGGAGGTTGGCCCTGAGCTGTGGGTCCCTGTGGGATGCAGGCTCCCATGGACACTTCAAGGGATGAGCATGGGTCCTCCTGGCTGACAGGAGCCTGGTGGGCACTGGGTGTGTGGGGCCTGTGTAGGTGGGTTGGACAGCACTGGGCCTAGCCAGGGAGCCAGGGACTGGTGTGGCCAAAGTGGGCAGCAATATGTTGCCAGAACCAAAACTATAGTGCAACCAGCCCAGCTGGTAGGGAGAAGGAGGCCTGCCTAGCAGGACCATCCATCCCTGTCCTGGTCCCAAGCCCAGACTGCCTGCCTGTACTGGACATTGCCTGGTCTGGGAGGCCTGGGCATGATGGTCAGGTGGTGTGTCCCTGGGTTCCAGGCCTTGGTGGTCCCTTGGGAGCTGAGCATCCTCTAGGCAGGAGGAGGGCCCGTGGTCCACTGTTTGTATCTGCCCCTGGGGGTATGCCCCCACCCCAGCTTCTCAGCCCTCATGGGGACGTGGCCAGGGCTTCTTACCTGCTCTGTGGCTCCACCTCTGATCAGCTCACTGGGTGACTCTGACAGCTTCCTCCCCAAAGCTTGGGTCCTCATCTGTGGGAATGGGGTGTCCCAGGCCCCCTGCAGGCAGGAACTCACCCCCAGCTCCTCTGGTGGGCCCTCCTGGGCTTTCTTACCTACTGGCTTGTGAGACCCAGTTGGCCAAACTTGGTGTCCTATTTTTATTTTGGCCTTTTTCTTAGAGCGTGTTTTCTGTAACTACTGCTGTGTAGAACTTCTATATGAGTTTTAGGTAGAGAATCTTGCCCACCCAGAGGTCCCCCACCCCAGAGAGCTTCCATTCGGCCCCCCCGGGCTGGTCCTACCTGTGCTCCACTTGGTGTGAATGTTGAGTGTGATGGATCCACACGGCTGCTTGACCCTGCATCTCCTTCCTTCTTGTTGCTGAGGCCAGTTCTGTTCTCTCTTTCTCCACCTGAACTGCACTTGAAGCCAAGAGGAAGGATGAGAAGTGGTTGCTAAGAAGGACCCTCCTGCAGCGGATCTGCTGTGAGGAGGCTGCGCTGGCCCAGCTTGTCATTTCCTTCTCTAAGCTCATTCCAGAGGTTGGCAAGGGGCAGCCTGTCCCTGCCTGTTCTTGTGGCCCGTGAATCAAGAACAGATTTTACATTTCCAAATGGTTGAACAAATAAAAAAATAACACTTCATGACACTGAGAAGTTTCCATGTCCATAAGTAAAGTTTGATGGGGGTGCAGTCATGCCCATCTCTTCACAGGCCACCTGCAGAAGCCTGCTGTCCTGCAGCCATGGCAGAGTTGCATCCTTGAGGCAAAGATCAGTTGGCAAAGCTGAAAATACTGACTCCTGGCTCTTTAGGGCAACAGTTTCCAGTCCCTGGTTTAAGGGCTGTGTGGCAGGACCCCAGGATCTTGGTCAGATTGCTCCTCACTCAGGGCTGCTGTGGCCTTTGCTAGTATGTCTGCAAAGTCTGCGTGCTATGGTGCCTCTCATGGGGGTGTTGGGCTCTGTCGTGCTAGATTTCAGCGTGTCTGCCTCATGGTCATCTATCTCACCAACAGAGACCCTGTGGCCAGATTCAAACTAGCAGTCAAACTAGCAGGAACAGTTGGTCTTTGGGAGCTGGGATACCTTAGAGCTGAGCTGCCACCCACCCTGGGGTGGTCCCATGACATCCACTGTCTGGGTCAAGGTTGGGGCAGGGCTGGTGTCCTGAACTGCTGTGCGATGTGGATCGTAATAGCCAGGTGGGGAGAGGGGGTTGCTGTTACTCCCCATATCGCGGGGGGTGCCTCACCCCCTCTGCGATGTAGATCATAATAGCCAATTACTCCCCCCTGAAATGTGTGTCCATTATTAGCAGTCTTTTGTTCAGGATATTACGAACAATTTCACAGGTTGTGTGTACACAGCCTGCGATAGGAGAACGAATACCAGCCTCTGCACCTCCGGATATTAGGAACCATATCACACAATGGGTGTACACTTTTTGGGAGATTTGGGGTAATGTCGTCCTATGTTTCCCTGAATATTCGGAGACATATCACAGGGCGATTGTACACCCACTACTCTCTTGGCAGGAACATCATACTTTACCTAGTGGAAATAAGGAGCAATATCACAGACTGGGTGTCAAGCCACTGTCATATTGGAAGTAATATCATGCTCTCAACCACAAGTGATGAGGAACAATATCACAGCAGGGTGTGGTATTAGTATCATCATCTAATCCGGTAGTGGTAGTAGTATCATCATCTCTTCCTTTAGATGACAGGAACAATATCACAGGGTAGGTGTACACCCCGTGTGTTCTTGGAAGCAATGTCATTCTCTCTTCTAGGTTTTACCATTCATATCACAGGTGGAGTGTACACCCCTTGTTATATTGGATGGAATCTCATCCTCTTTCAACCTGTATCTTTAGAACAATATCCCATAGGGGCTGTCCATCCCTTCAATATTGGTACTAACACCATCTTCTTCTCCTATCCTGGATATAAGAAACAATATCACAGGAGGGGTGTACACCCCTTGCAATATTGGTAGTAATATCACCAATTTTACTTTTTTTATTTTGTCCTTGTGGTTATTAAGGACAAAATCCCAGGGTGTCTGTATGGTTTCTACTTTATTGGGAGTAATATCATCCACTCACCCCCTGGATATCAGGAACCATATCACTGAAGTGGTGTCCACCCCCTTCGATACTGTCAGCCATGTCATCTTCTTCCCGCCTGGATATTAGGAACAATACCCCGGGTCTGGGGAGCGGTGTACACCCACTGCGATATCAAAAGTAAAATCAGCCTCTTTCCCGCTGGATATTAGGAACTACATCACAGGTGTGTGTGCACCTTCTGGGATATTGGGAGTACTATCAGCCTCCACCCCGCTCCACATTAGGAACAATATACGGGGGGCAGGGTGGTTACACCCCCTGCGATATTGAGAGCAATATTCTTCTCTTTCCCCTGTACAGTAGGAACTACATCAAGGGGTCTGCACACCTTCTGCAATATTGGGATTAATGTTATTCTCTCCCCCACTGAATGTCAAAAACAATATCACAGAAGGGTGTACACCCCCTGCGATATGGCCAGTAATATCATCGTCTCCACCTTTGGATACTAGGAACAGCATCACAGAGGGTGTGTACACTCCCCCGCAGTATTGGGCATAATGTTATCCTCTCTTCCCCTGGATATTAGGAACGATATCCCTGGTGGTGGGAGGTGGAGTACCTTAAGAACAATATCACTGGGTGGATGTACAGCCCCTGCGATATTGGGTGTAGTATCATCCTTTCTTCCCTAGGATATTAAGAACAATATCACAGGAGGGGTGTACAGCCACAGCCCCTGCGTTATTGGGAGCAATAGCATCTTCTCCCCCTCTCGATATAAGGAACAATATCCCAGGGTGGGTGTACATCCCCTGCGATATTGGGCGTAATGTCATTGTCTCCCAACGTGGATATTGGGCATAGTGTCACGGGGGGTGTACACCTTCTTCGATATTGGGAGTAATATCATCCTCTCCCCTGAGGATTGTAGGCAAAATATCGAAGGGGTTTTACAACTCGTGCGATATGGGCAGTAATATCATCCTCTCCCCACCTAGATGTTAGGAACTATATCACGGGCGGCTGTACACTTCTTGCGATATTGGGAGTCATATCATCCTCTCCCATCATGGATATTAAGAACAACATTACAAAGGAGGTGTACACCCCCTGCGATATTGAGAGTAATATTATGCTCTCCCCTTCGGGATATTAGGAACAATATCGCAGGAGGTGTGTACAACCCCTGTGATATTGGGCGTAATATCATCCTCTCCCTCTGAGTATAAGAAACAATATCACAGGAGGATGTACACTCCCTGTGATATTGGGAGTCATATCATTTTCTCTCCCTCTGGATATTCGGAACAATATCGCAGGGGGTGTGTACACCCCCTGCGATATTGCCACTAGTATCGTCGTCTCCCTCCCAGGATATAGGGAACAATATCACAAGGGGGTGTACATCCCCTGCGATATTGGGGGTAATATCTTCCTCTCCCCCGCTGGCTATTAGGAACAATGTCACAGAAGGGGTGTACACCCCCTGCTCTATTGGGAGTGATATCGTCCTCTCCATCCCTGGATATTAGGAACAACATCACTAGGGAGTGTACACCTCTTGCAATATTGAGACTAATATCATCCTCTCACCCCCTGGATATTAGGAACCATATCACAGGGGTGGTGTATGCTCCCTGCGATATTGGGAGTCATATCATCCTCTCCCACCCAGGATATAAGGAACAAGATGACTGAAGGGATGTACACCCACTGCGATAGTTTCAATAATGTCATCCTCTACTCCCTGGCTATTAGGAATAACATCATAGAGGGGTGTACACTTTCTTCAATATTGGGAGTAATATCATCCTCTCCCCACCAGCTATCAGGAACAAGTCTATTAATTATTAATATTAATATAAAATTAATAGTAATCATCGATATTAATAATCACAATAAAGATAGTAAAAATTAATACTGTTTAAAAACGTTAATGATTAGTATTAATAATTAATAGTAATATCACTATTAATAAAATAATGGTATCAGCAATTAATGTTACTTAAATCAATACTAAGTGATGTTGGTAATAAACTCATAATTAATATTAAGAACTAATAATATTGTTAAATGACATTAATATTACTAGTTATTTTCAAGCGTGCATAATCACATATTTAAAATAATTATCCATAATGAATAATGGTATCCTAATAATAGTATCATTGATAATTATTAAAATTGATTATTGATGTTTAATAATTAATCATATTATTACTCCTAATACCGCAGGGGGTGTACACCTACCTGTGATGTTGTTCCTAATATCCAGGGACAGAGAACATGATTTTGTTGAAGTCCCAACCCCCAGTACTTCAGACTGTGACCTTATTTGGCTATAGAGCCTGTACACTTGGAATAATTTATAATCTAGTTAAACTGAGGTCATAGAGTGGTCTCTAATCCATTGTGACTGGGTGTCCTTATGGAGTGGGGACATTTGGACAGAGGCAGACATGCACAGAGGGAAGACACGTAAAGAGGCACACAGAGAAGACAGCCATCTGCAAACCAAGGGACAGCTGAGGCGACCTGCAGCTAGGAGAGAGGCCGGAGCAGGTCTTTCCCTACCATCTTCAGAGGTGAGACCATCAATATCTGTTGTTTTAGGCCACCCAGCTTGTCACACTTTGTTAGAGCAGCCTGAGGAAACTAATGCATGTGTGAAATCATATTCAGTTTCACTAAACATTTAAGAAATCAAAAAGAAAACAAATCACTGTTCTTCATATCACACAGTTTAACCCTTTGGCTAGCAGGGCAAAACCTTTTGCAGGCGAGGATGAGAGGAAAAAGGACCATTTACACAGTGGTGATGTAAATGGTACGACTAGCCTGTAGAGCAAGGTCACTTAGCAGTGAATATCACAAGCCACAAACACATGAAAACCCCTTGACCCAACAATTCATCTTGAAGGAGGGAGATAAGCAGACATGTTTGGAAAGACATGTGAACTAGAATGTATAGTACAGCATTTATAATATTCCACATTTGGAAGCAACTAAACATGTAAGAACAGGAAACAGATTAAATAACAAAAGGACCAAGCAATGAAGTACCCCGCAGACATAAAGAATCACACTGTAGGAGTATTTTTTTTTGGTATGAAAGAAGTATGTTACATTTGATTGAGTGAAAAAACTCAAGTAACAAAATAGTTTTGCATCATGATTCTTTCTTTTTTCTTTTCTTTTTTTTTTTTTTTTAAATAAGAAACGAATGTTATATATACATGCCTAGAAGAAAATCTGAAGAATCACAGCACAGCTGTTAAGGGTCATTACATATGAATGATTGGATTAGAAATGACTATAATCTTCTTCTGAATGCTTATATGGTGTTTCTAGTTTTCATTAATAAATGTGTCTTCTTGCTCACAGCTGTAATTCCAGCACTTCGGGAGGCCGAGGTGGTTAGATCATTTGAGGTCAGGAGTTCAAGACTAGCCTGGCCAACATGGTGAAACCCCGTCTCTATTAAAAATACAAAAATAAGGCCGGGCACGGTGGCTCACACCTGTAATCCCAGCACTTTGGGAGACCGAGGCGGGCGGATCACGAGGTCAAGAGATCAAGACCATCCTAACATGGTGAAACCTGTCTCTACTAAAAATACGCAAAAATAGCCTGGCGTGGTGGCGGGCACCTGTAGTGCCAGCTATTCAGGAGGCTGAGGCAGGAGAATGGCGTGAACCCGGGAGGTGGAGCTTGCAGTGAGCTGAGATTGCACCACTGCACTCTAGCCTGAGCGTTCTAGACATGTATATGTAACATTCGTTTCTTATTAAAAAAAAAAAAAAGAATCATGATGCATAAACTATTTTGTTACTTGAGTTTTTTCACTCAATCAAATGTAACATGCTTCTTTCATACCAAAAAAAAAAAAAAAATACTCCTACAGTGTGATTCTTTATGTCTGTGGGGTACTTCATTGCATGGTCCTTTTGTTAGTTATTTAATCTGTTTCTTGTTCTTTCTCAAAAAAAAAAAAATTAGCTGGATGTGACGCATGCCTATAATCTCAGCTACTTGGGAGGCTGAGCCAGGAGAATCACTTGAACCTGGGAGGCAGAGGGTACAGTGAGCCAAGATCGTGCCATTGCACTCCAGTCTGAGCGACGGAGGCTCCGTCTAAAAAAAAAAGTGTCTTCTTTAGTTATATAAAAATTCTCTCGTTAGAACATCCATCCTAAGTAAAGAGGAAAAGAATGAGGACTGATAGTTCATGTAATACTCCAGTTCACTCAATAACACTTTTAAATTATTATTTTTATTAACTATCAGGTGCTTTATCCACAGATACTTAAGGCCTTATCACTGCCCAGAGACATCAGCTGGTCGAAAGAGCAGCATGGGCAAGCTGGGCTGCTCAGCGCGGAGCAGGCGCTGTGGATTTCTGTTTTCATCCTGTCAGCTTGCTCCCTCTGTAATCATAGCTCTGCCCAGATTGTCTAATGACAGCCCTGCCTCACCTGGTTTCCGGAATGGATGCATTCCTTCCCACTTTGATCACAGAATGCTATTCTCATTCTCCAGGGTGTGGGCCCAGCCCGGCTCAGTGCCTGCTTGCCAAAGACCTGCCCTGAGTCACTCTATCTTTGGTACCGACAATCTGATTGCTGCAGCTGTATATTTTTTCTTTCCTCTCCTTCGACTTGAAGAAAACAACCTCCTACTCACTTCTGCTGCCCTGCCCATGGGAATCACTCTAGAGTTTAACAATGTTGTCCGTCCTCTGTCTGTAACTTTGGGAAAACAGGTGAGCTGGGAAGCGGCAGGTGAGCTGGAGTACACAGTACAGAAGGGCACACTGGGGCTTTGGTTTCTGTTCTGATGGATTGCCAGGGTGTACAAAGCAGTTCTCGTGGAAAAGGCATCATGGCAATTTGTTTACGGTGTTAGTCTTGAGGATCTGCTGTCAATTTAGCCACATATGTGTACACACACACACACACACACATGCATGCAAATATGTTAAGAACTATAAAGTGCTCTATAATTGTTATTTAAATACCAGAGATGCTGTTGGTTAAGCTTTTGTTTTTTTTAGAGACAGTCTTGTTCTGTTGCTCAGGCTGGAGTGCAGTGGTGTGATCATAGCTCACTGTAACCTTGAACTCCTGGGCTCAAGAGATCCTCCTGCTTCAGCTTCCTGAGCAGCTATGACTACTGGCATGGGCAATTATGCCTGCTCAATTAAAACAAATTTTCTTTTGTGCAGATGGGGTCTCAATATGTTGCCCAGGCTGCTTTCGAATTCCTGGCCTCAAGCGATCCTTCCACTTCAGCCTCCCAAAGTACTGGGATTATAGGTGTGAACCACAGCCCCTGGCTTCCAGCCAACTATATAGAACATAACTACTGTGAATAACGAAGGTAAACTGTACTTTGCCTCACCCAAGATGGTGGGAACTGTGCCTGTAAAGATTCAAAAGTGCCTAAGAAGGTTTGAGTGGGCATCTAGGTTCCTGGGGAACATCTGTGTTCCAGTGTTCTGCAGCCTGGACCTCCAGCACTTTGTGAGCTTAGAGCGGGGCCCTCTCTCCTGTGCACCCCAGACACCAGCATGAAGTCACTGCTGCTCCTCCCAGCAACCCAGAGGTGCCTCTGGGACTTTGTGGCTCAGGCTTGATGTTAGTGGATGTGTTTGATTCTAGGGGCGGGGAGAAGTCTGCAGGAACTTCTTCGGCGGCAGTGTAGAGACTGCTGCTTAGGGTCAGGCTGGGTGGAAGCAGAGCGGGCTGCCCACCTCCCAGCTGAAGCAAAAAAAAAGCAGGGAGGAGACTGCCCCATACTAGGGGAGAGAAGCAGAGGTCACAGCTGGAGACACTATTTGGGGGTTGCAAAGAGACTATACATTGGATTTGAATCATGAGGTTGGAAGCTGATGGGACTGGGAGCAAGTTGGGCCGGAGCAGATGAAACAGGGAGATGTGCAACAAAAGAACACCAAGGAGGGGAGTACCAGAGAGGAGCAAAACACGTTACCCTGCCCATATCCCTCCAGCCGGGGACACAGATGCCAAACACATAAGCAAAGTGTATCATTATAAATGGGGGGAAGTATTATTCAGAAAAGGTAGAGGGCTGTGAAAGAGAATAACAGAGGGGCTTTAACTGAGATGGGGATGGGGGAGGCCAGGAGAGGCCCTAGAACCAAGCTTTGAATTGTGAGAGGATGTGAACCAGGCTGCAGGGGTTCCCAAAGCGCATTAGGAGCAGAATGGCCCACCTGGGATCACCAAGGCACCAAGGGCTGGGTGCCTTCCAGGACTGGAAAAACAGTCTGTGAGGGGCAGAGAGGCCAGTGGGGTTGGGAGATGAGACCGGGAAAGAAGGCAGGGCCAGACCATACCGGCCTGCAGGCTGTGTGAAGGAGCTTGGCGTTTATTCTAAATGCAACTGTGCTCTGGGTGCCTGTCCTCACAGTGTGACTTTTAGGGCCACCAAATATATTTGATGGCATTGTTCTATGTTAGAGCAAACCTGCAAATTTTATAAACATTTGAGGAGAGATACACTGCCATGTTTGCAAAGTTGATTGGAAGGTGGAAGTAGGTGAAACTGTGTTCCTGTTTCTACTTTTAAAATATTTTGCCTTATTTTCTTTAATGACTGCATTACTTTGATAAATGTGAACATTATAGGAAAAAGAGTCTCCTGTACTGAGGGCTGAAGTCCCTGGGTCCCATGGGGTAGATTTGGGCTACTGCTTTATGTTCATGAAGTTTTCTAAAAATTGTGATTTTGATTGGGATTGCACTGAATTTATGGCTAACATAATTTAAGAAAAAGTGGCTGGGGGCAGTGGCACACACCTGTAATCTCAGCACTTTGGGAGGCTGAGGTGGGGAGATCCCTTGAGGTCAGATGTTTGAGCCCACCCTGGCCAACATGGTGAAACCCCATCCCTACTAAAAATGCAAAAATTGGCCAGGCGAGGTGGTATGTACCTGTAAGCTCAGCTACTTGGGAGGCTGAGGCATGAGAATCGCTTAAACCCAGGAGGCAGAGGTTGCAGTGAGCTGAGATCGTGCCACTGCACTCTAGCCTGGGCAACAGGCTCAAAAAAAAAAAATTTAAGAAAAAGTGTTATCTTTATCATATTGAATCATTCATTTTTTTGGAGGCTCTAAGGGAGAATCTGTTATTGGAGTATAGGTAATGTATAGATTTATGAAACCCCAATTCCACAGAAAAAATAATTAGCTGAACACAGTGGCGTGTGCATGTAGTCCCAGCTACCCAACGGCAGGGGTTGGTGCTGAGGTGAGAGGATTGTTTGAGCCTGGGAGTTCAAGGCTGAAGTGAGCTATCATAATACATTTTATCAAGGTCACTCAGCCCTGACCCAGGTGATTTAGCCTGTGAGGTCACCCATCACTGACCCCCTAGTCTTGCCAGCTGAGGGTCCCACACCCAGACCCAGGGACAGTTTCTTTTTGCCTTCTGCCTAGTTTGACAGGATCAGCTTCATGGGTACTTCTATTTTATTTTTTTTTTGAGGCTGAGTTTTGCTCTCTGTTGCCCAGGCTGGAGTGCAGTGGCATGATCTTGGCTCACTGCAATCTCTGCCTCCTGGGTTCAGATGATTCTCCTGCCTCAGCCTTCCTAGTAACTGGGATTACAGGCGCCCACCAGCATGCCTGGTTAATTTTTTGTGTTTTCAGTAGAGATGGGGTTTTGCCATATTGGTCAGGCTGGTCTCGAACTCCTGACCTCAGGTAATCCACCCGCCTCGGCCTCCCAAAGTGCTGGGATTACAGGCATGAGCACCGCCCCTGGCCCATGGGTACTTCTTTCTGCAGGAAAGCTGCCTGTTAACAGAGGGCAGAGCCTGAGTTCAGAGGAATGTGCTTTAATGGGGTATTCATGGCAGCACCAAGTGTGGGATGGGTGGGGTGGGGGTGTGAAGGGAGGGAAGCGTAATCATTTGGGGTTGATAGTCTTCCTGGAGGAAGGAAAACACCATGAAGTGTGGAAGTGGGGGAATAATTTTAATAAGGTAAAGGTAGATTATGGGCTAATGGTTTGTGCTCATGATTCTCGTGGCGCCCAGTGTCCCTTGCATGAGGCTGCTGGTCATTTGCCCTGTACCTACGGAGACAGGTGTGGTACAGAGGCCTTAGCATCTCACTCTCCATAATTCTGTCTCTCTCCTTTACCTCAGGAGGTGTGCAGCTGGGACACATTGTGCCTCCTCTTCTCATCTGAATTTTCATTGGGGCAAAGGGTAGTTAGAGAAGATTCCCTCCAGGGATGCTCCCACCTTTCTGGTGGGCATGAAAGGGCTTTCTCTGCTTCAATACCAGCCTTTCCCTGTTCCAGCAATGCTTCCTTGATTACAGGCTGGCCCAGAGGTTTATCTGTTATTCCTTTATCCCAGCTTCTTGCATTTTTGCATGTCATATGCACATTTCCTAACCATCCTCCATGTGAAGAGTTTGGTCTCCCTCACAGGCCATTGAGGGTTTGCAGCTGTCATCTGGTCCAGCTGTAGCCTCTGGGGTGTGTGGGCAGGCTCTTGTAGCACTGTTTATGGGAGTACCTTCTTTCTGCTAAAGGAGTCCCCATGCAGTCCTAGCTGACAGCCACCAGGATGTGGGGAAATGTCCTAGACAGCCCAACTACGGGAGTCCAGAGAGCCTGCTTAGGTTGGGGTGGCCATATTCGAATTTGTCTTGCAATCTGGCAAAGAGCTCTTTCTCCTGGTGTTTCTCAATCCTGCCACACTTGGTGCCCTTTTTTCAAACAAATATCTTATAGTTCCACCTTTACTTTATTGAAATGAAGTTACGAATAATACAACTAATGAAGAAATCAATATCATGTCCTATCATATAAAATATAAATGAAATATACAAAATAAACATATAAAACATATAAACAAATAAACAAAAAAATAAATAAAAACAATTAATAATAAAATAGTATTGTCAGTATTGTCAATATTCACTGACCAAAGACTACCAGGAACATACCAGCAGTAAAAAAAAGCAGGTCATTTAGTTTGCTGCAGGGAGGGAGAACACACTCCAGATGATCCACAATAAGAATGAGTTGGGAAGGGCTCGCTCTCTCATTTTTTTCTGAGACAGGGTCTCACTTTGTCACCCAGGCTGGAGTGCAGTAGCGTGATCTCTGCTCACTGCAGCCTCAACCTCCTGGGTTCAAGTGATCCTCCTTCTTCAGCCTCCCAAGTAGCTGGGACTATAGGCGAGCGCCAACATGCCCGACTAATTTTTGCATATTTTGTAGAGACGGGTTTCACCATGTTGGTCAAGCTGGTCTTGAACTCCTGAGGTCAAGCAATCTGCCTGCCTTGGCCTCCTGAAGTGCTGGTATTACAGGTGTGAGCCACTGTGCCCAGCCTTATTTTCTTTTTTAACTGGTTACATTTATTATTTTTTTCCTGCTCTAGACTGAGTGTTTGTGTCCCCGGAAATTCATATGTTGAAATGTAATCTACCAATGTGATGTTAGGAGGTGAGACCTTTGGGAGGTAATTAGATCATGAGGGTGGAGCCCTTGTTAATGGGATTAGTGCCCTTGTGAAAGAGACCCTTGTCCCTTCCACCATGTGAGGATACAGAGAAGATAGTCATTTATGAAGCAGGAAGCAGGCCCTCACCACACCCAAATCTACTGGCACCTGGATCTTGGACTGTCTTGGACTTCCCAGACTCCAGAACTGTGAGAAATACTGTCTATAAGTCACCCAGATTATGGTATTTTGTTATAGCAGTCAGAACAGACTAAAACACTCCCTTTATGACTTGCATATTTTGTGTTTTGCTCAAGAAGGCCTTTCTTTTCCTCAATGGATGGTTTAAACCCATTTTGCATACTTTCTGCTAATACTCTTTTTTTTTCTTTTTGAGATGGAGTCCCACTCTATCCCCATGCTGGGATGCAGTGGTGCGATCTCGGCTCACTGCAACCTCTGCCTCCCAGGTTCCAGCAATTCTCCTGCCTCAGCCTCCCGAGTAGTTGGGACTACAGGCGTGTGCCACCACGCCCAGCTAATTTTTGTATTTTTAGTAGAGACAGGTTTTCACCATGTTGGCCAGGATGGTTTTGATTTCTTGACCTTGTGATCCACCTGCCTTGGCCTCCCAAAGTGCTGGGATTACAGACGTGAGCCACTGTGCCCGGCCTTCTGCTAATACTTCTATAGTTAAAAAATATTTATCTTAGAAGGTATGATGTGAGGTTGAAATGTAGCTTTACTCTTTTCCAACTAGATAGCTCAACACCATTTACTCAACTGGCCACCCTTTTCCTACCATTTTGTCTTCTTTTCTTTTTTTTGTTTTGAGACGGAGCCTCACTCTGTCACCTAGGCTGGAGTGCAGCGGTGTGATCTCGGCTCACTGCAACCTCTGCCTCCTGGGGTCAAGCAATTCTCCTGCCTCAGTCTGCCAAGTAGCTGGGACTACAGGCATGTGCCACCACGCCTGGCTAATTTTTGTATTTTTATAGAGACAGGGTTTCACCTTGTTGGCTAGGCTGGTCTTGAACTCCTGACCTCAGGTGATCTGCCCACCTCGGCCTCCCAAAGAGCTGGGATTACAGGCGTGAGCCACTGCACCCTGCCCCTTTTCCTACCATTTTGAAGTGCTCCTTTATCATACACTGAATTTCCATTTATACATTAGTCAGTTCTATTTGTCTATTTATATACCAATACTACCATTGCCATAGCTTTATAGGATAATTTGATAACCAAGAAGACAATTCTACCTACGTTGTCCCTCTCTTTAAAAAAGAATCGTGGCGATTGTATACATTCTCTTGTGATGGATTTTATTTATTTATTTATTTATTTTAAGACAGAGTCTCACTCTGTTGCCCAGGCTGGAGAGCAGTGGTGTGATCTCAGCTTACTGCAACCTCCGCCTCCCAGGTTCAAGGGATTCTCCTGCCTCAGCCTCCCGAGTAGCTGAGATTACAGGCATCTGCCACCATGCCCAGCTAAGTTTTACATTTTTAGTAGAGACGGGGTTTTACCATGTTGGCCAGGCTGGTCTCAAACTCCCAACCTCAAGTTATCTACCTGCCTTGGCCTCCTGAAGTGCTGGGATTACAGGTGTGAGCCACCACACCTGGTCTAGATGGAGTTTTAAAAATCAGTTAAAAGTTTTTTAAAAATTGTGATTTTGATTAGTATTACACTAAGTTTATGGATGATAATTTAAGAAAAAGTGATCTCTTCATGATATTGAATCATTCATTTTTTTTGAAGGGTCTAAGAAGGAATCTGTTATTGGACTATAGGTAATGTATAGATTTGCGAAACTCTGATTCTACAAAAAATATTTTAAAAATTAGCCAGGCATTGTGGCATGCACCTGTAGTCCCAGCCACGGGGGGCTGAGGGGGCTGCTGCTGAGGTAGGAGGTAGGAGGATTGCTTGGGTGTGGGAGTTCGAGGCTGCAGTGAGCCATCATTGTGCCTCTGCACTCCAGCCTAGGCAACAAAGCAAGACCCTGTCTCTCAAAAAATAAAAAATAAAAAATAAAAAATAAAAATACATACATTCTACACATTCCTCAAGTTTGAATATACCTGCTCTAGGTTGCACTGTCTGAGACTATACCCTCTGCTAGTGGCGAGAGAGGGTCCCTTTGAGTTTCTGTGCCCACCACCATGCCTTTCCAACCATCGCTTGCTTCCTAGACTTCTCTACCCTGTCACATCCTAATCCACAGTTGGAATCTGATAAACAACCAATGCCAACCTGTGGGCTTTGCTGGTGGGTAAGGGCCTTAGGCAAGTCCCTTGGGCCCAGGGAGAATGAATGAACCTGAGGTTGGCACCATGTGGTTTCGCATGTGTCTCCAGGCCTCAGCAGCAGGGGTCACTGTACATAAGCTTATAACCAGGGTGCCAGCTTTTCACCAGCTTCCTGGTGTTAGTGCAGGGAAATCGGGGTGGCTTGGCACCCATGAGGGACCAGTGGGCTGATGGGAGTCACAGGTAGAATCAGAACTAAAGCTTTTCCTGGATATTTTTTTTTTTTTTGAGACCAAGTCTTTCTCTGTTGCCCAGGCTGGAGTGCAGTGGCACGATCTCGGCTCACTGCAACCTCCACCTGTCAGGTTCAAGTGATCCTCCTACCTCAGCCCCCCTAGTAGCTGGGATTATAGGCAGGCGCCACCATGCCTGGCTAATTTTTGTATTTTTAGTAGAGACGGGTTTCGCCATGTTGGCCAGGCTGGTCTTGAACTCCTGATCTCAGGTAATTCACCCGCTTTGGCCTCCCAAAGTGCTGGGATTACAGGCGTGAGCCACCATGCCCCGCCTGGAATTTTTTTAATTTAAAAAATATTTTCAGCACTTTGGGAGGCCGAGACGGGCGGATCACGAGGTCAGGAGATCGAGACCATCCTGGCCGACACGGTGAAACCCCGTCTCTACTAAAAAATACAGAAAACTAGCCGGGCGAGGTGGCGGGCGCCTGTAGTCCCAGCTACTCGGGAGGCTGAGGCAGGAGAATGGCGTGAACCTGGGAGGCGGAGCTTGCAGTG
>NW_012108641.1:49316-55224 GCF_000951045.1 Mandrillus leucophaeus
CCAGTCTGGGCGGCAGAGCGAGACTCCGTCTCAAGACAAAAAAAAAAAAAAAAAATATTTTGGGCCAGTCATGGTGGCTCACACCTGTAATCCCTGCACTTTGGGAGACTGAGGTGGGTGGATCGCTTGAGCTCAGGAGTTTGAGACCAGCCTGGGCAACATGGCGAAATTCCATCTCTACAAAACAAACAAACAAACAAACAACCACACCAACCCCCCTGCCCCAAATTAGTCAGGCATATTGGCACATGCCTGTAGTCTCAGCTGCTCGGAAGGCTGAGGCGGGAGAATCCGCTGAGCCCAGGGAGGTCAAGCCTGCCGTGAGCTGTGATTGTGCCTCTGCACTCCAGGCTGGGTGACAGAGCAAGACCCTGTCTCAAAAAACAAAAACAATAACAACAAAAACCCCAAAACCAACACAGAAAATATTTTAAATATTTGCTCAGTGGGGTTATGCCCAGTAGAGCTGAATGGATCTGACTTTGCTGTGGCTTCTGCCAGCTTCGTCACAGCAAGTGGGAGCCTGCCCACACTTGGAGTCTATTGCTTGCTGGGACTAAAGACACGCTGAGGCAATTTAGACCCACCCAATTAGACTGAAGGTTATTTATAAACTCCCTAGATGGTTATGCATATTAATAAAACAATCAAATCTCTAAATAATGGCCAAGAACCTGATCTCTGTTTTTTAAAATTTAATTATTATTATATTTTTTGAGACAGGGTCTCACTCTGTCACCGAGCCTGGAGTGCAGTGGTGCGATCTTGGCTCACTGCAACCTCTGCCTCCTGGGTTCAAGCCATTCTCGTGGCTTGGCCTCCCAAGTAGCTGGGACTACAGGCACATGCCATCACACCCGGCTAGCTTTTTTATTTTTTGTGGAGATGGGGTTTTGCCATGTTGGCCAGGCTGGTCTTGAACTCCTGATCTCAGGTGATTTGCCCACCTTGGCCTCCCAAAGTGTTGGGATTACAGGCGTGAGCCACTGTGCCCGGCTGTGATCTCTGTTTTAAATACCTGATATCTTAAAAATTCCAGCATGGTGGCTTATGTCTGTAGTTCCAGCACTTTGGGAGGCCGAGGCTTGAGGATTGCTTGAGGCCAGGAGTTTGAGACCAGTCTGGCCAACACAGTGAGACACCATCTCTACAAAAAAGGAAAAAAACAAAAAATATATATATAAATTCCAGGAATAGCTTCAATTCTTCTGATTCTGCCTGTGGCTCCCAGCAGCCACTGGCCCCTTGTAGGCCCCAGACTCCCCTTGGGATCAGAGACCAGCAGGTACTTAGCATGCCCGTGAATCTTCTCTAAGTCTTTTCTTCCTGAAAGCCTAAAGCAAAGAATGACTTACCATCTTGGGCAGGTTATTTCCCCTCCTTGGTTTCAGTTTTCCCTACTGAAGATGAGGTTAAATCAATGTTTCTAAATCTCTCATCTGTGAAGTGATCCTAAGCATCCTAAAACCAACCCAAACATTCTAAAACCAAAACCAAACTCTCAAAGCAACCCAGACAGTATTTTTTCTTACATGTATTGAAGAACATGTAATAAAATAGAAAGACACATATATTGTGTGTATTTTTTTTTTTTTATATAATAAACTATCCTTAAAGGACAGTGACCCAGGCCTGGAAACATGAGGTTGAGCTTGCTAGGCAGGGATGGGCAGTGATTACCAACTGATGGTGGGGTTGATGGTACTGCTCTATGTTAGGTCTCTTGTCTTGTAATTATTACACTTTTTTTAAAAAAGAAATGAAGGCATTTCCAGCCTTGCTTTTTACTTTACAGGAGCCCTGGATGAGCTTTCTTGACAATCAGGGCTATTTTCAGTTACAACCATGGTGCAGTGAAGATGTCTCAGGATTCTGACCAATTAGGTCTTTGGATGATAGTTAACTTTTTTTTTTTTTTTTTATTTGTTTAAGACAGGATTTCTTTCTGTCACCCAGGCTGGAGTGCAGGCCTTTGCATGATAGTTAATGGCCTTTGCATGAGAGTTAACCTAAAAATTTTTTTAAAGAGATGGGGTCTCGCTATGTTGCCCAGGCTGGTCTTGACCTCCTGGCTCAAGTGATCCTCCTTTCATGTTCTCCCAAAGCACTGGGATTATGGGCATGAGCCACCATGCCCAGCCCTAAGTTTCAATATTCATACAGTCCTCCCTGTGACTCAGTAGATCTCAAACTTTAGTGCGTTTATAATTCCTTTGGGGGGCTGGGTTAAGATACAGTCTTGGGACCCCTGCCTCACCTTTGAACTGTGGCCAAGGGATCTGTGTTTTTACAAGCCCCCATGTGATGCTGCTGCGGGAGTTTTATGGAGAAAAATACCATCAAACTTCTCAGAAATTCCATTAATTTCTGAGGATCAAGGCACCAAGTATTATAGTAAAAATATCCAAGAACCATCTAGAACACTGCTTTTCTAGGAGCTGCCTCCTTTCTTGCTCTCACAAGCAGAAGGCATTTCTGTTCCTCTGCTTTAGATGACAAAGCTAAATGGGTAAACCTGTAACTTGCTTATAAAGTACTAGAATTTCCAGCCTCCTTGACTCATTGAGACGATATTGGCCTTAGTGGAGTTTGGTTTTTGTAGTTTCTGGCATTGCAACAATAATCTAGCTTCTTAAAACTTTAAAAACTTTACATGATGCACAGAGACAAATACATTTTACTACTTGATCCAGTATACACATATGCAAACACACACATTTACTGAAGAAAGTTTCTCAACAGAACTTTTGTTATTACATTTTTCATTCTATTCTGTTCTCTACCAGTTAATTCTTAAAAAACAATGCTGGTCATGACACACTCGAATGATTTCGTGACCCACTGTTCTAGTTATCTATTGCTGCATAACAAATCATTCCAACATGATGACCTAAAGCAACAGTAATTATTTCATATCTTTCATGGTTTCTTTGGGGCAGCAATTTAGGAAGGGCTCAATAAGGCCATTCTGATTTAGGTATCTCATGTGACTGTGGTCAGTATCTGGGGCTGGAACACTGACAGGTTGAATTAGCTGTCTCTCTCCAGGTAGTGTCCCCGTGTGGTCTCAGTGTGGGCCTCCTTGTGCATGGCAGCCTCAGGGCAGTTGAACTGATTAAGGTGCCTTAGAGCTTCAAGTGGAAGTCATATAGCATCATTTTCTTCAGAATCACAAGTCCACTCCAATGCAGTGAAGGGAACATAGACTCTACTTCATAATGGGTGGAGTGTCAAAGTCCCATTGTAAGAACAGCAAGTAGGATGGGAGATACCAGTCATCTTTGGAAAATACATTAGCCACATGGAGGGCACCATTGCAATTTGAAAAGCATTCCTCTAGAGGGCACTGTCGTCATGTGACGCTGGATCCATTTGACTGGGGAATGGGGTGGAGTGATGGGAAGTGTGTTGGGGAGAGAGAATAAGGAATTTGGGTGTTGGCAAAGGGGCGCTTTATCCTTTTTGAATTGATCATTCCTTCTGTTGCATAGAACTTGTGATGGCAGTGATGGAGGGTGGGGCCATGTGGATGTCCTAAGGGAGGGAAACTCAGCAAAGGAGAAGGGGGCTAGTGACCAGGTTGCAGGGCTTTAAGCCTCTGCATTCTTCCCAGTGCCTAGCAGAAGTCCTTGCCCGTGGATCAATTTGACAGCTAAGCATAAAGTATCCATGGGTCACCAGGCAGAAATCTGAGCTTTGGGAAAGATAGCACCAAGCCTAGCACCCTCACAGTACCCACAATTTCCGCCAAAGCATGACTGGCTCCACACTTCTGTTTTGGTGCTTGGGTGCTGGCAATGATGACTTGGAAGACTGATGCAGATGTGTGAGTGGATGGGATTGTCCAGGAAGAGTGATAAATAAGAAGAGAAAGGGGCCAAGGAAAGAAAACTGGGGCTTTCCACATTTAAAGAGAAGAAGAGGTGTCAGAGGAGGCTGGGAAGCTGTGGTCAGAGATGCAGGAGCAAACCCAGTGAGATGGTGGCATGGGGCTGGGACGGTTTCTAGGAGGGAGTGGTCCTCAGGGTCAAGTGTGGCTGCAAAATCAAGAAAAAAGGGAACCATCAGATGTGGCAATGAGGCGGTCCCTGGTGACTTTTATGATGCCATTTGCAGAAAACCAGGTAGGCAGGGCATTATGGGAGTGCAGTAGTGATGGAAGGGAGGAGTGAAGGGCTATAACTTGAGAAGAGGGCAGGGTCATGAGGTTTTTGTTTTTTAAATCTTGGGTAAGATGAAGCCGGCACATAGGCAAGGGAAAGGAGATGGAATGAGAAACCAAAGACTAAAAAGGAATAACTGGGCTGGGCATGGTGGCTCACGCCTATAATCCCAGTACTTTGGGAGGCCAAAGCCGGCAGATCACATGAGACTAGGAGTTTGAGACCAACCTGGCCAACATGGCGAAAGTCCATCTCTACTAAACATACAAAAATTAGCTGGGTGTGGTGGCGCATGCCTGTAATCCCAGCTACTTGGAAGCTGAGGCATGAGAATTGCTTGAATTTGTGAAGCAAAGACTGAATTGCTTGAACACAGGAGATCGCACCACTGCACTCCAGCCTAGGCGACAGAGCGAGACTCTATCTCAAAAAACAAAAACAAAAACAAACAAAAAAAGAGGAATAACTGATATGGCCTGGTGTGAGGCATGGGGTCCAGCATCCAGATGGAGGGGTCAGCCTTGGAGGGGTAAGGTTCCTTCTGAGAGAGATGGGAACTAATAAAACAAGGAAGAGATTAAGATTTAGGGAGAGGGGGTGGTTTGCTGAGCTAGTTCAAGTGAGCAGTGAGGATTGGGTAGATGGCTTGAGAAGAGTTTACTCATTAGAGATGAGTGAAAAGCCTGTTAGCATCAACTCACACATATCTAGTACCTACTCTGTCACGTGTTTTCACAAAAATGATTTTATCCTTACAACGGTATGTGAAACGAAAACATCCCTATTGGCAGGCTCCGACCTCTTCCTTGGTGAGTTCCTTGCTTCACCTGAGCATAGGAATGTGCTCGTGAGAAAAAGGAAGGTATGGAATCCAGGTCAGTCCTGAAGCTCAGAGCAGCCTGGCATCGCCTAGCCCAGGGACCCTTGATGAGGCTGGTTGCTTACTTGAAACAAGGGAAAGCAACCATGATTCTGTTTTGAGTCTGGGAAGAGGGGCTAGTATGGAGGAATGGGTCCCATTGACCTTTGCCCAAGGTCTAGTCAAAGGGAGGAGGGGGAGGTGGTGAACTCTGCCTTCAGGAATACACGTGGAGTGGGGTGCAGTGCAAATAGTGGAGCCCTCGCATCCATGTCTTTCTAGCTTTGCACCCCTGGACAAGCTACTTTGTAAAAGCCTTTGTTTCTTCATCTGCAAAAAGGTGGTAATTCTATTAAATTTGTGTATCTGTGGAATGCAAAGTACCTGGAAATCCTAGATACCCAATACCTGCTGTTATTATTATTATTATTTTGAGGTGGAGTCATTTTTTTTTTTTTTTGGGTACCAAATTTCTTTATTTGAAGGAATGGAACAAATCAAAGAACTTAAGTGGATGTTTTGGTACAACTTATAGAAAAGGTAAAGGAAACCCCAACATGCATGCACTGCCTTGGTGACCAGGGAAGTCACCCCATGGCTATAGGGAAACTAGCCTGAGGCTTAGCTTTCATTATCACTGACTCCCAGGGTATGCTTGTCAAAGAGATACTCTGCCAAGCCAGATTCGGGTGCTCCCATCTTGCGCAAGTTGGTCACGTGGTCACCCAGTTCTTTGATGGCTTTCACCTGCTCATTCAGGTAATGTGTCTCAATGAAGTCACACAAATGGGGGGTCATTTTTGTCAGTGGCCAGTTTGTGCAGTTCCAGTAGTGACCGATTCACATTTTTTTCCAAATGTAAAGCACACTCCATCGCATTCAGCCC
>NW_012108641.1:55549-111734 GCF_000951045.1 Mandrillus leucophaeus
CGCGGTGAAGAGGAGACGGAAGGCTGGCTATGGGCGGCCGGCCGGGATGGGGGACGAGCGCCGGGTTCCGTCCAAGCACTGTTGAAGCAGGAAACCCCGACGACTCTCGGCGAAGAACGTTTTCGGTGGAGTCTTACTCTGATGCCCAGGCTGGAGTGCAGTGGCACGATCTCGGCTCACTGCAACCTCTGCCTTCTGGGTTCAAGTGATTCTTCTGCCTCAGCCTCCCAAGTAGCTGGGATTACAGGTGTGCACCACCACACCGGTCTAATTTTTTATATTTTTGGTAGAGATGGGGTTTCACCATGTTGTCCAGGCTGGTTTTGCACTCAAGTGATCCACTCGGCTCAGCCTCCCAAAGTGCTGGGATTACAGGCGTGGGGCACCATGCCCAGTTCCTGTTATTATTATTATCATAATCATAATTTCATTTACTATCTCAGAGAAAGTCAGGAACTCCTGACTCAAGATCAGGACTCTAAGAATGTAGTAAGATTTTGGAATCTTTGTAACTAACATAGACCCATTTTATCACTTTTTATGTCCCCTATGACCTTATAGTAATTAGCAGTCAAATCCTTAAAATCGAGATTCCTGGGTACTTCATTTTTTGGGGAGTAACAAAAAAAAAGGGAGTCGGGAAGACTGTCTTACTTCACTGCTTGAATTGGAGTGAGGAGAATCTAGAAGTCAGAGTGGCTGCAGCTAAGATGGAGAAGAACTTGCTGCTTAGAGGAAGGGGACTGTAAGTAGCCAAGATGGGTCTTGGAGTCCAGCTGACAGGAAGGCATTTGGAGGGACCTGGGTGATGCCAGCCACAGCCAAATCATTTCCAGAGGGAGGGCTTTCTTGCCACTTCCCTCCAATGTGCCACTTCTACTGCCTAGAGCCTGGATGACCACGGGGTCCTGTGCCTCCTTGTCTCTCTGTGCTCATCTTGCCTGTGTCACTCATCAGTCAGAAGTGCCTTCAGGGTGGGGACGGGAACTTGTTCACTGTTGAATCTTCAGTGCTTACTGCTCAGTGCCTTCCCTGTGGCCAGTCCTTTGTAGATGTGATTCATTGACTGTCTGCATATCTGAATGAGTGAATAAATGAATGAATGACTAATCATTGAATAACACAATAAAGCAAATGCAAGAACCTTGTCTCAGCCTGTTTTGAGTCTATTGAAGTGTTGCCCAAGTGTCAGTTAGGGTCACCTAATTCCTTAAGAATTAGATAAACCTCCTTCGAGCCATCTATTTCATAAATGGGAAATCCAGAGGTCTCCCTAACATTTCTGTTGGTTGTTGGGGCTGTGGGCTAGGGTGTGGATGGGGAAATAGTGGGAGAGAGGCTTATGGTTTCCACTGGTTCTAAACTTCTGCTTCCTCAGTTTAAGGACTGTCTCCATCCAACTCTGCCTTCTCCTATGTGTGCAGTACAATCTCTTCCTTTTTCCACACAATCCACACTCCCGCCAAACAAGGCAAGTTGTGTGTGGAGCAGACTTCACTGTAGTACTAGGGGTTGGGGCAGAGGAGGAGTTTACATCATGGTAACACAGCAGTTCCAAATCAAATGTATTCTTACAATTCTTTGACATCCCACTACTAGAGAGATGTCTTGTTGGTCGTTTTATTACAGTGGACTCCAGTCTTAAGCCTTCTTATGATCTTCTCCTTCCTTGTTTTCCCTCCTCTTTTTCTTCTTCTCATCCCTTCCACTCCAGGTTGCTTTCAAGACCTTCAAAATCTCTTTGTATTTTAAAGACCAATTTACCCCACCAAGAGCATCCTGATAATAAAATAACTAACAACTGCGGAGTACCTGATAGCTTTTTTTTTTTTTTTTTTTTGTGAGATGGAGTTTCGCTCTTGTTGCCCAGGCTGGAGTGCAATGGCATGATCTTGGCTCACCGCTACCTCCTCCTCCCAGATTCAAGCGATTCTCCTGCCTCAGCCTCCTGAGTAGCTGGGATTACAGGCATGCGCCACCACGTCCGGCTAATGTTTTGTATTTTTAGTAGAGACAGGGTTTCTGCCTGTTGGACAGGCTGGTGTCGAACTCCCGACCTCAGGTGATCAGCCCACCTCAGCCTCCCCAAGTGCTGGGATTAGAGGTGTGAGCCACTGTGCCTGGCCCCTTGATAGCTCTTAATACATAAGCAGAGCGATGTACAAGTGTATGTGTGCACATGGGCAGTGGTGTGAGAGAGGTTTAGGTGGCATCCTTCATCTGGCCCAGGACCACTAAGGTCAGATCCAACCCAGCTCTCCCTTGTCTTCCCGCTATGGGGGCAATGAACAGAAGCCTTCTTGGCTGTAAGAAGTACCCAACTCTAGGGCCAAGGAATGAGAGTAAGAAGCAGAGGGCCACTTGGTGATTTCTTCTTTGCTTCACCAACGGGCCTCTGCTTTAAGTGCAAAAGTGGTTAAAGGTGCTTGAGGCTTAATGTGTCACATTAAGGGCTTGGGCTGGCGATGACTGCCTCTCTCTGCTGAAGGCTGTGGCTCCCTTTAAACAGCTTGCTCCCATGGCTATGGGTCTCTCTGTGTGTCCACTCCCTCCCTTGCCCCTCAGGGTCTAGAGACAGCAACAGCTCCCCACTGTTGCTAGTTTCAGGATAAATCACAGGATTGTTACCCTTAATCTGGTTCTCACCATGTCACGGATCTCTTTATTAAACTCTCCTCAATCATGCTAAGTGTGTCCTCGTCTCAGTTCAGACTCTTCTTTGAGTCCTTTGTGCCCTAGTCCTAGTTTTCTAAGAGTCTTGCCTACCCGTAGGAGTCCTTAAAGGCCCCTGGGGTGTTGGTGGGTTCTCTAAGAACTCCTTTCCTGCGGCCTTCCCTGGGGGTCCTGGGGACATGAGGGCTGAAGAACAAGGTTTTGTAAACAATTATTATTATTATTATTATTATTATTATTTTGAGACAAGGTCTTGCTCTGTTGCTCAGAGTGAAGTGCAGTGGCATAATCACAGCTCACTGCAGCCTCGGTCTCCTGGGCTCAAGCAATCCTTCCACCTCAGCCTCCTGAGTAGCTGGGACCACGCCTGGCTAATTTTTAATTTTTGTAGAGACGGGGTCTCACTATGTTCCCCAGGCTGGTCTCCAACTCCTGAGCTCAAGCAATTCTCCCACCTCGGCCTTCCAAAGTGCTGAGATTACAGGTGTGGGCCACTGTGCCTAGCCTAGGTTTTGTAAGCAATTATGCAACCTTCTCCCTTTCTCCCTAGAGGCACTAAAACTCTGCTATTAGAGTCTTCCTCAAGGAGACCAGGGATATGCTCTGGTATGAAAAGGTGATGGGTTTTCCAGTTTGTTCTGAGGACCCAAGCCCCTTTAGAGCAAGAATCAAAACAATGCCTGGGATCTGCCCTGTTATCCAACCCTATGTTCTCTCTTCCTGATGGCGGCTCCAGAATTTCTGGATCACAGGATTTAGGGGATGCAATCCAGTTGGAAGAGAGTGGAACAGAATTAGGGAACCTGTCTTGAAGTTGCACTTGCAGGGTTTTGCACTGAGTCTTTTAGGAGGCGGCTTGTGTGGGGTGGTGGTGACGGAGTGCTGATGAGATTTTAAAGGGAGGTTTTGAGCCTGGGCACTGCTACTGGCTTCCCCTTTTGTTAGAACCTGGCCATGCCTCTGAACAGACACCTCCCAGGCTTCTCTTCTCCCTGTGGACTGACAGCACCTGAGGGAGGGCAGGGAACAACCAGAGAGGCCCCAGGATGGGAACAGAGAAAAGAGACAGGCAGCCCTGCCTGCACCAGGGACCTCTTGAAGACTGTGTGGATGGAACCTGACTTAGGATGGTTTGATTTAGGATTTTTTGACTTTAGATGGTACGAAAGTGATACACATTCAGCAGAAACTGTACTTTGAGTTTTTGGAATTGGGCTACATTTTTTGGTATTTTTTTTTTTCTATACCAATTAAGTCTAATAGAAGAGATGTTATATTTTGGCTTGCAGTGAGGTTTGAGTATGATGTCATGTGGTGTATTGTAATAGAAAGAACCCTAATATGTTGAAGAATTTATATGTGTGTGAAGGGGATTCAAGTTTGAGATTATTAGTCATGAGATTAAGTTCCACTGCCACTGTAAATCATAGAATAGTTATGCCAAGGGCTGTAAGTTTTAGTTTAGTTTAACACAACCATTCTGTTTTTCAATTTCAGTATAGTATTCGATAAATTACATGAGATATTTAACACTACTATAAAATAAGCTTTGTGTTCAATGATTTGCCAAACTCTAGAGTAATGTAAGTGTTCTGAGCACTTTTAAGGTAGACTAGGCTAAGCTATGATGTTCAGTAGGTTAGGCATATTCAATGCATTTTTGATTTTTAGTAGTTTCAACTTACAATGGGTTTATCAGGATGTAACCCCATTGTAAATCAAGGTGCATCTATATGTGAAAAAAAGTTGGTAGAGAGCCCTTTTCATCTATAAAGTCCTGCAGTGAGGACCAGGGGTGGGACTGGGAGTGGTGCTCTGCAGGGAGCAGGAAGTCACCCTCTCCAGTTACCTGGGGGCAGGGGAGCTGGGGATGAAGTCTGTATTGCTGCTATAATAAATTACAGTAAATTTAGTAGTTTAAAACCACACTAATTTATTATCTTACACTTTGAATATCAGAAGTAAAATAAATCTCACTGGGCTAATGTCAAGGGACGAAAGCGCTGATTCCTTCTGGAGGCTCTAGGGGATCTTTTTCCTTGGTTTTACAGCTGGCCACCTGCCTTCCTTGGCTCATGTGCCCTTCCTCCATCGTCAAAGCCAGCAAGGGTACCATTTGTCAATCTGACTTCTGCTTCCACGATCACATGTCCTTCTATGACTCTGACCTTCCTGCCTTTGTCTTATAAAAAACCTTAAGATTATTTTGGGCCCACCCAGATAATCCAGGATAACCTCCCCATCTCAGAATCCTTAATTTTATCACATCCACAAAGTCCCTTTTACCAGGTAAGACAATGTATTCACAGGTTTTGAGGATTAGGACATGGACATTTTTGGAAAGTCTTATTCAGCCTACCACAAAGGCCAAATACAGAAGGTGAAGAGTGTGTGGCTGGGACCCAGGTGTAGGAATTGTTACGTCTATTTGACTAGAACTCCCTCCCCATAAGATTGCCTTGAGTCAAAGGGAGCTGCCAGCCAGAGGACAAAGGAGTGTACAGGGTTTTTCCTCTACCAGAAGGAGTTCTTTCTGGGCGGTGGTGCTTTTGCCTCTCTGGTGACCCGGGACAAGTGTCAAATGCCACAGCAGAGGTTGGAAATATTGCCCAGGTGTTATGACTCTCTACATATATGTTCCAAAAGAGTCTTCAGACAACAAACTAAGATTGACTTAGAAAACTCGGCAGTGGTCCTAAACATCTTAAATAACAGAATTATAATTAAAAATACACCATTTCCTATATTCTACTTTCACCAAATGACATGTACAATCATTTCCTATATCTTTATATTCACCAAAATCATATTCAGAGTAACACCGTGTGTGTGTGTGTGTGTGTGTGTGTGTGTGTGTGTGTGTGTGGTGAGAACACTTAAGATCTACCCTCTCAGCAGAGAGGGCAGTATACAATACAATATTGTTAAATATAGTCACATTGTTATACAATAGCTCTCCTGAACTTATTCCTCCTGTATAAACAAAAGATTTGTATCCTTTGACCAATAACTCCCCAAACCCCATTCTCCCAGCCTCTGGTAATCACCATTCTACATTCTGTTTCTATGAGTTTGACATTTTTAGGTTCTATATATAAGCGAAATCATACAGTATTTTTCTTTGTGTTGGGCTTATTTCACTTATAAAGTCCTCTAGGTTTATCTGTATTGTTCCAAATGACAGGATTTCCTTCCTTTTTAAAGGCTGAATAGTATTCCAGTATGTGTGTGTAACAGCTATCTATCTATCTCATATTTTATTTATCCCATCATCCATCAATAGACAATTAGGTTGTTTCCATGTCTTGGCTATTGTGAATTATGATGAAATGAACATGAAAGTGCAGGTATCCCTTCAAGATATTAATTTCATATCTTTTGGATATATGCCCAGGAGTGGGATTGCTGGATCATAAGGTAGTCCTGTTTTTACTTTTTGGATGAAGCTCCACACTGTTTTCTATAATGGCTATACCCACCTTTACATCCCCACCAACAGCATGCAAGGGTTCTCATTTCTACACATCTTAACACTTATTTTTTCCTCTTTGATAATAGCCATTCTAACAGGTGTGAGGTGATATCCCACTGTTTTGCTTTGCATTTTCCTGGTGATTAGTGAAGTTGAGCATACCTTTCCATATACCTGTTGGTCATTTGTGTTTTTCTTTTCTTTCTATGAGATGGAGTCTATTTCCCAGGCTAGACTTGAACTCCTGGGCTCAAGTGATTCTCCCACCTTGACCTCCCGAGTAGCTGGGACTACAGGTGAGTTCCATCGTGCCTGGCTCCTACTGGCCATTTGTATAGCTTCTTTTGAGAAATGTCTGTTCAGGTCCTTGGTTCATTTCAAAATTTGGGTTTTTGGCTATTGAGGTACATGAGTTCTTTACATATTTTGAATATTAGCCCTTTATCAGACACATGGTTTGAAAATATTTTCCCCCATTCCATAGGTAGCTTTTTCATTCTGTTGATTGTTTCCTTGGCTGTGTGGAAGCTTTTTAGTTGGATGCCATCCCATTTGTCTATTTTTGCTTTTCTTTCTTGTGCTTTTCGTGTCATACCCAAAAAAAATCATTGCCCAGACCAATGACAAATACCTTTTTTCCTATATTTTCTTCTAGTAGTTTTACAACTTCCAGTCTTATGTCTAAGTAGATGGTGTGAGATAAGGGTCGAATTTCATTATTCTGCATGTGGCTATTCAATTTTCCCAATGTTATTTATTAAAGACATTATCCTTTTCCCATTGTGTGTTGTTGGCACTTTTGTCAAGGGGGATGAATTTCTGAGGTCTCCATTTCATTTGTATGTGAGAACTTGGATTTAATAGCAGAGCCACTATAAATTATAGGGGTAGAAAGGACTATTCAATAAATGTGCTGAAACCATATCTATGGAGATCTATGGAGAAAAAGTTGAATTCCTTCCCCATAGCACACATAAAATAAATCCCATATGGATTAAAGCCCAAGTGTGGAAAAGAGTATAGAACTTTAAAAAGAAACACACAGAAGAATATTCTTATGAAGTAGAGATAGATTTGTCAAAGAAAGAAAAAGATTCCCATGAACCCCAGAGGAATATTTGACAATATTAAAATTAAAACTTGTCAAAGAGGCCAGGTGCAGTGGCTCATGCCTGTAATCCCAGCACCTTGGGAGGCCAAGGTGGGCAGATCACCTAAGGTCAGGAATTTGAGACCAGCTTGGCCAACATGGCAAAACCCAGTCTTTACTAAAAATACAAAATTAGCTGGGCATTGTGCTGCATGCCTGTAGTCCCTGCTACTCGGGAGGCTGAGGCAGGAGAATTGCCTGAACATGGGAAGTGGAGGTTGCAGTGAGCCGAGATCGAGCCATTGTATTCCAGCCTGGGCAACAAGAGCAAAACATTGTCTCGGAAAGAAAAAAAAAAAAAAAAAAAACCAAAAAACCCCCAAAACTTGTCAAATAATAAAAGGTATCATAACCAAAGTAAAAAGACAAGGCACAGACCGAGTGAAAATGTTTGCTGTGCACATAACTGGCAAGTGATTAGTACCTGGGATATATGCAGATTTACAAGCCAAAAAGTAAAAGACGACCCCTAGAAAATTAACAGTGGATATGAATGGGTGATTCATAAAGAACCTGTATATTTATAAACCTATGAACAGATGTTCAAGTGATAATCAGAAAAAGAAATGCCCCTTTAAGCAATGAGATAATATTTTATAATCATTGTGCTGAAAAAAAGCATTAAGGCTGATATACCAAGGGCTGGGGAGGATGTGGGAAAATGAGAACTCTTACACATTGCTGGTAGGATCGTAAATTATTTCAACCTTTTTTGGAGAATAAACTATTAATATCTAGGGGAGTTGAACACATACCTTGTAACCCAGAAATTCCACTCTCATCTATATCCTAGAGAAACTCTCACACGAGTGCACAAGTAACAGCGAATGACAATTTCTTTGTAGGGGGAAAAGTGGAAGCAACCTAAAATGCCCTTCAGTAGGTCCATGCTATTATTTTCTATGGTACTTTCTCTTGTTTGAAGCATTGTATCCCCCCTGTCTCCCCACTCTCCCTCTCTGCCTCTCTCTCTCCCTCTCTGTCTGGATCTGGCAGGGTAGTAGAGTGGTGGGCAGGCCCCAGGGCTGGGATCAATGCAGGAGAGAAGCTGGAGAAGCACAGTAGGGCAAACATAGCTACAAAGAATATGTAGAGAAGGCTCTGCAGCTGCTCCTGAAAGTGGGAGGAAACGAGGCCACCGGCAGGTCAGGACAAAATTTTTTAAACAACAGCTTTATTGAATATCATTTACATATCATATAAATTTACCCACTTAAAAGGTACTATTGTACATTTGGGAGGCCGAGGCAGGAGGATCACTTGAGCACAGGAGTTCAAGACCAGACTGGGCAACATAGGGAGACCCTGTCTCTACAAAAAATTTAAAAAATTATCCGGGTGTGGTGGTGCAACCTGTGGTTCCAGCTACTTGGAAGGGTGAGGTGAGTGGATTGCTTGAGCTGGGAGGTCAAGGCTACAGTGAGCCATGACTGCACCACTGCACTCCAGCCTGGGCAACAGAGTGAGACCCTGTCTCAAAAAGTACAAAATGTACCATTCACAGAGTTATGCAACCAGAACCACAACCAACCCGTGGGGTGAGAATGAGGTGGAAAGGCACTTAAAACAACAGAAATTTATTCTTTCCCAGTGCTGGAGGCTAGAAGTCAGAAGGCAAGATGACAACAAGACGGGCTCTTCCTGGAGGTCTGGAGCGAGTCTGTCCACATCTCTCCTAGCTTCCGGTGGTTTCTGACCGTCATCGACATTCCTTGTCTGTGGCTGCATCACGCCAATCCTGGCCTCCATCTCTATGTGGCCTCCTCCTCTGGATGCGTCTCCGTGTGTTCGCTCCTCCTCTTCTCCATTTTTTCTTTTTTAATGCCTCAGTAGGGATTCTCCTCTTTTTATTAGGATACTAGTCATTGGATTTAGGGTCTGGCTTAATTTGGTATGCAAGTCTCTGTGCCTTAAGCCTCTTTGAGGACACAAATGATCATGACAAACAAGGGCAGAAAAAGGAAAAAAGAGAAAGGAGAAAAGCAGTTCCCAGATGAAGAAAAAAGGGAAAAACAAAGAAGAGCAAAGGATTATAAGCAGCAGCAAGACCAACACTTTGTGGAGAATAAAACAGGATGCTTCTGGGGCCAGGCTCTTAGAAGTTTGGATTTCTACCTCTGAGCTTTCCTGAAAGCTCTTTCGTTAGGACAATAGACATCCCTTCCAAAAGTTCTGAATCAATAGATGAGGTAATTGCAGAGAAAGGACCCAGGAGCTTTCTTTTCACTTCCTGTGATTCCTGACTACCCTGTAATTATTAAATATTAGTGGTGTTAGTACTTAAAAAAGGAGATCTAGAATAATGGCTACCAGTCCATAGGGGGACTAAAAGATATGAAGTGTCATGCTTTATAACAAAGACCATTTATTATAAAGTTGCAAAGAGGCTATCACACTCAGGGGTGCAGACTCTTAGCTTGGAGCAAACCCAGAGCCTGAGTCAGAGGATAGATTTCAAGACAGACTCAAAAAAGACTGCAGAGCAGAAGGCTGAATCACATCCCTTGCAGAGATGGGGAGAACCATGGCTGTCACCCTACGGAGAAAGAAAACCCTGTAGTCACTGATGCCAAATACTTCAAAATTCCCATTGAGGAAAATAAAAAGAAGTCAGAGACTTGTGCTAAGATAATTGTAAAGCAATAATTTAGAAAGAGAACAGAGGCAGACTGGCCCTGTTAAAAATAGTTAAAGGATCTGGAGGAAAGCTGACCAGCTGGCTTGTTATAGTTGGGGGAGTCTGAAAGAAGACCAGACGGCCAGCAACATGGAGACTTCTCCATTCTGAAGATCCTGTGGTAGGAGAACCCACCCACTGTCCTGTAAGACTAGGGATAACAACTGATGGCTTCAGTCTGGAGTGACTGTCTTCCGGAGGTTCCAAGAAAGCCAAAAGAATCATGTTATTCCAGTGTTAGGTTTGCATCATAGACCCTAAAGTTCTTTCACAGTATGCAATGACTCCACATTTGTGGCTATTAGCAAGGATGATTCAAATTTAAGTGACTGAACTTATGGGCAGGACGCCGAGCTTCCCAGTAGTTTCAGCATCTGTATTTTGTTTTGGTCTTTATTTTTGTTGTTATATGCCAAGATTACCCATATATTATGGCAGGTAGTTTACTGGATATTCTAATGAAAGGAGGGCATTCTAGAATCTTGCAAGAGCTGGAAATGCTATCACCTGAAGATGAAGGTCACAATAGGATACTTGACACAGCAAAAGACATGGAGGCTACAGAAATACAGCAGGCCAACTGCTGTCTAACAACTAGAATGGGTTCACAGCACTCAAAACAGTAACAACTTTGGTGTTCTGTCTGAAGTTTTTTTACTCTGACGAGTTCTAAAAAAAACTCACTGAAAGACCAAATTGTTCAAGAAGTTCCAGGAACCTAGAATAAGCATCTGACGACGAGGCTTCATCTCTGCATGAGATGTCTCCTGTGACCCTCTTACCAAGAGATACAACTTGAAGAGCAAGGCTTGGCCAGGGTGCAGTGGCTCAAGCCTGTAATCCCAGCACTTTGGGAGGCCAAAGCAGGTGGATCACAAGGTCAGTAGATCGAGACCATCCTGGCTAACATGGTGAAACCCTGTCTCTACTATTTAAAAAAAAAAAAGATGCAAAAAAATTAGCCGAGCGTGGTGGCGGGTGCCTGTAGTCCCAGCTACTCGGGAGGCTGAGGCAGGAGAATGGTGTGAACCTGGGCGGTGGAGCTTGCAGTGAGCCGAGATTGCACCACTGCACTCCAGCCTGGGCGACAGAGAGAAAAAAAAAAAAAAAAAAAAAGCAAGGCTTATGACCCAGCATCACAAGCATGTATGGAGGTAGAAAAACAATGGGGATTTTCATTCCTTCCCCCATCATAGAAAACAACAGAAGATTTAACAGAAGAGTTTGAAGAACTTAAAAAGACTGATCTTGCTGATTGTTGACTGTGGATCTGATTGAATAGAAACTATCTGTATTTAATGACATATAATATACTTTATTTTTCATTCTTAACTTGGAAATGCTTCTCAGGGACTATTATACATTGGCATTACATTAGATATTACACATTAATAAACTTTTAATTAGTCAAATTTAGAAGAATCAGTGTTCCAGACATTGGAAATGTGTCAAGTAATAAAGCTGAACCTTGAATGTGGAGAAAAAAAGAAATATGACCCCTAGATGTTGTCTACACTAGGCATCTATTGATATGATCAATATTCTTTACCCTTTTTCTGGTAACAGTGTTAGCCCATCTCCTTTGTGGAGCTGAACAACCCCCATTCTAGGTGATAGGAAGAGCACCCTGGCCAAAGGCATAGAGCTAGCTTGGCCAATCAGGATACTCCATCCATTTGTCCACAGTGATTGGTCCAGGGGTGGGCATATGATCTAAACAGGGCCAACTGGAATCTTTCCCTGGATTTCACACACAGATGCTGGAAGAGAGAAGCTCTGTCTTTCCTCTGGGGTTACTTGCTCCATAGAGGAAGTCATCTATTCAAGAGAGAAAGAGACCAATCTACAGAGAGAAGCAGGACTGAGAGAAGGAGTTAGAAAGCCCTAATGACTTTGAGTCTTTGGAGCCAGTCATGCTCAGGCGAACTGCAACCCTGCCACAAAGAGTGAATGAATCCCCTTTTTTCATTAAAATTAGTTTTGAGTTGAACATCTGACACTTGTAATTCAAAGAGCCTTATTAGTCCACAGCTGACTATTTGACAGTCTTCCACACCTGACACTTCTCCAGGGAATGTGTGATCTTACTATGGAAGGAACCCCTAATGATTCTGATCTCCAACAGTGTACTCACACAGTGTTACTACAGTAACCAACAAAGTAAGAATAGCCAACATCTTAGAATCAAAATCTTATCAAAGCACTATGCTAAGTGCTTTGTATGCATCGTTTCCTTTACTCACCACAAAAGCCCTACATGGCATTATTTATTTCCACTTCCCTACTTTTTATTTGAAGAACCTAAGGTTTGGAGAACTTGAGAAATTGTTCATGGTTCCACCACCAGTAGGTGTTGGAGAGAATGTTTGAAGCCAGGCAGTCTAACTCTCTGGAACATGTGTGATTGACCTTACATTGTATTACTTCCTTCTTAGACTTAGCCTCTGAAGAACAGCACAGCCAAGGAGGGTCAACCTGACTCCCAAGGTGCCATTTATCTACTAGCTGGGCAGCCACTATTATGAGATAGTGAATGATGCTGAAGGTGCATTTTGCACTAGAATTATAGAGCGAACCCTTTCAACAATGCAAAAAGATAGAAATGAGTGTTCTGGTTTAAGTTTCCAGATTAAGAAACTGGGATGGTTAAGTGACATGCTCATGGTTACACTGCCCCAAGTGCTGAAGTTGGGAAAGGCTCCCAGAAATGTGTGACTTCATCCCCAAGAGGACTGAAAAGAAAGTGTTCTGACATTGAAAGGTATACAGAAATCAAAGGATTCAGGTCGATGGGGTGAAAGGTTTGTTTTAGTAAAAAATGTCTTATTCTTGTTTAATCAGTTATTTTATTCCAGGGAGGAGGCCTTGTCTAGTTTTCCTTTTTATGGAAAGGTCAGTCAGTGGGTCAGGCAGCTGGGGGAATGTGTGCCTTTTCAGGAGTTCAGGCTTCCTGATTCATGGGGTGAAATTTTACTTTCTTATTGCCTCTCGGAGAAGGATGAGCTCATTGGTGGTGACAAGAGCAGCCTTCTGTCCTTCCTGCTCCAAATGCTGAAAGAAGTGGGATGTGAGCTCTCAAATGTCACAGAAGCCTACAAAACGCTGACTCCCGGATGCCAGGCATAACTGGGGTTGGCTAGAACATGGAGACAGGGCTACACCATCATCTGCTAAGAATTCATTGTTCTGTAGCTTGCCCTGGACACAATGGCAAGACTGAGACAGGAGGAATAGATGTGGGGTGGGGTGGGGGCAGGCAAGCTGGGTGTGTCTTTGCAAACACAGCTTTCTTGGGGGTGAGGAGAGAAACAGTATAGGATTAGTCAAGAGGCAGACTGTGTGTGGGTTTAGGGCACCAAGAAGCAGGGACATGAAAAATCCCGACAAAACAAGGCAAAACATAACAAATGCCCAAACAAAGAAAGGGAGGGGGAGCATTTGTTTGGAAAGGTTTTAACATTCACTGCTTTTAAAAAAAGCATTGAAAGAGTCATGGGAAAATTCTTAACTTTGTTTAGTATTTTGAATCACAAAGGGTGGGTGATTCAAATGACTTTGTAGAGCCAAGGTGCTATTTAGATGAGAAGTTCTCTGGATTGGATGGTCCCAGAACTCTCCTGTGGGCAGAAGGGCAGCTGATAGCCTGATTGGGTATGCTTTGAGTGAACCTGAGAAGACCCCTGACTCTTTCCAAAAGCCACTGGAAGGAAGAGCTCCAGAGAGTTAGGAATTGAGGTGGGATTGGAGGTTATTTTATTTACTTCTTTGTTCTTTGCATGTTTTCCAAATTTTGTGTGTATGTGTGTATACACACACACACACGTATGTTTTTTGAGACAGGATCTTGCTCTGTTACCCAGGCTAGAGTGCAGTGGCACAATCACTAATGACTGCAGCCTTGACTTCCTGGACTCAGGCAATCCTTTTCCTACCTCAGCCTCCTGAGTAGCTGGGACTGTAAGTATGTGCTATCACACCTGGCTACTTTTTAATTTTATGTAGAGACTGGGTCTCGCTATGTTGCCCAGGCTGGTCTTGAACTCCTGGGGTCAAGCAATCATCCCGCTTCAGCATCCCGAAGTGCTGGGATCACAGGCATGAGCCACTGTGCCTGGCCTTGCACACATATTTTTAAAACCGTAATTGTATTAATGTAAAATTATACAATTAACATGTTATTGCAGTCATTTTATACAAAAGTACTATTTCATGGTAAAAGTAAACTGTCCCCCTGACCATCACTTCTCTCCTATATATTCACATTCATATACAGAAACACATGAATGAGAATCAGATTGCTTTGTGTGCATGGTTTAAAAAAAACCCAGAAATGACATTGACTGTACATTTCTTTCTGCAACTTGCATTTTCACTCAACAGATCTTGTTGGGTGTTATGACAATTTGATTTACTTCATTCTTTTAACTATAGTGTACTAGTCCATAGCGTGGCTTTAAAAAAGCACTGAAGTAGTTATAGAGAAATTCAGAACTATTTACAGCTATTCCTTTTCTCATGGACATTTAGATTATTTCTAATTTTAACCTATTGCATATAATGCTTCAGTGAACACCCTCGAATGTAACTCCTTGGTCACATGTGCAAGGGTTTCCCCAGGGCAGGTATGGAGGAACCACTGGGTTCTAAGATTTTAATCTTCAATAGATATCATCAATTTGCCTTCCAGAAGGGCTGTAATAATTGATATTCCCAACTGCATTACTAAAGTGTTTCCCATAACTGTCAACAGTGAATGAAAAGGAAAAAATTACCAATCTGCTGAATGAAAAGTGATGTCTCATTGATTTTCTTTGACATTTTCCTGATTACCAGTGAGGCTATTTTATTTCTTCATCTTTTCCCATATTTAACCTTTTTTCTTTTTTTCAGGACATGCACCACTTTCATAATATTGAAAGGAGTTCTCTCCTCCTCTTTCTTGTTAAAACAGACACAGCACACAGATGAAGACTATTTACTTTAATGGGACCATCTTAGGTCAAATGCCTATTCCTGAACCCATCACTGTTAGGATCTAGGAGAGTCTTATCATTGTGGCCAGATGAGTGGGATTCACCTGATTGGCTCAGAGGCCACTTCTGGAGCTGGGTGGGGCCAATCCCACCGTCCTCATAGCCACAGTTGAGCAGGGTAGGGGTTTATTGCACAGTGACCTTTTTCAGTTCTAATGTTCTTTGGCTCTAAGAAGAAATGACATTCCATCGGTTTAATCACTGATCTTTTGGTTGAAATGAACAGAGACCTGATCAAGTTAGATCAAGTGATAAGTGAGATTTATTTAGGGGAAGGGGAAACAGGAGTATCTCTCAAAACACAAAGGCAGGAAACAAAGCTGGCCTAGGGCAGGTACTGGAATGCCAGGAGAAACAAAGGCCACTTTCTCTTCTCTGTTTTTCTAGGCACATCTCCCCTTTTCTCCCTTTCCCTCCAGGCCAACATCTTTTATGTGTGCCTCACCTTAACTTTGATTTAATGTCTTTTCTCCATAAGCCCTCAGGCCACCTATTTCCTATGGTCTCTGGGTCTCCTAGTTCAATTTTTCAGAGGATAGAAATATGATTGGTTTCTAGCCAGCCAATGGACTGGCTGATTTTGGGTCATGTGGTCAAACCTGCTCCAGTCAACTTTTTCATCTGCAGTGAAGGGCAGAGTTATTGGCCATAGAGGCCTGCCTCTTCCAGGGTCTGAGGGTGTGGCAGTTCCTCCGGGAACTGTCTGGGCAGGGCAGGCAATGGAATGTGCCTACGAGAAAGATGTGGTCTTCTTTTTTTTTTTTTGAGACAGAGTCTGACTCTGTTGCCCACGCTGGAGTGCAGTGGTGCGATCTCGGCTCACTGCAAACTCCACCTCCCGGGTTCAAGCGATCTTCCTGCCTCAGCCCCCCAGTAGGTGGGATTACAGGCACGTGCCACCATGCCCGGCTAATTTTTGTATTTTTAGTAGAGACGGGGTTTCGGCATGCTGGCCAGGCCGGTCTCGAACTCCTGACCTTAGGCGATCCACCCGTCTTGGCCTCCCAAAGTGCTGGGATTACAGGTGCGAGCCACTGTGCCCGGCCAAAGGTGTGGTCTTCTAAAATCTGAGGAGTTGTGTTGAATTCTAAAGCATATCAGCATAAGCAAGAATAAAAGGAGCTCCCCTAAAATGTTCCCTTTTTCCTTCCTCCACCTTTGACC
Organism: Mandrillus leucophaeus; assembly: GCF_000951045.1. Lineage (NCBI taxonomy): Eukaryota > Metazoa > Chordata > Mammalia > Primates > Cercopithecidae > Mandrillus > Mandrillus leucophaeus. The sequence continues at coordinate 71,719 of NW_012108641.1, forward strand.
CCCAAACCTCAGTTCTGGAAATCTAAGTTTTATGCACACAGATGTTCTATCAGTACTATATAAGACATTGATAAATAGACATTAACAAACTGTCCTAAACTCAATGAATGGCTACATAAAATGTACATTCTATGGCATATTATATGCCATTAAATTGATGCTTTTAAAAATTAAAAATAACAAAGGAAATGCATAAGATATAATAGCAAGTGAAAAATAGACTATATTTGTATATCTACTATGATCACAGCTTTATAAACGAAAATAATATATATTTATACACACACACACATACAAACATACATACGATGTGGCAGTCTGCTAGTTTAAAAATAGGTACTTGACTGGGTGGGGTGGCTAATGCCTGTAATCCCAGCACTTTGGGAGGCTGAGGAAGGTGGATCACGAGGTCAGGAGTTCAAGACCAGCCTGGCCAATATGGTGAAACCCTGTCTGTACTAAAGATACAAAAAATTAGCCAGGCATGTCAGTGCGCACCTGTAATCCCAGCTACTTGGGAGGCTGAGACAGGAGAATTGCTTTAACCTGGGAGGCAGAGGTTGCAGTGAGCCAAGATCGCACCACTGCACTCCAGCCTGGGTGATGGCAAGACTGTCTCCAAAAAAAAAAAAAAAAAAGTACTTATTTCTCTCCTCTACTTTTTTGTATTTTTAAATGCAATAAACACACATTGCTTTTGTGAAGGAAAAACCTAATTAATGAATTTTAAAGAAGACAGCTTGGGTCTTGTGAACCCTGGGCTATGTGATGACTCTTCTTAGTAATGTTTAAAACCCAGACTCTGAGTTATGGGACAACTGGGGAATATTCTTCTTCTTCTTCTCTCTTCTCTTTTCCTCTTCCTCCTCCTCCTCTTCTTCTTCTTCCTCTTTTTCTTTCTCCTCTTCCTCCTCCTCCTTCTTCTTCTTTCTTCTTTCTTTGCCCCACTGTCACCTTCTCAGGGCCACTATGGACTGTATGCTCATCAGGGACTTGGGAGACCACTTTGGCTCAACCCTGTGCCCACCACTTTGCTGACATCCAAGGGGCTGGGGGCCCCAGTCTGGGAAGCTCAATCCTTCATCCATGCCTGATCTCAGCAGCATGTCCCATTCCAGTTCTCTATTAAAAATTGTGTTTCTACAACTCTTTTCATAGAAAAAAAAGTTGTGTTCCTTGTCTTAGCATGGTGCATTTCTGCAGTTGGACTGAGGTGTTACTAAAACTACAGTTTTCTATTCAGAGAGAGGAGAGGACTCCAGACTGCCAGTGCAAGAGAATACGTGCGTGCATGCATGTGTCTGGAAAGAAAATTCTGAGATCAATAAATCTACCAAGAATGAGTGTCTCACATCCATGGGAACCTGTCTGTGCTGCATCCTGTGATCACTGAATACCCCTAAGCCTCCACCATTCTAGATTTCACCTCTTTCCTCCTTTGCCCTGTTGCCCCCTGCTGGCGATGGGTGCCCTCATCCAGGTGGCACATTATATCCCTTGCAACTCCCATGTCCTCCTGGCTCCAGCACCACCAGTTTGCCATGGAGATTCTCGACCTCCAGGGACTACCACACCACTTCTCATACACCCCTGGAAACCTCCTTTCACAGCAAGTAAACCCTCATCCCTGTTACTTTGTTACCTTCTCCACCAGAGCCATAGATGTCTCAGTGAGCACTATTTGGAAGAGCTCTGTGCTGCCTAGGAGTGACTTTGAAATTCAGTAAGTACTTACTAAAGCTTACTATGTGTCAGGCACATTTCTCCGTGCTCAGGCCACAATAGTGGATAAGGCAGAACTGAATCCTGCCCCAGTGGAACTCACCTTCTACTAGAGGACACAGACATCAACGGAATCAGTGCACAACGATTGAAGCTTAGTTGTGAGAAAAGCCACGAAGAAGTACAGGGTGCCCCAAGAGCAGCAGGGCACCCGCCTGAGTCAGGGCGGGGTGGTTTAGGAAGGCTTCACTGAGACAGAGGGCGAGTGTGAGTTGCGCAGATGGAGTGAGGAAGGCGCAGTGGGCAGTGCTCTAGGCCAGCACTTTAATGGGCTTTCCAATCACCTGGGCACCTTGTTGTGGAGCGGGGCCCAAGATTCTGTGTTTCCAACAAGCTCCCAAGTGGCTCCAGAGTTGCTGGTCTGGGAACTCACTTTGAGTAGCAAGTTTCTACACCAGTGACTCTCAGCCTTAACTGTGTATGGACACCATCTGGAAGCTTTAAAAAATACTGATGCCTGGCTGGGCGCGGTGGCTCATGCCCGTAATCCCAGCACTTTGGGAGGCCGAGGCGGGCAGATCACGAGGTCAGGAGATCGAGACCATCCTGGCCAACACGGTGAAACCCCATCTCTACTAAAAATGCAAAAAATTAGCCAGGCGAGGTGGCGGGCGCCTGTAGTCCCAGCTACTCGGGAGGCTGAGGCAGGAGAATGGCGTGAACCCGGGAGGTGGAGCTTGCAGTGAGCCGAGATCGCGCCACTGCACTCCAGCCTGGGTGACAGAGCGAGACACCATCTCAAAAAAAAAAAACAAAACAAAACTGATGCCCGGGTGCTAGTCCAGAGATTCTGATTTGCTTGGTCTTAGATGTGGTCTGGGCCTTTGGATTTGAAAACAAACAAAAAAACTCCCCAGGGTATTCTAATGTGCAGCCTGGACTGAAGGCCCTTCATCTAGGCAAGGCTGAGAGTACGTGTAAAACCCGACGACATTCAGATGACAACTTTTCTGGGTGGAGGGCCAAGCGCTCAGTCTTCTCTGATCTTGCCTGGGCTCACTAATGCTGAGAACAGTCAGTGGTACCTCAAACAGCCGCATGGGCCAAGCTTGTCTCATTCACACATCTGGCAGGGGGTTCTGGCTGTTGGCTAGGGCACCTTGCTCTCCAAGTAGCCTCTCATCTGAGAGTATGCTAGACTAACTGAAGGGCATGAGAGTGAGGGTGGAAGCTGCAAGGCCTTCTGAGGCCCAGGCTCTGGAACTCACATAGAACAGTTCCTCCACGTTCTAAGTCACAAGGACTGCCCAGATTCAAGGGGGTGGAGACATAGACTCCACCTCTTTTATTATTTTTTTTTTTGTGGAGGTGAGGTCTCACTATGTTGCCCAGGCTGGCCTCAAATTCCTGGGCTCAAGCAATCCTGCCTTGGCCTCCCAAAGTGCTGGGGTTACAGATGTGAGCTGCTGCCCTGGCTGCTGGACTCCACCTCTTGATGAGAGGAGACATCACATTGCCAAGGACGCCAGGGCCTTCGGTATAAAGATTTGCTGCAGCGATCCAAGCAGCTACATAAGGACCCTGTGGTCAGAAAATAGAGTCACAGCTGGGGGTGGAATCCCTGTTTAATCTTTGAGGACTGGAATCTGATAGTGGTCTCAGACTGTCTGGTCGGAATCCAACTTTCCTACCTCAATTTTGCCCCTGGTGAGATGGTGAGAAGAGAACCACGATGAGAGGACGGATGCTTTCCCCACGTCCATGGTGCTTCCTGCCTGCCTGACTCCACGGCAGGATTAACCTCACGGCATTCCAACCTCCAGGGGCCCTTTCCACGCACAGCTGCTCTCTGGCCAAACTTAGAGGCCTCCACCGACAGGAAGGTCCTCTCAGCAGTGGGCAGCTCTCACCACGGTGGGAATGGAAGGAGGGAGGGCCTCCTGACCCTCAGTGCCGTCTCGTCTTCCCACCAGAAAGTCCACCATGGTTAGGTATGCTCTGAGCTTTTCATCCTTTAGCAGGGAATTCAGGACCTTTGGGTGAAGATCTAGAGGAGAAAGAGGAAGCAGGAGTACTATGGCAGCACCAGAGCCAAAGGCAAGCCTGGAATTTCACAGAGTAGCCCTGGCCTGCCTCTCACCACCTGGACGGCAAACTGGGCAGAGCCTTCTCTAATCAGGGCTGTAGCTTTGGTGACTGGGTGGTGCCTGGGGACTGAAGGGCGAGGGAAGAATCTCATTCAGTTGCTGCTAATATGGACCTGTAAGCTGCCCTGTTACCACGCCAAAGAGGGGGGACTCTCTCCCTGCTCCTCCCACTTCTAATCTCATGGCCCTCACCCCAGCAGGGCTCAGAGAGAGCTCATGGCCACTTACCTATTTAGTCTTCCTTGCAGTGGACATTCAATCTATTTTATTATTTTTGAGATGGAGTCTCACTCTGTTGTTCAGGCTGGAGTGCAGTGGTGCGATCTCAGCACACTGCAGTCTCCATCTCCCAGGTTCAAGTGATTCTCATGCCTCAGCCTCCCGAGTAGCTGGGATTACAGGTGCGCACCACCACACCTAATTTTTGTATTTTTAGTAGAGACAGGATCTCACCGTGTTGCCCAGGCTGGTCTCAAACTCCTGACCTCAAATGATCCTCCTGCCTTGGCCTCCCAAAGTGCTGGGATTACAGGCATGAGCCACCCACCATGCCTAGTCCCATTTAGTTTTAGTTTAAAAGTCCTGGTCTTTCCCCAGCAGACATGGGCCCAGTTCTGCCAGTTCTAGCTACAGAGGTTTTTGTGAGAGCTACCCCCCTGGCCCCAACCCCTGCTCCCACCAGGGACTGCCTGATCCCACCCTACAGACCCCTCAGCCCAAACCGGTTGGATAGAGGAAGGTGCCAGAGCCAGTCCCAGGTGGTGCTCCTCCAGGAGGCTTCAGGGACCACTCCTTTTAGGCTAGGCCACATGGCACTTCCTGCTGCACAGAAAAGCAGCTTATGGTGGAGGGGGCTTCAGCAGCTTGGCACTGGCCAGTAGAAGAGGTAAATATAAAGGAAATTAGAGAATGCAACTTTTCTTGTCATGCAAACTGGGTTCCCAAGGAATGTGTTTCTGGGCACGGCTAGTTTGAGATGTGCTCGATGCTAAGTGGGTGAGAGGGTGTGGGTGGGCCTGCATGTGTGAGAGGTGCAGGGAGAATGAATTCTAAAGAAGCAGAAATGTTTTCTAAACCTTTGATGGCTGCTGAGTGCCCTTTTCTCTGCTTCTGGGTTCCACATCTTCCAAACCTCCTGATTGAGGTACACAAGGCTGCTTTGAACTTTTTTTTTTTTTGAGACGGAGTCTCACACTGTTGCCCGGGCTGGAGTGCAGTGGCACGATCTTGGCTTACTGCAACCTCTGCCTCCTGGGTTCAAGCGATTCTCCTGCCTCAGCCTCCCAAGTAGCTGGGACTACAGGCGCCACCTCACCGACTATCATCAGGAATGGAATCATCAGGAATGGAATTCCTAAACTTTTCTAATTCAGTGCTCAGTTTTCTGAGCCTTAGCTCCTAGCTTTGGCTGGGTCAGCTGAGTACCCAGCTCAGGCATTAGTCCCTATTTGAGAAGATGGGTCCTTCCAGCTGTAGTTAAGACCTATCCAGGCTCCTATTGGGGGTACCTAATTATGAAACTTCTCACTTCCAGCAACACTAATTTAGGTCATCCTCTTTAGAAGGGGCAGCTATAGTGCCAACAGCCTAAGTTTCTCTTTGCTATGGGATGAAGGATTTTCCTTCTGGCTTGAAGATGACACCTTCTCGCTGTGTGCTCATGTGGCCTTTCCTTGGCATGTGTCCACGAATGTAGAGAAAGGAAGAGAGGGCTCTCTGGGGTCTCTTCTTAAGACAATGATTCTCTCAGACCAGGGCCCACCCTTATGGCCTCGTTTAATCTTAATTATCTCCTAAGGTCCTGTTTCCAATTACAGTCACATTGGGGTTTAGGGCTTCAACATACTTTTTCTTTTGGGGGGGACAGTTCATTCCATAGAAAGTGGTAAAAATGATAAACACGAATATTTTAAGTATTTTGCCACGTGAGAAATGGTCAAGATGAGCCCTTTCAGCAGCCTAGGGCCTTGCTCAACGATGGCAATTGTCCCAAATATCTTCCACCTAAGCCTCTTTACTGCACTTCCTGCCTTGAATCCTCTCTCTCTCTCTGTAAATTAATTTTTACCTAGGCAAAAATGAGGTAGGAGGCAGGACTCAACTCTGGAGGTGCTTGGACACCAAACCAAATCGAAGACTAGCTAAAACAGGGCTGGAGCAGAAGTAGCTTTCCAAAAGTCCCACCCACCAGTGTGCCATGTCAGTTTACCATTGCCATGACAACAGTAGGACCACCACCCAGGAGTTACCGCCCTTTCCACGGCAATGATCCGATGATAAAAATGTTACTACCCCTTTCCTAGAAATTTCTCTGCAAACCACCCCTTAATCTAGATGAAATGAAAAGTAGGTATAAACATGACTGCAAAACTGCCCTGAGCTGCTACTCTCTGCCTGTGGGGCAGCCCTGCTCTGCAGGAGCAGTCACGGAGCTGGATCATTGCCAGAGCTGTAACACTGCTGCTTCCATAAACTCATGTTCTTCTACCTCCAGTTTGCTCTTGAGTTCTTTCCTGGGCAAAGCCAAGAACTCTCATAGGCTAAGCCCCAGTTTGGGGCTCACCTGCCCTGCAACAAAAGGAAGGAGTCACTTAAATTGTTCACAGGTGGATCACAGTTGATTCCAATGCTGACTCTTCTCCCTGCCCAGAGGCAGGAAGAACTTGGGGTAAAGGGAGGTTTGAGTGGCTTTTTAATTCCATAGGGTCACCTCTGTTCCTACCTTCTTTATTCTCTCTTGACAACACAGTGACAACTGTGAGAGGGCCAGCCTTGCATCAGATGCAGGGGAAGTGGGAGGCAGCTGGGCTTTGGCCTAACAAAAGCACCTGACAAACATACGTGTAATTTTACTATAAAGGAAGATATAAAAATGGGGGTAAACGAACTCAGTTTACTATTTTGTTTGAGCATTAAACTTCATCTTTATATGGCATGTGTCTTTTCGTACTAGTGACTGTCATCTGTTAAATACAGGTTTTGGAATGTTGTTCTGGTTTGTGTATTTCTGCAAAGTTCTGGAATGTGGCTGTGGTAGGCTTCCTGATATAAAAGACAGACCCTGATCCTGTCTCTGACAGGGGTGTTTAATAAGCATTTACCAAACTGCCAAATGACCATCTTAGTTCTCAGTGGAGATTAAAGGTTAAGTAGGTATTTTTCCATGCTCTACGTATAATTTAAATTTCAATTGTTATTTTACACAGATTAATCTAGAAGTTGTTATAAGCAAACATGGAGCCACGCATATTTCCATCATAAAAAAGAAAAATAAAATATCCACAGACTTCGAGGGGCCTTCAGGGTCTTGGCATCCTGCCAGTTCTATCTCCCCTGTGGAGGCATTTGGCTTACGATCTTGCAGGGGCTGTTTGTTTCCAAGTCCTGCTCTACCTGTTTCTCGGTGTCTTAGTTCTTGCCTTTAGTAGAGAATATATTTCATTCTTTCCTCTTCAAAGATTTTGTATGTGAGGCTATGAATGAGCAATTCATGTTCATTATAAAAACATGCCAAGTGCAGAATGGTATAAAGAAGCCGCAACAAAAAAACCCTCATAAATCTTAGTTCCTATTGGCAACCCCTATTCACATTTTGCCTGATTTCTTTCCATTAGATTTTCCTTGTATTTTTGACATTGTTGAACCACACTGTATTTTATTTTTTTTTTGAGATGGAGTCTCACTCTGTCGCCCAGCTGGAGTGCAGTGTTGCACGATCTCAGCTCACTGCAACCTCCACCTCCCAGGTTCAAGTGATTCTCCTGCCTCAGCCTCCCAAAGTGCTGGGATTACAGGTATGAGCCACCATGCCTGGCCGCACACTATATTTTTTTTGAGACGCAGTTTTGCTTTTTTTGCCCAGGCTGGAGTACAATGGCATGATCTCAGCACAACTGCAACCTCCACCTCCTGGGTTCAGGTGATTCTTCTGCTTAAGTCTCCCGAGTAGCTGGGATTACAGGCGTATACCACCACACCCAACTCATTTTGTATTTTTAGTAGAGACGGGGTTTCACTGTGTTGGCCAGGCTGGTCTCAAACTCCTGACCTCAGGTGATCTGCCTGCCTCGGCCTCCCAAAGTGCTGAGATTACAGGCATGAGCCACCACACCCGGCCACACACCGTATTTGTCAATACTGCATCTTGTTTTCTTCACCTGACATTCTTTCTTCACCAGTCTCACTGTCATTCAAGCAAAATACTCTGTAAACACACTTCTAAATGTCTGCCATTCCCTCCTGCAGATTAATGGATAATTTTTCAAAGGTAGTATGATGATTCTCATACCAATATAAAATCAACACATCAAAGATTTTACTTAAATGATTAATGAGGAAACCAGTAAGATACAACTGGTTCAAAAGGAAGAATTTAAAGAGCTACAGATATATAGATAATAAGGAATGCTGAAATGAATTAACAAGTACAGTTGTTGCAAAACTGGACTCCCCAGAGGGCAACAATCAATTATACATCACTGGATACAATCTTTTTGCATTTCTATGGATATAGGGAATTTGCAGTTATTTCTAGCTTTCTGCAACTTGCATAGTTGTAAAACAGCTTAAAGACAAAGAAAGGCAGTTATAACCCAGTCATCTTTTTTGGCCATTTGAATGTCCTCTACAATTTTTCCTGGTAAGATGTAATGTGATTTTACGTGGCTGTTAGGAGTGCGTGTGCCGTGTCCCTACATGAATGTGTGCCACAGGAGGCTTGGCTTTCTATCTATCTGAGTGAGAGGCAGTAAGTCACTGAACCTTACGGGACCCACAGGCCCTCATCTGTAGAGTGAGGATGGTTGGATGGTCCCTAAAAGCCTTTCCTGAAGCTCTGATGTCCACAGTTTCCTAATTAACTCAAGGCAAAGGTCCACATGGGGGACATAGCTGTTGCTTTGTCTCTCTGCTCGTCATTCCTTTTAGCAAGATTATACAGGTACTAGTACCATCTTTGAATTTAAGCCCAAGAGTGATAAGATAAAAATCTATGTTTAAATTACTTTTCGAGGCTGGATGCAGTGGCTTATGCCTGTAATCCCAGCACTTTAGGAGGCTGAAGTGGGCGGATCATCTGAGGTCAGGAGTTCAAAACCAGCCTGGCCAACATGATGAAACCCCATCTCTACTAAAGATACAAAAATTAGCCAGGTGTGGTGGCAGGTGCCTGTGGTTTCAGCTATTTGGCAGGCTGAGGCATGAGAATTGCTTGAACCTGGCAGGCAAGGTTGCAGTGAGCCGAGATCACGCCACTGCACTCCAGCCTGGATGACAGAGCGAGACTCTGACTTTAAAAAAAATAAATAAATAAAAAAATAAGTTTTCCAAAACTCTTCCAGAAGCTAGGGAGATGAAGAGAGCCTTCTGGGGGCTGCATTAGAAACACTCCTGAAGCCCTGAGAGACCACTGCCCATCCCATTGGTTCTAATGGATCCACAGAGGTCATTCCAAGGATGAGTGGCCCCATAAAGGCAGCTGCAAGGGCCTTTGGGTGTCTGACTGTGGGCCTGGCTACTAAGCCCTTGGTTTCAGTGAGACGAAAAGCAACAGACTGTCAGGCTGCGACCACTAAGGATCTTAGTACTCTGCCACTAATATGCTTTTACCTTCTCTTGTTTAAATTTGGAACTTTTTCAATTTTTCAACAAAGATTCCTTGGGGCAGTATTTACTTTTGTTGTGGTAAGATATACATAAAATTTACCATTTTAACCATTTTACATCAGACAACTCAGAGGCAATTAGCACGTTCAGTGTTGTGCAACCATCACCAATACCTAGTTTCCAAACATTCCCATTGCCCCAAAAGGAAACTTCATGCTTATTAAGCAGTCACTTCTCATTCTCCACTCCCCTAATCTCCTAGCAACCATGAATCTATTTCCTGTCGCCATGAATTTGCCTATTCTGGATTTAAATTCCATATAAGTGGACTCATAGAATATTTGGCCTTTTGTGTCTGACTTTGCTTAGCATAGTATTTTATAGGTTCATTGATGTTGTAGCATGTATCAGTACTTCATTCCTCTTTATGGCCAAATATTTCCCTCAGTGAATAGCGACACTTTGACTTCCTCCTTACAAATTTGGATGCCCTTTATTTCTTTGTCTGAGTGCTCTGGCTAGGACTTCCAGTAGTATGTTGAATAGGAGTAGTAAGAGTGGGCATCCTTGTCTTGTTCCAGTTGTCAGGGCGAATGCTTTCAACTTTTTCCACAGTATAATGTTGGCTGTGGCTTTGTCATAGATGGCTTTTATTACCTTATGTTCCTTCTATCCCAATTTTGCTGACGGTTTTAATCATAAAGAGATGCTGGATTTTGTTAAATGCTTTTTCTGCATGTATTGAGATGTGATTTTTGTTTTACATTCTGTTCATGTGGTATATCACATTTCTTGACTTGCATATGTTGAACCATCCCTGCTTTCCTGGGAAACCCACTTGATCGTGGTGGATTATCTTTTTGATATGTTGTTGGATTTGGTTAGCTAGTATTTTGTTGAGGATTTTTGCATCTATGTTTTTACCATCATTTTTAAGGCTAGAAAATCATTTCTAAGCCAAAGGTTTATAATTCTCTAACTTTCCCCTTACGTGTATTAGTCAGGCTTTACCAGAGAAACAGAGCCAACAAGATGTGTATATATGGAAAGATTATAAGGAATTGGCTCATATGATTATGGAGGTTGGCAAGTTCAAAATCTGCCAAGCCAATGTCCCAGTTCAAGTCTGAAGGCCAGTAGGCTGCTATAGAACCAGGAAGAGCTGATGGTCCTCTTTGAATATCTGTCAGGTAGGAGAAGGCCCTCTTGCTTGGGAGAGGGTCAGACTTTTAGTCTATTCAGGCCTTCTACTGACTGGGTGAGGCCCACTCACATTATGGAAGAGTGGGGGATCTGCTTTACTCAGTCTGTTGATTTAAATGTTAATCACATCCAGAAACACCCTCACAGAAACACTCAGAGTAATGTTTGGCCAAATATCTGGGCATCCTATGGTTCAGTCAAGTTGGTACATACTAATCATTATATCAGGTGTGATTTGATTTTTTCCATTTAGCTTAATTCTGGAATTCATTTTGATACATGTTATATCTGATATACAGTACAAGGTAAGGACCTAAATTGATTTATTTTACAACTAACCAATCATCCCAACACTCTATATTATTTCTTTCCCTTCTCATTGATTAGGTCTTAGTTCTGTTTAACAGGCATTCTTCTTTAATCATGTCTCAATCTTATTTTTCATATACAATTTAGGCTATTTCATTATTTATCTATTTAACTGAGTATCTTTAATAGAAAATACTTTTTAGTGTACCACATATTGAACAATTTACAATAAAATCACACCATAACATTTACTCTTGAAACAAAAATCAAATCCAAACATAAATTTCCTAAATTAGGTGCTTTACTTAAGTGTAAATTGGAGTGTTCATCAAATGGGGGTGCATAATTTTCAGTGTTTATGCCAAATTTACCATGTACTCACGTGAATTAAGCTATATATAAAAATATTTTGGGGGCCGGCATGGTGGCTCATGCCTGTAATCCCAGCACTTTGGGACGCCAAGGCAGGAGGATCACTTGAGGTCAGGAGTTCGAGACCAGCTTGACCAATATGGTGAAACCCTGTCTCTACTAAAAACACAAAAATTATCTGGGTGTGGTGGTGCATGCCTATAATCCCAGCTACTCGGGAGGCTGAGGCAGGAGAATCGCTTGAACCCGGGAGGCTGAGATTGCGCCACTGCACTCCAGCCTGGGTGACACAGCAAGACTCCATCTCAAAAAAAAAAAAAAATTTATAAATCCCGTGCTATGGGTTGAATGTTTTCTCCAAAACTCTTGTTGGAATTTATTCCCCAATTGAGAGGTGGGGCCTTTAAGAAATGATTTTATTATGAAGATGCTGCCCTTATGAATACATTCTTGAATCAATGGATTCATGGGTTAATGGGCTAATGGATTAATGAATTATCATGGAAGTGGAACTGGTGGCTTTTTAATTTTTTTTGAGACAGAGTTTCGCTCTTGTTGCTCAGGCTGGAGTGCAATGACGCGATCTCGGCTCACTGCAACCTCTGCCTCCCAGGTTCAAATGATGATTCTCCTGCCTCAGTCTCATGAGTAGCTGGGATTACAGGCAGCCCACCACCTGGCCCAGCTACTTTCTGTATTTTTAGTAGAAATGGGGTTTTGTCATGTTGGCCAGGTTGGTCTTCAACTCCTGACCTCAGGTGATCCTCCTGCCTTGGCCTCCCAAGTGCTGGGATTACAGGCATGAGCCACCGTGCCTGGCGGAACTGATGGCTTTAAAAGAAGAGGAAGAGAGACCTGAGCTTGTTAGCATGATCAGCACCCTCACCATGTGATACCCTGCGTTTCAGGACTCTGCAGAGACCCCAGAAGGCTCTCACCAGATGCAGCTCCTCAACCTTGGACTTCTTAGACTCCGCAACTGCAAGAAATACATTTCTTTGCTTTGTAAATTACCCAGTTTCAGGTATTATAAGCAACAGAAAATGGACTAAGATACCCAGCTTTGACTCCCTAGGCATGTTCTCATTGGCTGGCACCATCTGTGACAAATCCTGAACTGTATTGTTTACAGACACACCTGCAGCCTGCATTGCCACCAAAGTCATTTACTGATGCTGTGCTCTTTGCAGCCCTGGCCCTTGCTAATTCTTCTTGGAAGGAGGAGATGGCAAGAGAGGTTGCAAAGTGGTAAGAATAACCAATAGTTCATGTCTCTTCTATCTTAATAAATTAACCCTCTCTCCATCTTTAGACTCCTCCAGATACTACTCTCTCTCCATCCATATCAATCCATACCCATGGCTTCAACTACTGGGTTGGCTCTTGAACCCACATTTCCATTCTATATCGCACTCCTGAGCCCACATTTACATGAGTGTTTAATATCTACCTAAAGTGTTTAATATCTACCTAAATCAGCCTGATACTCCACAGACTGAACATCTCCTAAATAATATATGTGAACTGTGGGCAGCCCAGTTTTGTACTTTTTCCATTTTCATTTTTTTAAAAATTATACTTTAAGTTCTAGGGTACATGTGCACAACCTGCAGGTTTGTTACATATGTATACTTGTGCCATGTTGGTGTGCTGCACCCATCAACTCATCATATACATCAGGTATAACTCCCAATCAATTTTTTTTGAGACTGTCTTACTTAGTCGCCCAGGCTAGAGTGCAATGGCATGGTCATAGCTTACTGTATCCGCAAATCCCTAGGCTCAAGGGATCCTTTTACCTCAGCCTCCTGAGTAGCTGAGACTACAGGCACACAGCACTATGCCGGGCTAATTTTTTAATTTTTTGCAGACATGAGGTCTTGCTATGCTATGAGGTTGGCCCAGGCTGGTCTCAAACCCCTAACCTCAAGTGATCCTCCTGCCTCGGCTTCCCAAAGTGCTGGGATTACAGGTGTGAGCCACCATACCAGCCTATTTTAAAATTTTCAGCTTTATTGAGCTATATTTGATGAATAAAATTGTATATATTTAAGGTACACAACGCGATGCTTTGATATACTTATCTAGCGTGAAATGATTACCACAGTCAAGTTAGTTAACACATTCATCACCTCATATAGTTAGCATTTTTTTTTTTTTTTTGGTGGTGGTGAGAACATTTAATATGTACTCTCTTAGCACATTTTAAGAATATAGTATTATTAGCTATAGTCACCAGGCTGTACATTAGATCTCCAGAACTTTCTAATCTTAAAACTGAAAGTTTGTATCCTTTTACCACTTCCTTCATTCCCCCAGCCTCCAGCCCTTGGTAATCAGCCTTCTACTCTGTTTCTACGAATTTAACTTTCTTGGATTCCACATATAAGGAAGACAGAGTATTCATCTTTCTCGGACTTATTTCACTAGGCATAATGCCCCTAGGTTCATCCATTTTGTGGAAAATAATCGGATTTCTTTTTGAGACAGGGTCTTGCTCTGTCACCCAGGCTAGAGTGCAGTGGTGTGATCGTGGCTCACTGCAGCCTTGATCTCCCAGGCCCAAGTGGTCCTCCCACCTCAGCTCCTCAGGTAGCTGGGACCACAGGCATGCACTACCACACATGGCTAATTTTAAAAAATTTTGTAGAGACAGGGTCTCCCTATGTTGCCCAGGCCGTTCTGAAACTCCTGGGCTCAAATGACCCTACTGCCTCCGCCTCCCAAGTGGCTAGGGTTATAGGTGCTCATCACTGCGCCTAGCTTTTCTTCTTTTTTATGGCTAATATTTCATCATGTATACCACATTTAATTTTAAGCTGAAGTCTTCCTCTGTCACCCAGGCTGGAGTGCAGTGGTAGATCTTGGCTCACTGCAAGCTCTACCTCCTGGGTTCAAGCAATTCTCGTGTCTTAGCTCCCAGAGTAGCTGGGACTATAGGCGTACACCAACATGCCTGGCTAATTTTTGTATTTTTAGTAGAGACAGGGTTTTGCCATGTTGGCCAGGCTGGTCTTAAGCGCCTGACCTCAAGTGATTCACCTACCTTGGCCTCCCAAAGTGCTGGGATTACAGGCATGAGCCACCGTGCCTGGCCCACATTTTCTTTATCGATTCATCCGTTGACACACTTAGGCTGTTTCCATGCCTTGCCCATCGTGAATAATGCTGCAATGAACATGGGGGAGCAAATACCTCTTTAAGATACTGATTTCATTTCCTTTGGATATATACTCAGAAGTGAGATTGCTACATCACATCGTAGCTCTATTTTTAATGTTTTAAGGAAACTCCATACTTTTTTTTTTTTATAATGGCTGTACCAATCTAGGCTATTTTATCTCATGTCATGGCCCAATGTCTTGAAGAAGCTGGTCATTTTCCCTCTACAGAAAAGAAAAAAATAAAGCAAATATAATCTTTGACAGGGCACCACTCAGCTAGGGCACTCCACATGAAAACAACTAGAGAATATGATACAATATGATCAGGGACTTGATTTTGTGTGTTCCAGCAAAGTTAGGATCAGGAGGGGCTATGTTTTGGTGGCTACATCATGGACCAAGAGGGGCCAAATATTTGAATAGTAGGATTTGTCTTGGAAAAGCAGATAGTGGGAGTCTAAGAGGAACATTCAAAGTGGAAAGTAAATTTGATGGTGAAAGTTGTAGCCTTTGAACTTGTTTGGGAATCAAGAAAGTTATCAGGTGACTTATTGCCTCCATTTCTGTATCTGTAAAATGGATTTTACTTTTCCACCTCTCTTCCAGAGGAGGGGGTGCCACATGAAGGACTGAGAGAATATTTGCTACATGTTTGGATTCTTTAGAGAAAAACCAAAGGCGACTACAAGGCATTTATTCATTAAATATGAAAACCTTTCATTCCCCACCCCACCTCCAAGCTGGAGTCCTTGGTTATAAAGAACTAATGTTAATAACTGTGTTGCAATGTGTTTTTCCTCTGGTTTCTTATTCCTTTGGAGTAAGAGGCATGGACATTTAGACCTCAACTGAAGGCACTGATTGGAAGAGTTTCTCCCAGAGTTGGCCCACTTGGAAACCAGGTAATCCGAGCTGGTGGAAAAAAGGCAAAAACCCACAGCTTGTTAGCACACACAAAGCTTTTAACTCAGATCAGAGTTCAGCTGGGCTTTACATGTGAGCAGGGGGCTGGAGGCAGTGGAGCTTGGTTGGAAAGGAGGTAGTGGGCATCTGCTTGCTTTTCCTCAGAATCAAGAATCTGTTGGGCTGGGAGATGGGGCGGGGAGGGAAATTTGCTAAAATGGGAAAGGAGACGAGTGGAATGTGCTAGGATTGGGCTGGAGATTATCAGAAGCTGAGGCCTCCTTTCATGGAAACCTGGCTGTTGGGTGGCTGATGTTTTCCCAAACTCCTAACTCCTGTGATTCAGGACTGTGGCTTTAGTAATTACCAAAGTACTACTTTGCCCTTGTGCATAAATGGCCAATTATCTCAAACTGTCAGAAGGGCCCAGAAGTCTCAAGATCAGTTCCCCAAAGTCAGGGAATGGACTAAACCAGTTTTGAAAAAGTTCCAGGTGTAGATCTGGAGACAACATGGCTTTGTGTGGGTATACAGACGTGTAGGGGAGGAATGGAGCCCCAATTTATTATTTTTTGAGACAGTATCTTGTTCTAATTGCCCAGGCTGGAGTGCAGTGGAGTGATCACAGCTCACCACAGCCTCAACCTCCCAGGCTCAAGCAATCCTCCTACCTCAGCCTCCCAAGTAGCTGGGACTACAGGTGTGTTGTACCACTATGCCCAGATAATTTTTGTATTTTTTGTAGAGATGAAGTTTCGCTATGTTTCCCAGTTGGTCTTGAACTCCTGGGCTCAAGCAATCTGCCCACCTTGGCCTCCCATTGTTGGAATTACAGATTACAGGTGTGAACCACTGTGCATAGCCTGGAGCCTTAATTTTTTTTTAAAAAAGTTTGAGATATAATTAACATACAATTTGTCCACTTAAACTATACAATTCACTAGGCTTTAGTATGTGCAGAGTTGTACAACCATCATCACAGCCAGTTTTCGAAACTTTGCCTCCATAAGAAACCCCCTCCCTACTCTATCACCCCATCCTCTCCCCTGACCCCAGTCTTCAACAAGCACTGATATACTTTCTGCCTCTAAATTTCTCTACTCCAGACTTTCATATGAATGGAATTATATAATAGGTGGCCTTTGTGCCTGGTTTCCTTCACTTAGCATGTTTTCAAGGTTCATGTGTATTGTAGTATCATCACTTCATACCTTTTTATGACTATCATTCCATTGTATGTATATGCTACATTTTGTTTATCTATTCATCAGTTGGACATTCGGGTTGCTTCTAACTTTTGGCTATAATGAATAATGCTGCTATAAACATTTGTGTACGAGTTTCTTTGTGGGTATATATTTTCATTTCTCTTATACAATGTTGCTGTATATGTATGTGCAAGTTTTTGTGAAGGGGTGTTTTCATTCTTTTGGTATATACCTGGTAGTGGAATTGCTGAATCATATGGTAACTCTGTTTAATCATTTGAGGAATTGCCTGACCATATGAGGGTTCCAATTTCTCCACATCCTGGCCAATGTTTTTTTTTTTTAAGTCATCCTAGTGGGTGCGAAGTGGTGTTACGGTTTTTGTTTGCATTTCTCTAATGACTAATGATCTAGAGCATTTCTAGATGTGCATATTGGCCATTTATATATCTTCTTTGGAGAAATGTGTATTCAGATTTTTTTGCCCATTTTAATATTGGATAATTAGACTTTTTATATTGAGTCATAAGAGTCTTCTAATACAGACAGGGTCTTGCTCTGTTGCCCAGAGCAACATGATTGCAGTGGCATGATTATAGCTCACTGTAACCTCAAACTCCTGGACTCAAGTGATCCTCCTGCCTCAGCCTCCTCAGTAGCTGCGATTACAGGTGTGCACCACCATGCCTGGCTAGTTTAAAAATTTTTTGTAGAGACAGGGTCTCACTATGTTGCCTAGGCAACATTTCAAACTCCAGGCCTCCAGCAACCCTCCTGCCTGGGCCTCTCAAAACACTGGTATTACAGGCGTGAGCCAAGACTCCTGGCCCTGGCCCTTACTTTTAGACTTTAGCTCTTACTTTTAGATCTCTCCTCCCTTTTGAGTTAATCTTTTAAAATTGAGGTATAATTTATGTAAGACACTATTAACCAGTTTAAAATGTACAATTCTGTGGTATTTAGTGCATTTATAATGTTGTGAACCACTACCTCTCTCTAGCTTCAAAACTTTTTCACCACCCCAGAAGTTCTTCCATATCCATGAAATAATCACTCTTTATTAGCCCCCTCCCCAAATCCCGTTAACCACTAGTCTTTCTGTCTTGATGAATTTGCCTATTCTGGCTATTTTATATAAAAGGAATATTCTAATATGTTACCTTTTGTGCCTGGTTTCTTTCAGTTAGCATAGTGTTTTAGAGATTCATCCAAGTTACAGCATATCAGTACTTCATTCCTTTTTCTATGGCTGAATATTCCATTGTATGTATATAGTGCCATTTGCTGATATATTCATCCACTGATGGACATTTGAGTTGTTTCCACCTTTTGGATATTATAAATAATGCTGCTATAAATATCCACGTACAAGTTTCTATGTGGGTTTATGTTCTCATTCCTCTTGTATGTGTATACATATTTTATATATATACAAACTTTGTACATATTTATACACACACATATATACATTTTATATATATATACACACACACACATGGAAGTGGAATTGATGGGTCATGTGGTAATTCTATGTTTAACCTTTTAAAGGAACTGCTAAACTGTTTTTCATAGTGGCTGCATTATTTTACATACCCACCAGTGATGCATGAGAGTTCTAATTTCTCCACATCCTTGTCAATACTCAACTTGTTTTTTAAAAAAAGTTATTATAGCCATCCTCATAGGTATTAGGTGGTATGTCATTGTGGTTTTGATTTACATTTCCTAATGACCAATTAATTTTTGCATATGGTGGGAGGGAAAGATCCAACTTCATTCTTTTGCCTGTGTCTACTCAGTGCTGTTTGTTGAAGACTCTTCTTTCCCCACATAGCAGTCTGGGTATCCCTGTAAAAAATTAGTTGATCATAGATGTATGGGTTTCTTCCTGGGATGTTAATCTTATTCCATTCATCGACATGTCCATTCTTGTGCTAGTATTATACTGTCTTGATTGCTTTATAGTAACCAGGAACCCCTGTAGTAAGTTTTGAAATCAGGAAGTGTAGTCCTCCTACTTTGTTATTTTTCAGGACTGTTTTGGCTAGTCTGGGTCCCTTGAAACTCCATTTGGATTTTACAATCATTATTGACTCCTATGAAGAAATCAGTTGGGATTCTGATAGGGTTTTTGTTGAATCTGTAGATCAGTTTGGGGAGTTTCACTATCTTATCAGTGTTAAGTCTACTGACCCATAAACGGGGAATTTTTCCATTTATTTAGACCTTCTTTAATGTCTGAAACAAACAGGTCATTTATAAGGCCCATCCATGTGGTTAAACTTCTGGGACTTACATTTTGAACCTATGAAACATTCAGGGAAAGAAGTTTCATGGAAGGTGGGAAAGGGTATAATGAATTCTGGTTTGATGCCTCATTCTTGAATTCCCCAGAGGTGATGAGGATCTCCCCTTCTGAGCTGCACCCTTTACAGTAAGTCTTAGTGGCCTTCAGGAGAGGGCTGCTGAGCAGGCTCATGAAACCTACTGGAAGTCCCTGGTCAACTGCCCTGGAGAAGGCAGCAGCCGCTTCCTACCCTGCTAGGGAGCCTGATTTCTGGGGTGAGGAAGAATGAATCACGACCCTCTTAAACCCAATCTACCTGCCTATGAGAGGTTGTGGTGAGTCACCGTTACTTGCTAATGACAATGTTTAAACGACTCTGAATGACCTCAGAGGTTTGCCTCTACTCTCCTGAAAGTTCTAATTTATAGAATGATGCCCTCTGGTTTCAAAACTGGACAAAATGCACATCAACAGTTGAGTGAGAAAGTTGGGGGAGAGAAGATACTAGGCCTCCATGAAGTTTCTATAATAACCTATGACATAGAAAACTCCCACCAACTCTTTCGATGTGACTCCACTTTATAAAGAAGTATCTTTCTCTTTTCCTTTTTTCTTTTGCCATTCTCTTCTCTGCTGCAGGAAGTCCTTATCTGTCCCCTGAACACCCAGTTTCAGTTTTTCCCTCTTGGTGAGCCTCCTCTGGGCAATCCCGTGCACTCGTCACTGTCTTTTCTGCATTTCTGGTGTGTGTGGTCAGAGTTTCTACCCAACACTTGCTCACACGCAGTCCGGATTGCTTTCTGATAGTCCCCGGCATTAATCTCCTCTCCTGTGCTGTCATCCCCACAAGGGCAGGGCAAGGCTGTGCTGCCGACCTCATCTGCATGCCCTGGGGGATCAGGCTGATACTGGGTGCAGCAGGAAATGTGGCCCTGGTAGAATGCTCTCACCCATTCCAGTACAGGATTGGGACTTCCTGTCCTCATCCAGGCTGTGGCAGTTACTTTTAAATCTTTCCCACACCTGGGTCTCTACCGCAGTTGTTGTCCTAGCAGGTCGGGTTGGTTCATTCTGCCCTGGGCATTCCTAAGGCTATTACAGTGTGTCAGGTCTGGGTCTTTATCTTGATTAGAATAACAACTTCCTGAATTTGGCCAGTGGGCAGCCTTTCCTTAATGAATGAGAAAAACAAAAACCAAAACAAAAACAAAACAAAAAATGCTGGAATGTTACTGCAAATGAGTATCTACCCTGTTCCCTTTCCACAGAACTATTAGCATTCTGTTGTTATGAAATCTCCTGGATATCTAATTGGATGTACATTACTAGAGTGCTTCTGTATTCTAACTTCAAGTTTCATTTTAATTATATGGGAGAAAAACCAATCCTTTTAATTAAACCAACATGGATATTAACTATTATCATTGACTTCTGGCAGATAAATCTTACATGCAAAAAACAGGGCAGATACCTCCTGCACTCCTTGGGTAGCCTGTGGAGCAGCCTCTGGGAACTCAGTCTCAAGGGGATGAAGGGCCCATGGGCATTCCTAGTTCCATGGAGGATGGGGACTAGTGTGGAACAAACTCATCAGGATCATTTGCTCATTCACTTTTAGTTGCATGTTTGCTAAGTCCTTACAAATGAGGTGTAAACCAAAAATAAAATTCTAAGCACCCGCTTGTCACCTACCTGAAACTGAATGGATCCCCTCTGGACCAACGGGACCCCAGTGAAACCTGAAAAACTGAATTCCCAGTGTATTAGGGTTCCCTAGAGGGACAGAACTAATAGGAGATTATATATACATATATATAATATATTATTAAGTATTAACTTACATGATCACAAGGTCCCAAAATAGGCTGTCTGCAACCCTGAGATGCAAGGAGAGCCAGTCCGAGTCTCAAAACTGAAGAAGTTGGAGTCCAGTGTTTGAGGACAGGAAGCATTCAGCATGGGAGAAAGATGCATGCTGGGAGGCTAGGCCAGTCTCACACTTTTCACATTTTTCTGCCTGCTTTATATTTGTTGGCAGCTGATTAGATTGAACCCACCAGATTAAAGGTGGGTCTGCCTTCCCCAGGCCATTGACTCAAATGTTAATCTCCTTTGGCAACACCCTCACAGACACACCCAGGATCAATACCTTACATCCTTCAATCAAGTTGACACTCAGTATTAATCATCACACCCAGCTATGATGGGAAGTGATATGGTCTGGCTCTGTGTCCCCACCCAAATCTCACGTGGAATTTTAATCCCCACGTGTCAGGGGAAGGACCTGGTGGGAGGTGATTGGGTCATGGGGGCATTTTCCCCCATGCTGTTCTTGTGATAGTGAGTCCTCATGGGATCTGATGGTTTAAAAGTGTGTGGCAGTTACCCCCTTGTACTCTATCTCTTGCTGCCATGGAAGACATGCCTTGCTTCCTTTTTGTCTTCCACTATGATTGTAAGTTTCCTGAGGCCTCCCCAGCCACATGGAATTGTGAGTCCATTAAACTTTTCTTTATAAACTACCCAGTCTCAGGTAGTTCTTTATAGCAGTGTGAAAATGAACTAATACAAGAAGGAAGGTCGGACCACCTCATTATACCCCCTTCCTTTGGAGTCTAGGTACAATTGACCAGCAGTAATATTAAAATAGAGATCATAAGACTAACAAAACAGACTCGGGGAATAAGACACCAAATGCCAACCTGGCTCTAGTTAGCATCACAGGACAGATAGCAGATCCTGAAGGAAATCAAAATATTTTACCCCAAAATGTATTTCTTTGATATATTTTGAAATGGTCCCACAAAACTGTCTTTTAGGGGAGGACATTTGCATCTGTAGAGAATCTCCATTAATGCAGACAGGGCTTTCCTGAATTTAGAAGGGATAAACATCTTTTAAGGTCCAAAAAGAGACATTTACCATCTATCCTCTCCAAAGACTGCTACCTATGAGGCTTCATATATGTAACAAAAGCCCTGGTCGCGACAACCCCTCTTAGCTTAACTCAAGCATTTCTTTCTACTGGCAAGTCTTAAGTCTTTAGACAAAGTTGAACTCTTTCAGCTAACTCCAATCAGAAAATCTTTGGATCCACCTATGACCTGTAAGTCCCTGCTTTGAGATGCCCAGCTTTTCTGGGCCGAACCAATATATACCTTACATGTATTGATTTATGTCTTTGCCTGTAACTTCCATCTCTCTAAAATGTATAAAACCAAACTATAACCCAATCATCTCAGCCACACTTTCTCAAGACCTCTTGAGACTGTTCCCTGGGGCCTGGGTACTCATGTTGGCTCTTTAAATATTTCACAAGATTTGGTTTTCTTCATCAACAAAGAACACAACATTTTCTCTCTGTATATTCAGGCAGTGTTTTTCACAGATTTTGGATTTTCAGATTTAAAAAGTCCTACATAACACCTGCCTGGCTTACTGGCCCTATTTAGAATTTATGTGCAGGCTGGGTGCAGTGGCGCATGCCTGTAACCCCAGCACTTTGGGAGGCTGAGGCAGGAGGACTGCTTGAGCCCAGGAGTTGGAGACCAGCCTGGGCAACACAGTTGTAGAGACCCCATCTCTACAAAAATAAAAATAAAAAAAATTAGCCAAGTGTGGTGGTATGCGCTTGTGGTCCCAGCTACTTGAGAGGCTGAGTGGGAAGACTGCTTGAGCCCAGAAGCTGGCGTGCAATGGGCCGTGATTGCACCACTGCACTCCAGCCCCTGGGTGACAAAATGGGAAACTGTCTCAAAAACAGAAAACAAAGAATTCATGTGCAGTTGGACAGAGAGAGGAAAATTTTATGTTATACAAAGCAAAACACACCTTAGGTACCAGCCGTGGGGAGCCATTTGCTATCCTGAATATGCTATGCTTCTGATAAGGGCAGTGCTGGGTGTCAGGCTCAAGAAAAGCCCCGGGACTGGCTAATGTTGAATAGTCAATGGGAAGTAAAGCAGCCATCAAACTCTGAGCTGGGAAGGCACCTTAAATAATGGCAGGTTATCTTTTGTGACTGGACTAGTCCACCAACCTTGTTAAGGAAAGACCCACGACTCCAAGGGTATGAAAATACAAAAGGCATGGGTAGTTTTTGGCATTTTGCCTGTGTCCTATGTCATTGAGTCTTTCTGACAAACATGGACCAAAGGCTCTTTGACCCTAGATACAGCAAGTAAGCAAAGTTTCATCTCATTCATAGAGAACTTCACATTTGTAGGTAGACAGGGCTCATCTGTAAATGATCGCGTCTCGGGCAAGGTCAGAGAAGCATTTTTGATGTTTCCTTGATGTTTGTTGTCCTAGGAGTTGGGCAAACCTGCCCTTCTCATAAGTCCCTTGTTACAGCGGCACACAATGGTTTTGTGTGTGTGTGTGTGTGTGTGTGTGTGTGTGTGTGTGTGTTTTAAAGAGATGGGGCATTGCTCTGTCACCCAGGCTAGAGTGCAGTGGCTCAATCACAGCTCACTGCAGCCTCATGTCTGGGCTCAAGAGATCCTCCTACCTCAGCCTTCTGAGTAGCTGGGGCTTCAGGCATGTATCACCATGCTCAGTTATGGTTTTTGTGCTTTTGATTTTTTAGGTTTTTAAGTAGGGATGGGGTCTTGCTATGCTGTCCAGGTTGGTCTCAAACTCCTGGCCTCAAGCGATCCTCCTGTCTTGGCCTCCCAAAATGTTGGCACTACAGGTGTAAGCTACCATGCCCAGCCAGGTTTTGTACTCTTATTGGCTCTCCCTCCAAATGTGGAACATGATTCATAACACAGTTCCCCATGTCCTGGACTGTTTTTTAAAATCAACACACATTTTGCTCTCAGTGACGGAGTTTCTGTGTTATCTTTATGGTCATTTTCTTTTACATAATCAAAAGAGTATTTTCCAGACTTGAAACAGTGTTTCCTACCAATTTAGATGCTATTTTGCTCTTTGCTTTGGTGGGTTTCCAAACAGGTAGGCACTAGCTGATTTCTGTCTTCAGGAAGCTGCTGCAGATGTGTGAAGAATCTGAATAAAATGTGAAGCCAGAGGGGGGCGCTGTCCCACCAGCTCACCCCTGCAGGGTAGGCCAGGCCAGCTGGGGTGGGTGGCAGCAGTCTCTCCAGACTCAGGGCCTGAGGGCACTGCTCATTTGAGACCAGGCCAGGGCCACAGCATAACCTTCATCTCCATCACATTTGCCTCTACTCTTTAGCCTAGGAGTTCTGTTCCATGTGAATGGGCCAAAGGCCAAACTGCATTTCTTTTAGAAAGACTCCTGTCTATTCTGTACTTGCATGTGGAGATTTGCAGAGATTAGTGAGAAGAATGTGACGAGGGCATGTGGAACGACTCAGGGCAGAAGCTCCTGGAAGGCTGGCTCATGGCTCTTCAAGGAACCCTGTGATCCTGCTCTGGTTGCTGGACTGAGAGGCCCCAGCTCCACTGTAGCTTCTAGGCCAATGTCCCACTAGACTAGCCCAAATCCCCTGTTGGAGGAGGAGGAGAACTGGACAACTCCCCACTAGTAGATTCAGAATGAAATGTTATTGGGTGCTATCGGCTGAATTGTGTCCTCCCCAGATTTATATGTTGAAGTCCTAACCCCCAGTACCTTAGAATGTGACTGTATTTGGAGACGAAAACTTAAAAGGGGTAAGTTAAAACGAGGCCTTTAGGATGGGCCCTAATCCAATATGCTGGCGACCTTGTAAGAAGAGAAGATTAGGATTCAGAGGCACATAGAGGGATGGCCATGTCTAGACATAGGGGAAGGCAGCCATCTACAAGCCAGGCAGAGAGGCCTCAAAGGAAACCAACCTTTTTGACATCTCAGTTTTGAACTTCTAGCTTCCAGAGCTTCGAGGAAATAAATTTCTGTTGTTTAAGGCCCCTAGCTGGCTGCACACGGTGGCTCATGCCTGTAATCCCAGCACTTTGGGAGGCCGAGGCGGGTGGATTGCTTGAGCCCAGCCTGGGCAACAGACACCCCATCTCTACCAAAAATTCAAAAATTGTCCGAGTGTGGTGTCACATACTTGTAGTCCCAGCTACTCAGGAGGTTGAGGTGGGAGGATTGCTGGAGTCCGGGAAGTCAAGGCTGCAGTGAGCCATGATCACCACTGCATTCCAGTCTGGGTGACAGAGTGAGACCCTGTCTCAAAGAAAAAAGCCTCCCAGTCCCAGTGGTCTTCATGACAGCATCCCTAGGAAAGACATACTGGGTTCTGGTGGGCACTACAGATACTTCTGGCAATGATGAGCTCTGCAACCCACTCTAGCTATTCTGTGGAACTTTTCTGTTGCTGTTCTTTGTGAGCTCTCAAAGGATATTGTCCTTCTCACCCATCAAATTTTACCACAGTTTGCACCTTATTTTTTAACTCTTTGCATTCCTTTCTTAGGTACTGGGAAAACCTGGGACTGGGAGTTAGAAGGCCAAAGCCCCAGCTGCGGGAACACTGTGATCACATTGTGTGGCTTTGGGAGGTCGTCCAGTCTCCCAGGGCCTCAGGCTCCTGGCCTGTAACACCGGCGATGGAGCAGGTGCTCTCTGAAGCCTCTCCCCATGCTGACAAACCCTGCAGGCACTCCAACACTAGCCTCACGCTATACACTCTGTGAGTGCCGTCCTCTCTCAGGTTGCTGATTTCGTCCACTCATCAAGTGGCCAGAAAATTCTTTTTTTTTTTTTTTTTGAGACAGTCTTGCCCTGTCACCCAGGCTGGAATGCAGTGGCATGATCTTGGCTCACTGCAACCTCTGCCTCCCAAGCTCAAGCGATCCTCCCTCCTCACCCTCCCGAGTAGCTGGGACTACAGGCATCCACGACCATGCCCAGCTAGTGTGTGTGTGTGTGTGTGTGTGTGTATGCCTGTTTGTAGAGACGGGGTCTCCCTATGTTGCCTAGGATGGTCTTGAACTGGGCTCAAGTGATCCTCCTGCCTCGGCCTTCCAGAGTACTGGGATTACAGGCATGAGCCACTGTGCCTGGCTGAAGGTTCATTCTTGCTAACATCTGCAAGGGATGCCATTAGAAAAAAGGCCCTTTTAGAGTTCAGACGTGCCAGTGAGAGAACAAGGAAGCCTACTTCCAGCTGCAGGGAGTAGACCTGGAATTCTAGGGCTGTCAGTGAAATTCCCAAGGCTACCTCTGACTTACATTGTTTGGGTAAGTTGATGAGTTATTTTTTGTTTCAACAAAGGTGGTGGTTGAGGTAGAATCAGGTGTCCTTTGAAAACTGGATGATCATGGAGATGCAGAATAGTGCTAGAATGGACAAATCAACGGCTAATCTGGTGAACTTGGCACCTGTTCCAGGGAAACATTGCCATTTGGGTGACCTGGCTTGGACTATGGTTTGGTGTTGAGTCTCAGTCCAAATAAAGTATGGATCTTCCTCCCTCTTCCCTCTGCATGTGCAGACTGCTCAATCCAAAACCTCACAGCACTCTGTCAGCTTACCTATTGCAACAGGTACCGGCCCATGTGTTATTCTGGCTTATACCTTGGGTCCATCCTAAACATTACTCACCTGAAACTGGAGGCCACTAAACATTTTGCTGATGAGTGCCCAGCGATCTTTCGTCATATGGCCTCCCTTTGGTTCTTTTCAGCCCATTGCAGCTTCATAAAAAACATTTCCTGTGTATTCAGAATCATATACAGAACACTATATGTGACACAGTGTCATATACTAAAGAACTACATGACCCAGTCCTAGACTCCAGGGAGCTTACAGTTTTCCTAGGAAGACAACATACCTACATGAAATAATCTGAGAATAGTCAAGACAAAAAAGCTATGGCCTCTGTTGGGCTGAACAGAGCTCAAGTGCTCACATGAATGATACAGTCAGTAAATTTCAAGACTGGTGAGGTGGGAGAGAGATCAGAGATGGCCGCAATTTTCAGGAAAGACTTCAAGGAGAGGATGTGGGCCTTGCTTTGTTCTTGGCATTTTAAAACGGGACCAGTGATACTAAGTTTATGCAGCAATTCAGGCTCTTAAAAGGATCAGGAGGAATTCCTTAGACTCTTTTAGAAGTGGGACACTGGGTTAAGGGAGAGAGGTTTTAGGAGAGGTAAGAATTCGTAGAGAGAGGGGCAGAAATGGAAAGCAGACTTGAGCAAACAGCCTGTTTAATTTGGACTGTGTGAGATGGTTTCCAAACAAACATCCCTTTTCTTTCTCCCTCCCGTGCCTTCTTCAGTTTCCAGACCCTGACGTCATGACACGGTGCAGCTGCAGTTATGTATCTTTTCCTTTCTGCTTGACCCCCCAGCTTAAGTACCACTTTCTTGGCACCCACAACGGAGGGCACTGCCAGTGGCGCAGATGAGATTGATTCTGGACTGCCAGCCCTGATGGAAAGCTGAGGACTATTGCATGGCCTTCCCCGGACAGCCACTGGAAATGGTGTGGGGTGGCTCTTCTGAGAGGGTAGAATTTGGGATGCCTACTGAACCCTTCTCTAGCGAATGGAGATTGGTAGACATCCATCCTTCCTGAACCCGTCAGAAGTGTGACCCCTCTTTAGACGGAGTCCTAGGCCTCATTTCCTTCCAGGAGGATAGAGATGACATTGTCTTGGGAGTTAATGTAAGCTGGTGAGGCTGGGGATTCAAGAAGAGAGAGGGGTGCTGGATGGGGTAATGGCCCATGACAAGCTATTACAGGAAACCACAAATTTAACAAGGGAGAACTGATTTTTTTTTTTTTTAAACACGCTTGGGAGAACCACCTCCTGGGAGGATACCAGGAACCCACTGTACCTGTATTATTGAAAATATCAGGAGGGATTCTGCGTGAGCTTTGGTCTTTCCTAGGTGGAGGATGGACATGACCTAAGGAAGTGGCACCTTGTGCCCAGAGCTCTGGCACACTTCTATAAACTAATTCACCCATGCCTACTTCTTCCCAAGACAGGTGAAAGGTAGGAAAGACCCACAGAGGGAAGACCGCAAGTTGACTGAAAGCCCAAGTTGATTTCCTTTTGTGATGCTGCCACCATCTATATCATTCGTGGCAGGTCAGGGCTGCCATGGCTGGTCTCCACTTCAGTTGTTCTGATCTGACTCTGATAGCATGTCAGGGAGAGATGACCTCAGTGACCCAGTCAGCTCAGAAAGGCAGTTTTGTTGCTTTCCAGGAGGTAACTGAATAATCCAAGTCTGATAGGAGAATCTGGGGTGGATGCTTTTCCTTGTGAAATTTTGACTTAAGAGAAAAAACAAGCAATTTACTTATTTTATGACCTTGTGAGAGCCAGTATAGCATAGTGGTGAAGGTCAGGGGCTTTGAATAGACTTGGTTCAGGTTCACAACTTGAGCCCCTTGCTTAACAGCTGTATAACCTAGACCAAGTTTCTTAGCTTCTCCAAGCCTCGGTTTCTTCATCAGTAAAATAGGGATATTACAAATATGAGATGCTTTAAGAACTTGAGGAGATAATATATACATAGCACATGGTGGTCAATCAGTAAATGATAGCCAATAGTAATCATTACTAATTACAACTAAGTTTTGGATAGGGAAGATATTTGGTAGGTTTAATGAGATGAGCCTTTTGGCAAATAAGTTCATGATAATACTTGTTATTTAAAACAAATAAACAAAGATAGAAGTAGGATAGATGCCCTTGACCTCCCCTATCCTGGTCACACCAGGCAATACCTCTGACCCTTGGGCAGCAGACTAAGCCTGGCTACCTGGCTCACCCCACCCCAGGACCATGAAAGCACAGTACCTTCTGTCTTGCTGGTGTCGAACAAAGAAGGTCCAAGATGGAAACTATATGTGCACTCAAAGAATGTTTACTGATCTCCTGCTGTATGTCAGACATTTTTAGGAGCTGGAGACCCAGCAGTGAATAGGCAATATCCTTGACCCCATGGAATATAAATAGAGATTAAACAATTTAATAAACTAACAAGGTCATTTCCAATGGTGATGAGGGCTGAGACATCTTGTTTTCAGACTGATGTGTTGGAGTCTTTGCCTCCTGATAATGTTGGATGTGACTTTCAAGGCCACCAGGGCTGATTCTATTGCGCCTACCTGTGCACACACAAGACTTGAGGGCTAAGCTTCTGGCTGGTCAGACACCAAGGCCTCCATGTTCTCTGAGAGACAGAGTTCACTGACTGTGGGAGAGCCTTGGAAAATTCTGTTTCCCTCCTCCTGGGATCATGTTAACAGCACTTATATCCCAAAGGGCCCCTTTGCAAATAAAATCAGATGTTTCTGCCCAACTGAATACTTCCTTGTCTCTCACTTGGGCAGGTCTCTGTGCCATTTGAGGGCTTAAAAGTTTGTAGAGCCCTTGGGATCGGATGTTTATTAGTCAAACAGAAATATGTTCCCTCTTTTTTTCCTTCATGTAGAAATGTATCTCTGGAAACATATACCAACAACTGCCAAATGCCTGGGAGTCAGGAACAGCACTACCTGCCAAGCCTTTAAAGTTTAATTCACTGCCATCCAAAGTGCAAATTAGGGAGCTGGCTCTTCTGATCTTTGAATCTGTGACACAGGAAGCTAAGTGGAGCCTGAATTAGAGGTCAGGGGGCCCCAAGTTCTCTGGAGGTTATTAGTCATGAACATTGGGCAAATTACCAAATATCTCTGGGGCTCAGTTTTCTCATCTGTGAATTGGGGCAATTCAAAAGTTGCTGTGGAAGGTAAAACAAGATAATGGCTACCTTCAGTGCCTCAGGTGTGAAGCAAGCAGGCTATCAGCAGAGGAGGAACCAGCTAGAGGGTGAACTAGGGCTAGAGGGACTAAGAGGTAGTGGCACTTGGATGTCAGAATCTTAGAGGACACAGTGACCTTCAGTTTGGGCAAGGTTATGCCAGTATCTTTAGAGTCGTGGCTAGTGACTGAGGTGAGGCAATAGGGGGTTTTGAGTGAGGCCCTAGAGATGTGTGTGGGAGGCAAAGCAGGGTTATAGCCAGCAGGAGAGGGTAAAGGTAGAAAGTACCAGGTCCCAGAGAGGGGGCTAGCAAATACTAGGAGAGGAGTGAGAGCGAGAGCATGCTAGACAAGGAGTCAGGGCTAGTACATGCTAGACAAGGAGTCAGGGCAAGTGCATGATAGGCAAGGAGTCAGGGCAAGTACATGCTAGGCAAGGAGTCAGGGCAAGTGCATGCCAGGCAAGGAGTCAGGGCAAGTGCATGCTAGGCAAGGAGTCAGGGCAAGTGCATGCTAGGCAAGGAGTCAGGGCAAGTGCATGCAAGGCAAGGAGTCAGGGCTAGTGCATGCTAGACAAGGAGTCAGGGCAAGTGCATGCTAAGCAAGGAGTCAGGGCAAGTGCATGCTAGGCAAGGAGTCAGGGCAAGTGCATGCTAGGCAAGGAGTCAGGGCTAGTGCATGCTAGTCAAGGACTCAGGGCTAGTGCATGCTAGTCAAGGACTCAGGGCAAGTGCATGCTAGGTAAGGAGTCAGGGCTAGAGCATGCTAGACAAGGAGTCAGGGCTAGAGCATGCTAGACAAGGAGTCAGGGTTAGTACATGCTAGACGAAGAGTCAGGGCTAGAACATGCTAGATAAGGAGTCAGGGCTAAAGCATGCTAGGCAAGAAGCCAGGGCTAGTGCATGCTTGACAAGAAGTCAGGGCCAGTACATGCTAGGCAAGGAGTCAGGGTTAGTGCATACCAGGCAAGGTGTATTGGGGCCCACTTTTAGCCTCATCTAAGGTATACTCAGAAACCCAAGGCAGAGGATGAGTTATTGGCCTGAAGGCTTTTGTTCAGTGTTAGAGGGAAGATTACAGGTTGCAGTTTGGGACTATACTAATTTAAGGCAGGAAGAGCAATTCAGGAACCCACCTGTGCAGTGGCGGAAGGGGAGAAGAGGGTGGGGATTGGACCCTAATATATTCCCAGGTCTGGTTAAGGTCAGCTTAGGGCTTGCCACGTTCTGTCACATGATTCTATATACTTCTCACATGACCTATGACATAGATATGGTCTTTATTTTACAGATGAGAAAAATAAGCCTCAGGGAGATAACTTGCCCAACATCTCACAACTGGTAAGAGGTACAGCCAAAACGAAAACCCGGGTCTGTCCCATGCCAAAGGGCAATCCTTTTAACTCCTGGAGACTGGGCTGTGATCTCTCCCTTGAGAAATATGTTCTTAAATTAACAATCTTGTTCACAGCAAAGTAATGGCACTTGAAGGAAATCTAAGGCCTGTGTATCTAGCACTTAAGACCAGGGCCCTTTCCTCTCATTGTTCCCTCAAGTACCATGGCCTTTGCAGCCCTCCTTGTCCCCAACTCAATTTGGCATTAAAACTTTTTTGGAAACACATATTCATTCTATCTCTGGACGGCTGAAAATAGAAATTAAAGCTGAAGAGACTTCTGCTGGAAACAAGGAAAACACTGTCAGCAAGGAACAGAAAATTTTTCAAGTGAGAATGACATATAGGTATGGAGTAGCTTTCCCTTGAGGTTTTTCTGAAGAAAACAGACTATAGCTGCTGTTTTTTATTAGTTCAGGGTGACTAAAATCCATCAGTGACATCAACCAAGACTCAAACTAACTTTACTCTTAAATATAAATTCCATGTTGCTATGATCTGAACATTTGTGTCCTCCCCAAAATCCATATGTTGAAACCTAATCTCCCTTGCAAGTATTAAGAGGTGGGGCTTTTAGGAGATGATGAGGTCATGAGGGCTCTGCTGTCATGAGTGGGATTAGGGCTTCTGGTTAAAGAGGCTTGAGGGAGCTTGATTTTCCCTTCCTCCTCATCAGACACCAAATCTGCTGATGCCTTGATCTTGGACTTCCCAGCCTCCAGAACTATGAGCAATAAATTTCTGTTTATAAATTGCCCAGTCTAAGGTATTGTTATAGCAGCCTGAATAAACTGAGACATTCTGTTAACTTATACTACTGAGAAGACTTGATGCATATTTTATAGATATTATTTATCCATTTAGTCACTTGTATGCAAAGTCCATTTTATGTGTGCATGTAACACTGTCTTTAGAATTTTTGCTTTAATGGAAAGTTTATCATTCTGTTTCTGTTTCAAAGTTTGCACACCCAGCCTGCAGTCACTGTCACGGGTGTGGACAAACTCATCTTCTAAATCTCCATCTAATCCCTAGGACCTTCTTGTATGCCCTGCCCAAGGCACCTGTGAATGTGGTAGGTTACCTGCAAGGAGAAAGATATGTATCTCTCAAGAGAATGTGGAGAACAAAATAAAGCAGTAATGGATTATAACTCAGAGTATAAATATTTATGAGTTCACAAGTGTTCATAAATAAATGACTGAATAAATGAACTGGGCAAAGACGCAAATCTCCAATGCAGAAGAATTTCAAATTATTTATATAGACACTGCACCCTCAAGGAGGTGGAACATCACTCTTCACATTAGTTTCTCGTGGCTGCTATGACAAATTGCCACACTTGGTGATTTTTGACAAAGATCTATTTTCACAGTTACAGGGGCCAGAAATCTGCAATCAGTATCACTGAACTAAAATCAAGGTGTCAGTGGGTCTGTGCTTTCTCTGGAATCTCTGGGGTCTCCTTGCCTCCGCCAGCTTCTTCTAATTGCTGGCCGCATTTCTCCACTCTCTGCCTCTGGGATCACATTGCTTTCCCTTCTTCTGGGTCAGTCTCTCTCTGGCTTCCTCTTTTTCTTCAACTTTTAAGTTATGGGGTACATGTGCAGGATGTACAGGTTTGTTACATAGATAGATGTGTGCCATGGTGGTTTGCTGCAGATCAACCCATTACTTAGGTATTGAGCCCAGCATCCATTAGGTATTCTTCCTGATGCTCTCCCTTCCCCCTGCCCTCCCTGACAGGCCCCGGTGTGTGTTGCTCCCTGCCCCCATCATGTGTACATGTGTTCTCATCATTCAGCTCCTACTTATAAGAGAAAACACGTGGTGTTTGGTTTTCAGTTCCTGCGTTACTTTGCTGAGGATAATAGCTTCCACCTCCATCCATGTCCCTGCAAAGGACATGATCTTATTACTTTTTCATGGCTGCATAGTATTCCATGGTGTATATGTACCACATTTTCTTTATCCAGTCTATCGTTGATGGACATTTGGGTTGGTTCAATGTCTTTGATATTGTAAACAGTGCTGCAATGAACATATGTGTGCATGTATCTTTATAACAGAATGATTTATACTCCTTTGGGTATATACCCAGTAATGGGATTGCTGGGTCAAATTGTGTTTCTGTTTCTAGATCTTTGAGGAATTGTCACACTATCTTCCACAATGGTTGAACTAATTTACATTCCCACCAACAATGTAAAAGCATTCTTTTTCTCTGCAACCTCATCAGCATCTGTTGTTTCTTTACTTATTAATAATCACCATTATGACTGGTGTGAGATGGTAGCTCATTGTAGTTTTGATTTGCATTTCTCTAGTGATCAGTGATGATTAGCTTTTTTTCATATGTTTGTTGGCCACATGAATGTCTTCTTTTGAGAAGTGTCTGTTCATATCCTTTGCCCACTTTTTAATGGGGTTGTTTTCTTGTAAATTTATTTAAGTTCCTTGCAGACTCTGGATATTACATCTTTGTCAGATGGATAGATTGCAAACATTTTCTCCCATTCTGTAGGTTGTCTGTTCGCTCGGATTATAGTTTCTTTTCCTGTTCTGCCTCTCTCTTATAAGAACACTTGCCATTACAATTAGGGCTCATTCGGATAATCCAGGATAATCTCTATATGGTGAAATCCTTAATTTAATCACAAATATAAAATCACTTTTGACATATAAAGTGTCATTCAGATTCTGGGGATTAGCATGTGGACATATTTGGGGTCTATTAGGCAGTCTACCACAATCCTTGCTCCTTAAATTTGAGCTTTGCATAGTGACTTTTGTCCAAAGTGTACTGTATGAGAAGGTGGGTAGCTGGCGGAAGAGTAGCTTTATAGTGGAGAAACCTGACAAACACTCCTTGAGCAGGTGACCAAGGTCAACATAAACAGTGATAAGTCATGTTGATAGTGTATACCTTTAACATGATGGGATGAGAACGGGATGTTACCTCTGTGGTCTTACTCCCCAAACCACTAACTCCAGTCTAATCATAAGAAAAATATAAGATAAACCTCAGTGGAGGTACATTCTACAAAATACCTGCAATCAATTAAACCTATTTTAATAACTTTGAATGCTAAAGGGAAAAGGTCAATATTTTGATCCTCTTTCTCCCAGAAAGCTCCTTGTCCTCCTTTTGGCAAATTTGCCTGCTTACTCCCCAATAACTTTTAAGTTCCTTTGATTAGTGAGTATTGGGGGAGGGGCAGCTTAATTCTATTTGCTTATACAACTGAGCCCAGGACTTTGCCGAGCAAAAAATTAAATCAATAAAACAAAAAGATACAATTTTTGTCCTTTGTCTCTCCAGAACCATGTATGCTTTCTTGCTTTACATCAACATAACTGAAAGGGGTCACCCAAGTGATTCTTCCCCAAATAAAAGTCTGTTCAAAGATTTCTTAGTATTTCCATTTCAATAGGAAAGACTGATAACCTTTTAATGATCAGGCTGGTGGTTTAAAATCAAATGCCTAGGCCAGGCATGGTGGCTCATGCCTGTAATCCCAGCACTTTGGGAGGCCGAGGTGGGCGGATCACTTGAGGTCAGGAATTTGAGACCAGCCTGGCCAATATGGTGAAACCCTGTCTCTACTAAAAATGCAAAAAAATTAGCTGGGTGTGGTGGTGTGCACCTGTAATCCCAGCTACTTTGGAGGCTGAGGCAGGAGAATCGCTTGAACCTGGGAGGTGGAGGTTCCAGTGAGCTGAGATCACACCATTGCACTCTAGCCTGGGCCTCACAGTGAGACTCTGTCTTTAAAAAAAAAAAAAATCAAATGACTAAAGTTTGGACTCACTGGGCACCATCCCATCATAAGGTAAAAGGGGAATAAAATGAAAGTCACCATGACAGATTGTATTTCCACAGATGGCTGCATCAACATTCCATCTCACATTGCAAGCTTTCCTCACAATGTGAACTTGACACTCCTTCACTGAAAGGTGGGGTCTCTGCTCTGCCTCCTTGAATCTGGGTGAACCTGTGACTAAAGGAGAATGAGGCCATGTGATTACCAAGGCTACGTCATGAAAGCTGATATAGCTTCTGCCTGGTTCTTGAGACACTCACTCTGGGAACACAGCCACTATTCTGTGAGGAAGCCAAGTTGCCGCAAGATGAAGTTGTGCTTAGGTTCTCTGGTCACAGCCGCAGCTAAAGGCTCAGCCAGCATCCACCGTCAGATGTGAATGAACGAGCCTTCAGATCACCCCAGCAGATACAGAGTGGAGTGGAGATGCATCGTCCCTGCTGAACTTGACCAAAGTTGCAGATTCGTGAGAAAAATAAATGTCTTAGGCTAAGTTTTAGGGTGGTTGGTTTTATGTCAATAGATGACCAGAAAATATATCTTTATACAACCCTGTTAACATTTTGGGGCATCTCCTAGCAGTCTTTTGGGAAAACTCTTCAATGATGACAGCTTAAATTTTGATAAGCAAAGAGTTATGGTAGGTATTTTCCTTACATTTCCTGTTTCTAAGCCATTTCTCCTCATTCCTCCTCTGAATAGACAAAAATCAACCTTTTAATCAAGGAACAACTAAAACAAACCAACTTCTCTGAGGTTTGGGCAATCTTGCCATCCCATCTGTTTCCCCTCCTCATGGCTGAGATTTCCTTCCCTTACTGACAACTTTAGCACTGTCTTCCTCTCCATCTCTGCCTTTGTCATCATTGGCAACAAAATCTAATGGCATGATCCATCTAACACCCTGGTTCTATTGTTCCTTAACCTTTGAATCTCCAAAAATCTCTTTCAATCCAGCTCAGATTTCCACTCTCTTGGTTACACTACAGATTGTGTTATCACAAGCAACTGCTCTTACCTCTAAAGTTTTCAAGAATCCCTTCTCTGAGAATGAGCTACTCTTTTTCTTGCTTCCTCACTTTAGCACCCATACTGAAGAACACCCTGATCTCGAGACTGCCTATCCATTGACCTTAGGCTCTCATAATTATTAATATGTTTTTTAGAGATAGGGTCTCACTCTTGCCCAGGCTGCAGTGCAGTGGCGTGAACATGGCTCCACCGCAACCTTGACCTTCTGGGCTCAAGTGATCCTCCCACCTCAGCCTCTATCTATCAAGCAGTTTATGTGCTAGGGTCAGTGCTAAAGGCTTTATTTTACTACCTCATTTAATCCTCACTACACCCTCAAGAGACAGGTACTGCTTTACACATTTGACAGATGGGGAGTCTGGGGGTTAGAGAGGTTATATGACTTGACCAGGTTTTTCAGCTAGTGTTTTTTTCAGGGCTCAAATCCAGACCTTTCTGATGCCAGAGCTTATGGGCATAACCAGAGAGCAACACTGAGCTTTGGCAATGTAATCATGGTCTGTAAGGGAAAATCCATTTTGAAGAACAGCCAGGGGAACTTTTGGGAGGCTTAACAACAGGTGTTAAAAAGGAACACAAAGAAACAAAAACAGAAGAAAATCCCCCGATAGCATTCTTTCCCTTCCTGGTGTTCTCTCCCACTGGCTCTGGCTGGGGATGAGAGCAAAGCCAGCAGCGGACAGGAGAGGTTGGGCAGCTGGGGAGGGACTTGGGTAGCTGTGGCAGGGACTCTCTGGTGCCACCCTTTAAATTGATCTCTACATCCTATTGAATGTATTTCTGAGATACTTCTTGAATTTGGCTCCTCTCTGTCCCCACTCCCATGGCAGTAGTTTGGGAGCTTGTTGCATCTTATCCTGAGCAATGGACAAAGTGTTGGACATGGGCACTGTTCCTCTGTCCTCCAGAATCCAGCACATCCAGCCAGGGGTTCCTTCCTTCTGAACCTCGCTCACTCCTCTCCAGAAAAGCTCCCATGTTTTCCTCTGGTCCTGGCCAGCCTGCTGTTCCCATGCTACCTCCAGCTTTCATCTCCAGCCTCAACTCCTGCCCACACTTGATAGCCCTCTGCCCCAGCTCCAGTCAGATCCATGTCTTCTTTTTCCAGCCACTGTATTTTTGCAAATGCTCTATCCTCAGCATGAAATGCCTTTCCTCCCCTGACAAAGACAGTCATTTCCTCGCTCAGAGTCTACAGATGTCCCTTGGATGCAGCTCTTCAGCACTGCAGAACAGTGGGCTAATTTGGCTTCTCCTAGTCCATGAGTTGTGGGGGCTCTCATTCACTATTGTACTCTGAAAATCTACAGTGCTTGGTTAAGTAGGTCGTGCTCAGTAGGTATCTGTTGTGTGAGTGAATAAAGGAAAGAAGTGCTATTGTGGCTCCTCTTCTCCAACTACATGCCAAAGAAGAGAGAGGTTTCTGATGCCATTGAGAAAGAAGTGCATCTAAACTGTCCCTGGGTTGGGCAATGACCAGGCTTTTGTTTGCCTCCTCTTAGGTAAAGGAAAATAAACTCGTGAGTGACAGCTAGGGCGAGACACTATGTTTTCTCTGCTGAGGGTTGGCATGAGATACAAGGAGAACCCTGGTGGCAAGGACTCCCCAGCCTGGGAAACCTCAGGAACTCATCTGTATACAGGTGAGGTCATTTGGCTGCACACCTGTACAAATGAAAGGTAGGGGTTAACCACAGCTTGCTTCTCCACATCTTCTTGCCCAGCTCCACCTTAGCGTGGTGCTGATGGGCTGTTCCCAAAACACTTGCCTGAGGGTGTGTGACGGTGTTTGCTTAGAAAAAGCTCCAGAAACCAGGCTTGACATTGGCAACAAACATTTAGCAGTGGTTCTCAAGCTTGACTGTACTTTGCCATCACCTGGGGGTCTTCTGAAAGACAGATGCCTGGGCCCATCCCCAGAGATTTTGATTCAATTGGTTTTGCCACATTGCCCAGGCCGGTCTTGAACTCCTGGGCTCAAGTGATTTGCCCTCCTCAGCCTCCCAAAATGTTGGGATTACAGGCATGAGCTACTGCACCCAACTCTATGGCCGCTTTCATACTTAAACAGCCGCATTAAATAGTTGTGACACAGATTGAATGGCCCATGAACCCTAACATATTTGAGAAGATATTTGGGTGAATCATGAACTGTTTAAATCAAGGACTAGATACAGAAGAAATGGTCCCTTTCTCCTTCTGGGTGTTGTCCTGTATATCTGTTGATGCCTGCGTGTTGATGCCTGGAATTGCAGCAGCCATGTTGGGACCACGAGGGGAGTTGGTCTGTGCAGGACACACTGAAGATGGTTGAGTGGAAAGTGGAAGCAGCCTGGATCCTTGCTGACATTGCTGAGCCACTGTGGAAGCCAATGCTGGAGCCGTGCTCCTCTGGAGTTGTAATAGGAGCTAAATTCCCCTACTGTTTAAGGTTATTTTAAATTGAGATTTCTATTTCTTACAGCTGAAAATATTAAAATTCACACAGAGGTCTGGAAAGAGACACCCTAAACAGAATCCCGCACTGGGCACATCTTGGGTTCCTAGTTGATCGACCAAAGGAATAATTTTAAATACATGAACCCAATTGTTGTTTAGCAAAGAGACTTTTTATAAAGAAGTCCCTTTGTAAAAGGACTGCCTTCTTCCAACATCTCTGGCAGGGTAGCCATCTCCAGTTTATTTTACTTGAAATCTCAGTGACAAATAAGTGGGGGAACCCAGAGCCCCTTTCAGCTGAAGAGCATATAGCCCACTAATTGAACCTATCCCACCTGGGTGGGTAACCAAGCCTTTACTAGTGAACCCAGCATCTCCTGAGAATCCCATAACTCTGAAAGAAGGATCAATCAAATCAACACACATGATTCAATCACATATTTGCAAAGCCACCTTTGTAACAGTGGGCTCTAGTTACAGTTTGAGATGCAAAGACTATCCCTCCCTTCTGTTCCGGCTGCTTAACAAATTACTCCGAAACTGAGTAGTGTAAAACAACCATTTACTGTGCTCACAGATTCTGGGGACCAGAACTTTAGACAGGACACAGTGGGGCAGGCTCATCTCTGTAGAGCAGCTTGAGATCTGGGGCTAGAATAATTTGAAACATTACTCACTCACAGGTCTGGTGGTTCATGCTGGTAAGATTCAAAGACCTGAGGGCCCTCTAGCTTCTTTCTGTCTCTAATCCAACCCCACCAGTCTCTGACCTCATCTCTTTCTTCTCTGTACTCTAACCAACTGGCCTTCTTATTCTCTTCAAATCCAAGTATGTTCCTGCCTCAGAATCTATGCATGGGCTGTCTGTTTCTGTCTAGAATGTACTTCCCCCATATTGTCTTATGTCTCCTCCCTTACCTTATTCGGGTCTTAAGAGTTAACAATCAGTGAGACCTT
Source organism: Mandrillus leucophaeus (assembly GCF_000951045.1). NCBI lineage: Eukaryota > Metazoa > Chordata > Mammalia > Primates > Cercopithecidae > Mandrillus > Mandrillus leucophaeus. The sequence goes on from NW_012108641.1 coordinate 110,961, forward strand.
CCCTGACCATCCTATCTAAAACAGCCATCCATCCCTATGGCTCTCTAACTTTTTATCCTGCTTTATTGTTTCCTCATAGCACTTATATTTATTGTTTATTGACTGCTTCCTCTACTGGCATGTAAGCTCATGAGAGCAGAAACTCTTCCTAATTTTCTCAACAATATATTTCCAGTGCTAAAACAGTAACTTTACATAGTAGGTATTCAATAAACATATTTGAATGAATACTAGAATTAAAAAGGGTTTTTTTTCCCCCTGTCATGTTCTTTCTTTGTTTAGTTACTTTAAAAACCTGTGAGCTAATAATGAACTATCTGGAAAGAAAATTAGGAAAACTCCCATTTACAATAGCACTGAAAAAAATAAAATAGGAGGTGAAAGACTTGTACACTAAAAACCACAAAACATTGATTAAAAAAAATTAAAGAAGACAGACTGAGGGAGTGAGACAGAGAAAGAGGGGAGAAGGAGGAGGATTCACGGAATAGGAGCTGGGGAGCCCTTCTGTGCCACAGAAATAGAGATACTCAAGATTATGGTGGACAGGAGGCAGGACTAGATTGCAGCTCTGACTTGGATGGACAGAGCAGTGTGTGGAGGGTTGCATCGTGAATTTTAGCTCCAGAATGACTGAAAATGTAGGATATATATATACAATGGAATACTACTTAGCCATAAAAATGAATGAATCAACGGCATTTGCAGCAACTTGGATGAGATTGGAGATTATTATTCCAAGTGTAGTAACTCAGGAATGGAAAACCAAACATT